>NC_083787.1:11131451-11369415 GCF_015708825.2 Lethenteron reissneri | reverse complement strand
TGTGGGGGAGCTGCATGCTGCGCTGGCGCCATCCCACGAAAACTTGCAGAGCTTACACGCACAGCTCCAGGATCTGCAAGTGCTGCACCAGCAGAGCGAGGCGAAGGTGAGCGCACAGCATTCGGCGTCACAAAGATACCCCGTATAGCCTTAATAGACTGTTGGGACAAGTGCTGTTAGCGAGCACCATGAAGGCCAGCATGGCATGCGAGGGGATGTGTGACCAGCACCACACCCATTTGCCTGTGTATCCCAAGTGGTGATGTTTACACACCGCGCTAGGTGCTCATTTGAGGCTGAATCTACCTAGGGGAGGCCCAGGAAGGATTCAGAAAATTGTCACTGGTGTTGGCCATGAGTGAGAATTGAACTGGGTTCGTAGTGCAGCGCGCAAACTACTACAGTGCCGCTCCCCACACACTCACTTTCGCATACACACACAAGCACGTGTGCACACCCACATTCACTCCCAGCACAAGGCTGACTTATGGTATCTCGTGGAGGATCGCTGCACTGAACAAAATAGTTCCACGGTTCAGTTTGCAAGTGCGAGTTTGCGTTTTAAGTCAATGGTAAACGAAAATTTCATAGAAACAGGTTCGTAGGTCGGGTATTCCAAAGTCAGGTGTCCGTAAGTTGATGACTGCCTGTATCCACTTCTTTTTCATACTAATGGTTGTACAGTATGGATGCGTACTGGGTTACGGAGCATCCTCTGTTTAGGGACTGTACCACGTTACGATCCACCATCCCACCTCTAGTAGAAGTACCTACTACTACTAGACCATCTGCTCCCCTCTGCTACGTGCATCTCACTCCCCGTGTTTGGTTGGAAAGCGATCTTAATCTGATATTTTAATGCAGCTTTTGGGTTAATTCATATATGTGGGCTTTTAGAGGTGTTATCTTGGGTTGTATGGATGTTGGTCATCCATCCAAGCACTGTGGAAGTTCAGCCATGCTTTTCTTCCAAGATCTGAGATGATTGGGTGCATTCTGGTCATTTGGTCATAGGTGGTGTATGGACATCTGTGTAAAAGAACTTAATAGCTCATTACATTGCTCAATTATAAATAAAGATTCCGATTCGATGTGTCTGTTGTTGCATCTGTATGTTATACAATAACCGCACGCAATCGTTAAAATGCTTTCTGTGTTTCTTTGCCGCCGTTTTCCCGTGGCCCACACAGCTCATTGACAGGAATTGGCAGCTGGAATCTCTGCAGGCAGAGATTCACTGGTATGAACGTGTGGTGGTGGAGCTGCACGCCGAGTTGGCGCCCTACCGCGACAACAGGCAGAGCGCACCCTCAGAGCAGCAGCGTCTGCAGAGCGAGGTGGAGGTGAGCGCACAGCACTCGTGCGTCGCACACACACAAGTATATAATTTGCGTTTAACGTAAATAATATATTCATACACACACGATTCAGTGTATGATGATAATGATGAGCTGGTCTAACCATCTCGTTAAGCCGTCATGGTCCTCATTTACAAATACAGATTATCTATCTATAGACACAATTCCATTATTGCTGTAAACAATGATAACGATAAGAATGATTTAGCACCTTTCTGTACACCGGGACATCTCAGAGTGCTTTACATCACATCTCATCTCAACACGTTTGAAAGGGCACCCTCAATGACAGATGTCCCTGTGGGCACAAGGTGACTCAGCATCTGGCGTGAAATCGGCATTTGTCTGCCAGTAGGGGGTGCTGATTGTTGTGTGTAATCAGAGTTGAGCTGGTATATGTACTTAGTTGTGTGTAGTGTCTAATGGGTCGGTTTGTCCACAGCTTCCGACGGTTGAGGAAGAGGACATCTCTGGCTGCTCACTGGAGCCCGGCGTTCAAGAAGCCTCCTAAGACCTGCCCCCCAAGGCCTCCAACACCCTCTGCGCCTCTCACATTGACTAACACACGCACATATCGACTGACACACACACACATATCGACTTACAAATACACATCGACTCACACACACGCATGGACCTACACACACATCGATGCACGGACTCACACACACACACGGACTCACACACACACACGGACTCACACACACACACATGGACTTACACACACACACCGACTCACACACACACATGGACTTACACACACAATTACATACGGACTTATACACACACCTATCGACTAAGACACACACACGTGGACTTACACACACACATGGACCCATGCACACACATCGACTCACACACACACTGCCCTACACACACACAGACATCGACTTTAGATACACACACACATGGAATTACACACAAAGACAAAGATCCCCCGTATAGCAACAGGCTGTAGGGGCAAGTGCTGTTAGGAAGCACCTATAAAGGCCGGAACAGCACGCGAGGCGGTGGGTGGCCAGCACCACGCCCGACCGGCTTTGTCTCCCCAGTGGCGATGTTTATGCACCGCACCAGGTACTCATGTCAGGCTGAGTCGACCTAGGGGAGGCCCAGGACTGGTTCAGATAATCGTCACTGGTGTTGGTCATGAGCGGGAATCGAACCCGGGTTGCCAGGTTCATAGCGCAGCACGCTAACTGCTACACTAACGCTCCCCACACAAATAGACAAATATCCCCCGTCTCGCCTTAACAGACTGTAGGGGCAAGTGCTGTTAGCGAGCACCTATGAAGGCAGGCACGGCACACGAGGGGGTGAGTGGCTAACACCACGCCCGGCCGCCTTTGTCTCCCTAGTGGTGATGTTTACACACTGCACCAGGTACTCATTTTAGGCTGAGTCGACCTAGGGGAGGCCCAGGACCGGTTCTGATAACCGTCACCGGTGTTGGCCGTGAGCGGGAATCGAACTCAGGTCGCCGGGTTCACAGCGCAGCGTGCTAACCGCTACACTACCGCTCCCCACACACACACTCACACAAACGTACACACACACATCGACTCACACACATATGGACTCATCACACACACATACACATCGACGTACATACATATCGACTGACCCATATGTAATATAGCTCGCAGAGACGGCGTCGTCTCTTCTGTTTGTTTATTATCAAGTAAATATCAACCAATAACTCAACGTGCAACTACGAGTGACTATATACACACGGGTGTTTCACACGACACGATTCTGGGATAACATAACTTCCTCTTGTAAGACAACTCGCGGACGATGAAAACGGCCCGGACTAAGATCACGACGATGCCGTTTCCCCACACCATGCAGTGCCCTGAACCTTCACTCACACTGCTATTTATCCTCGCCGGGCCCGACCACACCCTATACCTTAATCCAATTTGTTCCTGTCTAAGGAATGCTTATTAACTCGTCCTTCCCTACCATTGGCTCCCGTCGCGTGAATGCTCATGAACTCATTAGCAACCATGGTCCCGGTAATCCTTCCATTAGTGACCATGGTCCCGGGGAGCCCCACCATCCGCCATCGCCCCGCACTGTCATTACAACACCCCTCCTTTGCAACGTCAGTAACGTCTTCCGAACGCCGAGATGTAATAATTTGGTTTCGTGTACCTCTTGAGTCAACGCACCCCGTAAAACCGTAAGAACCACCGGGGCGTAGCGTTGAAACCCCTCATCCCATCTCATAAGCAACCTGTCCCTCAACACAATCTTTGAGGACTTCGCCAAGCTATGGTTCGTTAGTTCCCGCTCCGCACGCCTCCAGAGTCGCAACAAGGACGCGTCATCCATTTGCAACCGACCCCATTCGGCAAGCGTGAGGCCCAGCGTTCCATCTACCGGCGCAACGTTACCAATGGGTGCTGCGCTCTCCACTGACGCCACTACCACGGATGGCTTCGCGCCCCGTGGCTTACATCGTCCTGCGCCCGTTGAACAAGCACAGCTCTCCCCCGTCGGCATTTCTTTTGGTTAAATCACCCAAAATAAAAATTCCTGTAATATCTCCAAGCAATGTGACAGTTAGCCCGAAGGTTGATCCACACGCAATGAGTATTGAAGGGCCGCGTGGTCCGTGTGGACCACGAATTCCCTACCGTACAGGTAAGGCCTGTACTGTTGCACAAAGTGCGCCATGGCCAAGAGTTCCCTCCTGGTCACGCAGTAACATCGTTCTGCGGATAACAGGATGCGGCTCCTGTACGCTACCACCCTTCCAACGCCGTTCTTAACTTGGGACAGGGCAGCCCCAAGACCCGTGTCACTGGCATCTGTATCTAAGGTAAACGATAGGGGAAAATCCGGCTACTCCAGGGGAGGCGTATCGGCATGGCTTTTGCGTAGTGTAACAAAAGCGGCATTCTCCTCCTCTCCCCACCTAAACTTTTGGCCTTTAGACGTTAAAGCATGTAGAGGCGTGGTGATCATTGCGAACTGCTGAATGAAACTTCGGTAATAGGGCGCGAAACCGACAAAACTGTGCACCTCCCCCACCGACTGAGGAGTCGGCCAATCGCGCACACACGCCGTCTTGTCGGGATCCGTTGCTATTCCGGAATCGCCCACGATGTGACCCAGATATCGCACAGAGGTTTGCAACAGGTGGCATTTCGCAAGTTTCAACTTAAAGTATGCCGACCGTATCCTCAACAACACGGAATGCAACCGTTGCAAATGTTCCTCGAAAGTGCGGCTAAACACAATATCGTCAAGGTAAATGAGAAGTGAGTCCCATTGCAACCCCGCTAGGACTAGTTCCATCAACCTCTGGAAGGTGGCCGGGGCTGAGTGTAAGCCTATGGGAAGGCAGTTGAAATGGTACAATCCTTGAGGTGCTCTAAATGCCGTTTTTGGTTTGGATGACTCATCCAGGGGAAGTTGTCAAAATCCCGACAAAAGGTCTAAGGTGAAAAACAATCTGGCCCCTGATAGCGCACCCAACGAGTCGTCCATACGGGGAAGTGGGTACGCATCTGCGACTGACACTTTATTCAACTTGCGGAAGTCTACGCAGAACCCGCACCATGCCATCAGCCTTTTTTACCAACACTACGGGAGCACCCCAAGGACTGGTCGAGCGGGAAATAATATCTGCCGCCAGCATTTCCTCCACCGCCAGTTGCACGCTTTCCTTTTCCCCCGGGCTTAACCTATACTGATTCTGTCGAATGGGGGCAGCCGTTCCCGTGTTAATATGGTGTTGCAGAAGGGAAGTGCGCCCAATATCAAACTTACCTTACTGAACACCTCCGAATATTCACGTAGGAGGGATCACAACACGGCCCGCTGCTCCATGGACAACTTCGGGTTTTCCCCACACAGCTTTTCTATCCATGCTTCATCCTCTCCCCCTGTCTGCACCACTCCACCTCCCACGGCATCCCCGGTGGCCTTGAGGGAATCTCTCCCTGTCAACATCGCATGGGCTAACACCGTTCCCGCCTGAACCACCACCGGCTCTACCCCAACATTGAGGACTTGTAAGAACGGCTCCTGACCACCTCACAACAGCGTCAACGCACCCACCAATGTAAGCCCCCGGGATACCGCCTTAGACGGGTTAAGGAGGACACCTGCCTCCAGGTCAGACAGGTCCAACCGTCTACGGTAACGCAGCGGGACCAAAACTTGAGTATCGGGCAGAATCTCCAAAGTTTCCTTAACCAGAACCTGGACCGACAACCCCTGTATTTCGTATCGATGCGGGGAATAAAAAAAAAACAACCGCCGCCCTGATGGCATCTGAACACAACTTGTTCGGTGAAAATCAGTAGGGACATCCTACTAAAAAAATCCATGCCCAAAAGGCAGGGAACTGCTAATGTTTTCGAAATACTGGCCCTGGTATCTCAATCTCCCCCAATGAAATGTGAGTATCTATTTGACCTACAATACCCATACTTCCCCTGTACGCCGCCACGCACACGTCAACCACCGGCGCCACACGATGATTCGCAAAAGGCAACGTTTCAAAAACAACCTCCGATATGATAGTAGCCGAGGCGCCCGTGTCAACCAGAACCCGAACGTCCACCCCTTGTACGCGCCCGACGATAACCGACGTGCCTGCCGCCCCTGCTACCACTCTGCATGCCAGCTGTTCCCATTGCGTGCGCGAGATTGGCCACCCCTGCATTGACCGTGCCAATCGATCGTTGCCCCCGACTAGAGAGCCCCCTTGTCCCGACGCGTGAAATCTGGGCGATTCCTATCTGAAACCTGATTCTCACCACCATCTGGCACAGAAGAATTCCCTCATCAAAACACTACACCATAGGGCCCCCCACTGCATTTTTTGACCAACACCACCTAGCCAGTGAACTGGAACACGTACACCAGGCCCTTAAGATGAATGGATATTCGGACCGCATTATCCGCAAAGCTGTTTCTCCAACCATGGAGAAACAACCCCCTGAGACGCCGATCAAAACCATCACGTTACCATACATAGCAGGCGTTACCAAAAAGATTTCCAAAATCTTAAATAAACACAAGATCCAGGTCCGATTCAGGACAGTACACAAAATCCGTGATCTAATCCCATCTGTGAAGGATGCCATTCCTGACAAGCAATATCCTGGAGTCTACAAATTGGTTGTACCTGTGGTGATGGGGAAACGAAACGTCATCGCTCGGACCATATTCGCGAGCACAAGGCAGATCTGAAACACGGCAGAACTAATACCTCCGCTGTGGCTGACCATTGCTATAATGCTGTGGGCTCTCATGATATTGTTTTTTACTGAGACCAAGGTGCTCTGCAAACCTTCGGGCAACTATCAAAGGTTTGTTCATGAAGCCATCCAGATTTATAAACATAGAAATAACTTCAACCGGGAAGATGGATACAGATTGAGCAATTGGAAGGATGTTATTAACAGAGGTGTAAAGTACTTGAGTAATTTTACTTGATTACTGTACTTAAGTATTATTTTTGGGGATTTTTACTTTACTTGAGTACGAATAAAAATCAATACTTTTATTTTACTTAATTACATTTTTTTTAGAAAAAAGTACTTTTTACTCCTTACAATTTTATTTACAGTCAAAAAGTACTTATTTTTTGGAGATCACTTCATTCTATTTTCCCTTGCTATTACCAAACCAATTGAATTGCGCTGATGCCCAGTTTAATTTAAATGTTATTCATTCTGCCTATGAAAATCGTTTTCACATTACATGAAATTGGTCAGACATGTTCATTGGTCCTTTGGAAGTGACGTCATGTCACATCTATTACCACAATGCACAGCACCTTGACCTGGAAATTAGAGAAATTATAACAGTCAATCAGTGGAAGAAAATGGAGGAAGAACGTGATTCAGCTACGAGCACAGTCCAAAATCAGCCGCAGGATCAAGAGCACCCGTGGCCGTATCTTAGCGAATTCTTTTCTTTTAGTGGTATTAATAAGGATTCATTCAAGATGAAATGTGTCCTTTGTCTCCCGCTTAATAAGGAAATATCGGCCTTCAAAAGTTCGCCATCAAACTTAAGGAAGCATATTGAGGTAAGTACGTTAAGTATTTTATATTACTGATAGTTTTTTGTGTGTGCATGTTTTGACCTTGACGGCGCGCCTTTTATATGTGTAGTAGTCCTATTTTCACTAATGCATGCGATTGACAATATAAGGCTCACGTAATAAAATGCTAAAATGCATTTGTAATTGTCTGTAAATTATTTGATATGGTAACGTTAGGTCCATGGGAAATTTAGCACCTACAGCAGTATTGCTTTGAATCATCATTATCGTTCCGTGCTCTCATTGTGTTTGAATTCATGCACAACACAAAAAAACCAAGCGAGAAATTTTTCTTTTCAATAATTACCAATCATGTTGTATTGTCAAAACGGTAACACTTTACAATAAGGTTCATTAGTTAATGTATTAACTAACATTAACTAACCATGAGCAATACATTTGTTACTGTATCTGTTAATCTTTATTAACGTTAGTTAATAGAAATACAGCTGTTCATTGTTTGTTCATGTTAGTTCACAGTGCATGAACTAATGTTAACAATATTTTAATAAAGTATTAGTAAATGTTGAAATTAAAGATTAATAAATGCTGTATACGTGCAGTTCATTATTAGTTCATGTTAACTAATGTAGTTAACTAACGAACCTTATTGTAAAGTGTTACCGTCAAAACTAATGTAATGAAATCAATTCACCCTGTCATGTCAGCCTTACAGTCCTGTGTTTTCGTCAATATAATCAGAAATAAAATTAATGTTTGATAGTCACTAAATGCTACTGTATTTCTAAAATCAACAAGAATTTAACATTATAAAGTGTGCAATTGGATGCAAATGTCAGTTTTATTAATGCTGTAATCAGAGAGTGCATGTGTAATTGTTACATTTATATTGAATATAAATATTTATTTGTTGTTTTTACAGAGAATGCACCCAAATCACCTCAAAAACTACTCTAAATTGACAGCACGGAAGAAAAAGATCGGGACCTCCACCCATGCTTCCAGCAGTAAGCAACTGAAAGTTGACTCAGTTTTCCCAGTCAAACACGTGTCTCCAGTCACTGTGAACAAAGCTATATTAAGGTACATCATTCAAGGACTTCATCCTTTCAGCACTGTTGATCTGCCATCATTTAAAGAGCTGATTAGTACACTGCAGCCTGGCATTTCTGTCATTACAAGGCCTACTTTACGCTCCAAGATAGCTGAAGATGCTCTGATCATGAAACAAAAAGTGACTGCTGCCATGAGTGAAGTTGAATGGATTACAACCACAACGGATTGTTGGACTGCACGTAGAAAGTCATTCATTGGTGTAACTGCTCACTGGATCAACCCTGAAAGTCTTGAAAGACATTCCGCTGCACTTGCCTGCAAAAGATTAATGGGCTCTCATACTTTTGAGGTACTGGCCAGTGCTATGAATGATATCCACTCAGAGTATGAAATACGTGACAAGGTTGTTTGCACAACCACAGACAGTGGTTCCAACTTTCTGAAGGCTTTCAGAGTTTTTGGTGTGGAAAACAATGATATCGAGACTGAGGCAAGAAGGTGTGAAAGTGATGACACTGATTCTGAAGGCTGTGGTGAGGGAAGTGATGGTGTGGAATTCCAAGATGCCTCTCGAGTCCTGGACCAAGACGATGGCTTCGAATTCCAGCTACCAAAACATCAAAAGTGTGCCTGTCACTTACTTAACCTAGTCTCAAGCGTTGATGCCCAAAAAGCTCTCTCAAATGAACACTACAAGAAACTCTACAGCTCTGTCTTTGGCAAATGCCAAGCTTTATGGAATAAAAGCAGCCGATCGGCTCTAGCAGCTGAAACTGTTGAAGCAGAAAGCAGGCTTCAGCTTTTAAGGCCAAACCAAACGCGGTGGAATTCAACTTTTATGGCTGTTGACAGAATTCTTCAAATTTGCAAAGAAGCAGGAGAAGGCGCACTTAGGAATATATGCACCTCTCTTGAGGTTCCAATGTAAGTGTTTTTCCCCTTTATTGATGTAAACAATGTGGGTTGTTGTTGTTGTATGCTCTTTGATTATGCCGATTTCTCCTGTAGGTTTAATCCAGCAGAAATGATGTTCTTGACAGAGTGGGCCAACACAATGCATCCAGTTGCAAAAGTACTCGACATCTTGCAAGCGGAAACGAATACACAGCTGGGGTGGCTGCTGCCTAGTGTCCATCAGTTAAGCTTGAAACTTAAGCGACTCCACCATTCTCTCAGGTACTGTGACCCACTTGTGGATGCCCTACAACAAGGAATCCAAACACGATTCAAGCATATGTTTGAATATCCTGAGATCATCGCAGCTGCCATCCTTCTCCCTAAATTTCGGACCTCTTGGACAAATGATGAAACCATAATAAAACGAGGTAAAATGAATGCAAGCAACATACACTTGACGAATTCTAATCTGGGAAACATTTGAGCCATACCAATATTTTTTTATTTTTTTGCACTTTTTAGGAATATTATGATCCGATCTTTGGCTGTGATCTCAATATGAATATTGATGTATAGTATTCTTGCAGCAGGTTGTAGTTATCCCCCAGTGTTTCTTGAAACAAAACTCTCGTATCATATGTGGCTTGGTAATGCTGTTAGAATTTATGCTAAAATAAGGGATTTGCATGATTTTAGACATTTAGATGTAGATGACTGCACGTAAATGTAGTTAATGACAAAATACATAAAATTTGTTCCCAGTCAGAAGCCCCTCAAGCAAACCTTTCTTTGTGTCTGCTCACTCTGCTTGTAGGCATAGACTACATCAGAGTGCATCTGGAGCCTTTGGACCACAATAAGGAATTGGCCAACAGTTCATCTGATGATGATTTTTTCGCTTCTTTGAAACCGACAACACATGAAGCCAGCAAAGAGTTGGATGGATAACTGGCCTGTGTTTCAGACACCAGCGAGTCTCTGCTCACGTTCCCTGCTATTTGCAGCCTCTCTATCAAGACTAATACACCTCTTCCTGCATCGGCTGCCTGTGAGAGGCTTTTCAGCACTGCAGGATTGCTTTTCAGCCCCAAAAGAGCTCGGCTTGACACTCACAATTTTGAAAATCAGCTTCTGCTTAAGTTAAATCTGAGGTTTTACAACTTTGAGTAGCATGTTGCATACTGGCATTACATAGACTTATAGTTTGATAATTAAATACAAACAGTTCTAAAGCAGGATAAAACATTGTATGCATTTCATTTAATGTTTTTTGAGATTAAAAGCTTAAACAAGAATCTCTAGTTTTCATTCTTGCTGTTACTTTTACTTCGTTAATACTCAAGTACAATTTTAATGTGGTACTTTTTACTTTTACTCAAGTAAGATTCTAGCCAGATACTTTTACTTTTAATTGAGTAAAATTTTCCCTCAGTACTTGTACTTTCACTTGAGTAACATTTTTGAGTACTTTTTACACTTCTGGTTATTAACCAGGTAAAACCATAACTGCTTTTGGCCTGCCTTCATATCCGCATCTCCAGTTTCCTAATCCTCCCACTCCCAGCCCCGCCCACTTCCCCTCCCCACCCTGGCATTTTTTGCCTTGCTTCTAATCCTTCGAGCAGCGCTCAATTCCCTTACCCCACACCCCCCTCTCTATCTCTCCTCCCTGGCTCCTCCCCGATCTCTTACCTATATAGTCTCTCGTCACGGCAGCCCTTTTGCCCACTTCAGCAATTGTTTTTTGCTGTGGTTGTCCCACCATATGACGGACGCTTGTGTTGCGCCCGAAACGTCGTGATTTAATGTATTTTATTTTATACCTACGTGACTTTACCGAAAGAACCAAAGAATATGGATCCCTGCAGTCACGAAAACTGCAAATCGAGATTTAACACACACACATCGACTGCACACACATCGACTGAGACACACACACATGGTGGCAGACACGCACACGGACTCACACGCAGACAAGAACTTAGACACAATAATAAATATATTAATACTGACCAAGTAATTTTTTTCGAATGTCAGCACACAAAAAAAATATTTTTTGATTCCCAAGGTGATATTATCACAACCCACTCCCACCAGCACCTCCCCTTCTTCCTTACAGGGCGTCGCGGTTTAATAAACACAATCCTGTGGAGCTGGTAGAAACGTTGGGTTGCTCGGTCAATGGCCAGGGTCAACGGCGGCGTGGTGTATTCCGCAAATATGGCCGACTGAGGGCGGGCACAAGCCGGCGTGAGTAGGTTAAACGTTGAGTTTTATAAGGGCACCACGGGGTGACCAGCCCCTCCCCACCCAGCCCCACCCCTCCCACCCCCACCCAGCTCCCCCCCCCACCCTCCTCTCTCCACCCAGCCCCACCCCTCCCATTTTTGGATGCACGACGGACGGACACAATAATCCCTTGTGGGCTGGTGTAACCAGGAGGTTCCTACCAGTAGAAGCTTTACTACCTGGCTTCGCCCGTGACTTGGATTCTTGTCTTGGATTAATGCACCGCCTATGCGGAGGGTTTGGGGGGTGGGGATGCGTGACGTCAGCAGACACACTGTAATGCTTCCGCATGTGGGCGAGATGTGACGTCGCCCCTGACCCCCCCCCAAAAAAAAAACTACAAGTCTATTTTTATATTTTTTTCATTGTGTACAGTCGGGAAGCTACCCACATGGCAAATTTCAAGTTATGCATGTTGGGAAGTATGCTAAACATTTCGAACAGACACACGAATTCACAAATTTCCCTTTTATATATATGTAGAGGTGTTACATAACGGGGAGAAACAGGCAGTTACACTGGGGTGTCTACATCCACGTCCGCAAACGGTTACCACCCTGGGGGGCTGTGTGGGGGGGGAGGCTGGGATCCCACACAGCCCCGCCCCTCGAGGGCATGTTGGTATATAAGGCGGAGAGCGAGAGAGCTCGAGGCAGTCGTTGGGTACAGATCGAGATGAAGAGCCAGTGAAGACTGAAGGCCAGCTAGCTAGACCTGGAACTACCCTGACTCGCTGTTCTTGTAAGAGCCGAGCAGGGCAAGCCAGTGGGCGACCTAAGAGCAGCGAGGTCTGATGTCCTTGTGTAATGCGAGCAAGAACAGGGTGGGCGCTGCCTCCGCACCACTCACACGGGCCGGTGTATTGGAGAGGCGGAGCCTGGTCGTCGGGGTGAGTGGGGGCGGAGACAGGGGCAGTAAGAGAAGGTGGAGTTTGGGTCACGTGAGAGAGGGGATATAAGGAGAGAGCCGGAAGAGGAGGGAGAGGAGAAGAGAGTGAACCACGGAGGGAGCCACGCTGGTGGTGGAGGGAGAAGTGGCGCCATTGCCACGTGGTCGGGGGTCATAGGCGCACTGGGGTCCAGCGTGCGCGGGGCAGCGGAGCGTGCGGGACCGCACGGAGATAGAGAGAGCCAGCAGCGTATGCGGGGTACCCGAAGGGCGGTGTGGCCCGGGCAGGTGAGGAGAGAGCACACGGAGGGGCCGGAGGAGACGGCGTGGCGAGAGCCACACGGAGCGTGCGCGGGGCGCACGGCGACGGAGAGAGCCACACGGAGCGTGCGCGGGGCGCACGGCGAGGGTCGGAGCGAGGACCAGCGGGTGCGAGGAAAGAACCCAATAAAGGACCAACGGAGAGCGACATCTTGTGAAGGAGTCCTTTATTACACTTGTAAGGGCCAGACTCGTGTGGCTGAGGGTCGGAACCTGCGCCGAAGCTGGGCCAGGTTAGCTAGCCTACATTGAGGAAGGTCTGGGATAGAGGGAAGTAAGGAGTTAACGGGGAGCGTTAGCTGGGGAACACTTCCTCTAATAGACCGGGTGAAGAGGCCGATACACATCTTCGAGTGTTAGAGTTGTTACTCTGCTGTATGAAATTTTATTGTAATAAATACGTGTTGCCTCCATCAACTTCTCCTGCATCACATACGCCCGTTACATATAGATTATCACCACCCACCCCCACCAGCACCTCCCTTTCTTCCTTACAGGGCGTTGCGTTTTAATAATAAAGGTTTGTTATTAATATTATCGCCTCGTCTCAATGCTTTTGAGTGTCTGGGACACACCAGTGGGCTCACATTTCCCACGCTAAGGGCTATTTCGACAATGTGGCTGTTGCGGAGCTTCTAGAAACCACATGTGAGACAGAGTTCTGTGTTCCTTGGAAATGCCAGCCCTCCTTGGGGTTTGCACAGCTTGAGTAGGGGGCAACAAGCACAAGGTTGTGGAGGTGGTGATGGTGGTGGCAATTTAGGACGGTGAGGAGGAGATGTCCATGAATAAACTAGTTGGCCACAGTGGAACCAGGAACCATCGTCGTTCCTACGTCCCCTGATGTGAGCGGCGGCACTGGAGAGCAATTCCAAGATCTCAGGCAGATGTGGATACTCATTCCCATAATCGAACAGTTACTTCACCTTGGAAAAAGTATTTCAACCAAGAGATTTAGATCGAATTAATTTATAAAGCAAAAATTACTATCATAATAATATCCCATATAAATATATAAAATTAGGATGATGCTGAAATTGTGATGTTTGCCTAATATGTGGAACTGCCCTACATTTAGTGCCAAACACTGACGCTCTGAAAAATATTTCTGCAGCAAATCTGTAGCCCTATCCCCAACTCAAAGCCTGAACAGACTATGGAACATATGACAATTCAATGTCCGATTCACAAATTCGAAGGAGGCATCATCACAGCGATGCACCACTCTTCTACTCCTTACGTAATAATCTGGCTCAACTACCTCAATGCAATACAGTTTTTGCTCTACATCAATGTCAGCCACATGAAGAACATGACTCCAACCCCTGTTTGTCCCCTTGTGCAAATTCAAATGCCCATCTGTCCTAGTATTATTGGAGGTCGCATTGCTCAAGACAATGCTTTTCCATGTAGTTCTCCCCTCTTCGGGTTTTGATAGATCCTTGTTCCCAAGATGTGTCCCAGGTTGTGTATGTCAGAGGTGGCGATCCTGACCCTCGTACACGGACGGTCACATAGCGCCCCTTGTCTCCTCCCATCACCCAGCACCAGCCATCCCATCCCACCCCCCCCCCAACGTGATCCCTCAAAACCAACTGTGATTGGCTGCAGCAATCTTTTTCACAGCACTGTTGTGTATATGCCCCTTTTTCCAAAAAATAATATTACGAATAATTCGGCCAACAATTTTTTTTGGTTCACATAGTCACTCGGAAGCGCAAACACCCATTTCCCCACCTCCGCGAGCAACTGCTCAGACACGCTCGCAACAAAAAGCCAGAGGGCAGGAGATGAATCATAAATGGTCATAAACCCCTCCCCGTATACCCGCAGAGAGAGATGGGGGGAAATCGCAAATGGGGTTAAAACAGTCACCTACACTTCAAAAGGCCCCCACACAATACAGGCAGTAGACGCCACGAGACATATATAATAAAAAAAATTGTAACGGTTAAAAGTTCTAATATTGCCAACAGGGAAAGCAAACAGACGGGTTTTGACCCATATTAGTTAAACAAAGTTACCAACTTAGCCACGAAGATTAAGCCAACATTATCTATCCTCATCCTCACTCCAATTGAAAACCAAACTACAGTCTGCACCAGGGGGTCGCGAGTCCTCAATTGTTAATTCAATACTGATATTATTTACCTTTAATAAGTTTCTACGCGACCTGACCGAAGCATCAAAGAATAATTATGGCAGTCAGGGTCGCTCTTAAGCCAAAACAAATTCCCTAGCCCCGTGATATCAGAAAAAAATAATAACTCAAGAACAAACAGCCAGAGAACCCACAATATAGGCAGTGGAACGAAGATTAGTAAAACCCTATGAAATACGTGGTAATAACAGGCTAAGTCACAAATCTTGAATAAACACAAACCAAATAATAAGTATGAAATTATCACTACCCCTATCATTACCCCAAATCCTATCACTACCCCAACCCCTATCACTACCCCTATCACTACCCCTATCATTACCCCAACCGCTATCACTAACCCTACCCCTATCTCTACCCCTATCACTACCCCAACCCCTATGACTACCCCAACCCCTATCACTACCCCTATCATTACCCCAACGCCTATCACTACCCCTATCATTACCCCAACCTCTATATCTACCCCTATCATTACCCCTATAACTACCCCAACCCCTATCTCTACCCAGTGGCGGCTCCTGCAAAATCTCTCAGGGGGGGCAAATGTCTGGATGATTGATAAGGATAAGGTCCACCCATGCAATGGATAAATTAACAGCTTAAGCATGTAAAGGCAACTTCACTTCATTAATATTAATGAAAAATAAAGTGACTCTTACAATACATCTTGTTTGTTTCTATACTCACTATTAAAACAAACCACTCAAGTTTATTTTATTAAAGATTCCACTAGGTGGCCACAAATTATATTGTTGGATGAAACGTGCTTACGTATGATGACGTAAGCACGTTAGGGCGAGCCCTCCCGGAAGCCATAGAGAATGCATTGCAGCGCCCCCGTTCTAAAAAAAAAACATCTTTGAATGTAAGTCTATGGGGCCACTCGGGGCGATTCTCAGCCGGAGTGAAATCGCCCAAAAAGAGGCGGTACTCCACAGAACGTGACATGACGCTGATTGGACTATATCCAGAGGCTGCAGTGACGGCTAGCGTGACTCTGTGGTTGAATGACATTGGTGGTGCCTCGCCCAATCGCTCTAATGAAGAAATCGCCCCTGTCTCTACCCCTATCACTACCCCAACCCCTATCACTACCTCTATCATTACCCCAACCCCTATCACTACCCCTATCATTACCCCAACCGCTATCACTACCCCTATCACTACCCCTATCCTTTGGGTCTTTCGGTAAAGTCACGTAGATAGAAAAATAATAATGCAATAATAAAAATAAAGTGAATAAAAAAATATCACGTTGACGTTTTTTTTCCTCCCGATGACGATTGCTTGTGTTGCGATCGAAACGTCGTGACATTTTAAATTATTTTTTATTAACTTTATTTTCATTTTTATTATTTTATTGTTATTTCTATCTACATGACTTTACAGAAAGACCCAAAGAATATGAATTCCTGCAGTCACGAAAGCTTTAAGTTGTACTTATTAAAAATTAGCTTTACATTTAAAAAGCCCCCATCTCAATGGCCTCTTGGTTTTTATTAGGGTCTACAGTACTACTATTTTGGCGTCAGATGGAGCGACCCACCGGCCAAAGTATTTCTGTGTCGCATCTATGGCAACGTCAAATCAACTTGGAACAAGCTAGGGCGCCCCCCGGGGGAAACGCACGCCGCCCTCGCCCAAACGACGCGAGAAATGGACGAGGGCTACCTGCTCATGGACGGGGCAGGCTAAAGAAGTTAGTCCGACTACGGCTGGGAACACTCAACATCGAAACATTGACAGAGAGAAGTCGAGAATTGTCAGCTGCCCTAAAGGCCCGTCGTATCGACATCGTATGCATCCAAGAAACGAAGTGGAGTGGAGCAAAGGCCAGGGAGATTGGAGAAGGATACAAACTGTTCTACAACGGTGAAAGAAACACCAAGAACGGCGTTGGAATCGCAGTCAGCCAAAATCTACGAGACAACGTTGTGGCCGTCCACCGTGTTTCCGACCGCCTCATGTCCATCGAAATCGACTCAAACGACCTACGCCTCTGGGTGGTATCTTGTTATGCGCCGCAGTCTGGCTGCCCAGCAGACACCAAGGAGGAATTTTGGGAACAATTTGATGGACACATGCAATCGATAAACGGAGAAGAGCAGTTAATAATTGGTGGAGACCAAAATGGACACGTTGGAAACGCCCGGGATGGATACCCTCGAAACCATGATGGCCAAGGATATGGTACCCGGAACGATGAGGGAAACCGAGCCCTGGACTTTGCGGAAGCCCATGATCTTGTCCTCGCCAACAACTTCTTCAAGAAGAGACTGTCCCATCTCATTACGTACGCCAGTGGTGGGAGATCAACTCAAATTGATTACTGGCTTGTAAAGCGGGATAAGCTGAAAACGGTGACAAACACTAAAGTCATACCATCGGACAACATCGCCCCACAACATCGCATCCTGGTCATGGACATGAAAATGGACTTTGGCCAGCGACATCGCCCACCAACAACGGGACAGCAGCGAATTAAGTGGTGGCGGATGAAGGAATGCAAGGATCAGCTGAGAGTCGCCCTCAATCAGATTGACGTGAACACCAACCGACCAGCGAATGCGATTTGGGAAGATCTCGCCGAACAACTGTGCACAGCAGCAACGGAAGCACTGGGGCTAACGAAGCCGGGAAAACGCTTCATTGACAAGCAAATATTGTGGTGGAACGAAGAAGTGCAGCTAGCAGTGAAAGAGAAGAAGCTAGCTTTCAAGAAGTGGTGCCAAACGCTAGCATATCTGGATAACCAACACTACAGAAACTGCAAATCGGCAGCGAAGCGAGTAGTAGCAGCGGTGAAATTAGCTCAATACGACCAACTGTATGTCGAACTGGACACCCCAGAAGGTGCCAATAAGATCTATCGACTGGCAGAGGCGCGCCATCGTTCGACTCAGGATAATGGTCAGGTTAAATGCATAAAGGATGAGAATTACAGCGCTCTCAGAGACCCGCCCGCCATCCTTCAACGCTGGAGCGACTACTTCTCTGGAATCTGCAACCAGGAATTTCCCCACCCACCAATTATTAGTGCTGAACACGTCCTCGGTCCCGTTTTGCTTATCACCATCATCGAAGTGGAACAAGCTATCAATAGAATGAAGAATGAGAAAGCGACTGGCCCGGACGATATCCCTGCTGAGGCCTGGAAGATCCTTGGCAGGCAGGGTGCTGCCCTCCTTACCCAGCTCTTCAGCACCATCACGAGCACCGGTGAGGTCCCAGAAGCCTGGTCGACCAGCACGACGGTTCCAATTTGGAAGGGTAAAGGGGACGTGGCAGAATGCTCGAATTACAGGCCAATCCGGCTCCTGTGTCATGCGATGAAGATCTTTGAGCGAGTTTTGGACACGAGGATTAGAAACATCATCACCCCATCACCCAACCAATGCGGCTTCGTCAAAGGATGTGGCACTACGGACGCCATATTTGCGGCTATGCTCCTGCTGGAGAGGCACAAAGAGAAGCCCAAAGCTGTGCACGTGTCGTTCCTAGACCTTGAAAAGGCATCTGACAGGGTCCCCCACGACCTCATCTGGCACTCGCTTCGATCCCATAGAGTCCCTGAAACCTACGTGCATTGGGTGCAACTCCTATACAAGAACGTCACCAGTGCAGTCAGGTGCGCAGTGGGCATATCACCGCCATTTCCCATCAGCGTTGGAGTGCACCAAAGATCGGCCCTGTCACCACTCCTGTTTATCCTGTGCATGGACACGATCACTGCTGACCTGCACACGCCCCTGCCATGGTCAATTCTATATGCGGATGACGTCCTACTCTCAGATGAAGAGAGAGGAGATGTGGAAAGACAAACGCGCCTGTGGAAGGAACGTTTGGACGAAAATGGAATGAGGTTCAACATCAAAAAGACAGAGTATATGGAGTGTGGCCCCCAAACCGACGGCACCATCAGCATTGACGGAGAAGATCTGAAGAAAGTGACGGACTTTAAGTACCTGGGCACCACCATCAGCTCAGATGGAAGCATCACGACTGATGTGAGGTCACGAGTCAATGCGGCATGGATGAAGTGGAAGCAAGTCACCGGAGTCCTCTGTGATCGGAAAATGCCGGATAGGCTGAAGGGAAAAATTTACAAGACCATCGTCCGACCGGTGGCACTCTATGGATCCGAGTGCTGGCCAGCCACAACTGTACACGAACAAGCCCTCCATACCATGGAGATGAGGATGTTCAGATGGAGGCTTGGACTGACTCGATGGGATCGTGTCATGAACGAAGACGTTCGGAAGCGACTTGGTGTGGCCCCCATTGCGGACAAGATGCTTGAGGCAAGGCTTCGGTGGTATGGCCATGTGATGCGAAGTGAAGAGTCATCAGTGGCCAAGACTGCCATGCGTATTGAGCCAGAGGGACGCCGTCCACGCGGACGTCCGAAGAAGCGATTGATGGATCGAATAAAGGAAGACATTAAGACGGTCAACGCATCCCCCGAAGATGCCCTGGACCGAGCCAAATGGAGAAGACAATGTCGAAAAGCGGACCCTGTGCCACAGCGGGAAGAACGCTAGGGAGAAGAAGTACTACTATTAATGTAGTACGTCATGATAAGAGGTAGACTTAGGTGCTACTAATCTTAATTTGAAGCTTTCGTGACAACAGTAATCCATACCCTTTGGTTATTTCGGTAAAGTTACGTACGTGACTTGAGTTAGGTGCTACTCTTTATACTTTTTAGAACTGTATTTCAGGTTCATGTGTCAAAAACAAATTGCTCATACACTAGACTAAATTAAAAGGGGTAAATACATCACTTTATTCCGTCCCTGATAATGTCTCGACGTTTTGACTGGATGGCCTACTTCAGAATGAGTAAACTTAAATCGATATTAATACAATACATTACTGTATTATTATTAAATTCGGTATCATGCTGGCAAGTACGAGGTCTTCATAGTCGCATTGGAACAATTACCTTGTTAGGAAATTTAATTTGAAAATGACTGAAGAAGAAGCAAAATCCTTCAGCTTACATGCCAAAGTGAACGTAACTGAACGATACCATTAATATAAAATAATAAATTACCCCAACACCTATAACTAACCCAACCCCTATCACTACCCCAACCCCTATATTAACTCCTGTAGCTACCCCTTCTTAACCACTCACACCTGTCCTACCATAACTACAACAGCCCCTTTATTAACCCATCATCTTATGTTATAATTGTTGTAAAGCACTTTGTAATAAGCCAAAATATAAATCTATATATAATAGGATCAATTGGAAGACCTTGAGCCAGACTGTTACCATCAAAAGACCTCGAAGGTGCGGTGTCGTCTCCAACAACTGCAGGAACTGGAAGAAGGAAGCGATGGCGATGCGCGTGGTTAAATAAACGCCACTGGCGACATCAACAAATGTCATTCCCCTTCTTCATGAGTAACCGCATTCCAGTGACATCACGGCGGTAGCGTTCTTGTCTATCGCGCCTGAAGTCTGTGCATAACATCGGCTCTGTAATGATTATTCTCCACCCCCCACACCCCGTCACGATTTTTGGTCCCCATTCAATTTGATGATTCTGATAACGATCATCTTATGATGATGAACACGATCCTGGTGGTTGAAATGTACGTTGAACTTCTTTCGCAACGTGCGCAGCCAACTGCGCGAGTCGGAGGTGCGGGGAAGGACAACAAACTAAACACAAAACGCATTTCTAAATGAGTGTTCAATCTACATTTAACAGTGAAGAGCTTCAGCGGCTTCCTGATATCGGAATAAAGAGTGCTCCAGACGGCCACACAAGCGGATCTGAAAGTGCGCGATGCAGTGACCGTCTTTGTTTGATGGCTATCCAAAAGCCACTGCGAGGATGAGCGGCGTTCTCGTGATGGTTTACGCTCCTTGACGAGATCAGCAAGGAATTTGTGATATATTTGTGGCAAGCACTTTGTGTGTCATGAGTGCAACCTTGATGATAATGATGATGATGAACACGTTCATGATAGTTCACTCGATCACGATCATGGTGGTACCACTCTCGATGCTGATGATGGTGGTTGACTCATGATGTTGATGATGGTGGTGATGCTGAAGTCTCAGGGCTCGCACTGGAAGGTGGCTCCCCCGTGCACCTGCGGCAGCTCCGTGCAGTCGAGGCTCGCGATCAGCGTGAGCTCCCCGCGGCGCTTGGGAACCACGGGCACGCGCGTGCAGCCGTGCCCCTCCACGTTGCTGCGCCGAGACAGACACAAAGGTCCCCTGTATAGTCTACAGCAAACTGTTGGGGCAAGTACTGCGAGCAACTGTTAAGGCCGGGACAGGCACACGAGCGGGTGGTGTGGGCAGCACGTCTGACCGCCTATTGTACCCCCAGTGCTGAAGCTTGCATACACCGCCTCAGAGTCATTTGAGGCTGAATCGACCTAGGGGAGGCCCAGAACTGGGTCGCGGGTGCATAACAAATTACACTCACCGCTACACTATCGTGAAGCGAGAGACACATACAGGCACGTGTCATCATCATCATCAGCAAAAGTGTGAGCATCAGGTATAATTGTCACTAAACACATGAACAGTATTGTGAGATTGCATTAGCAGTGGTGCATATGCACGCAAAAATTTTAACTCTCAATCGTCAATAACATCCTGGACTTAAAAAGAAAATTATATAATAACGGACGTTTCGGGCGATGATCCGTCTTCATAGCAAATGTGTTTGGTTCAAGCGATAACACGTGTGTTTTTTTTTAATTTAAAGCTTTCGTGACTGCAGGGATTCATCTTCTTGGTTCTTTCGGTAAAGTCACGTAGAAGGGAAGTAATAAAATAATAAAAATAAAACATAATAAAACAATTCTCACGACGTTTCGGCTACAACGCAAGCAGCCGTCTTCAGGTGAAGAATGAGACAATGCCAAGCTAGGAGCTTATATATAAGCTGCGTTGGAGGTGGAGGAAAGAGCGCCTTAACAAAAGAATGTGCATGTGAAGAGGAATTTAGCATATTCATGGAAAATGCGTAGGAGGTGGGCGGGGGGGTTTCAAAGTCATATTATGCCCATGCATTATGCAGGATCAACAGCACCAAGGGGGGGGGGGTGCAGGGATTAGCAGTAACAAAGGAAAGGAATGTTAATGATATGTAGCTGCAGTTACTCAACCACCACGTAGAAAACTAAAGTATAAACTACATAAAAAACTAAAGTATAAATAGCATAGCACCATCAGTATACTTACTATACTCTACACTAAGCTGAGTTACTAACAGCAAGTAATACATTACAATTCTACGTCGTAAAAATTATATAATATGCTTCCATCTAAACTTTATTCTATTGCATCAACGAGCATATACCGTACTATATACTGCCAACATTAAATTATATACTGTATTGCTGTAAACCAACCTATATCTTATACATTTAATATAACACTATGTATTATTCTACCCACCCTAATGTGTGTCGAAATGGTTTATTACGTCCTTCCAATGATTGCTAAGCCAGAATCCATCTTCTCGGTTAAAATTGTCTCTGTGTTTGTATATGTGGATCGCCTCATGAACGAATCTCTCATGATAGCCAGATGGCTTGCAGAGAACCTCTGTCTTGGAGAAGTCAATGTCATGTGAGCCCACTGAATTGTAACAGTGATCTGCCACGGCTGAGGTGTTTGTCCTACCGTGTTTCAGGTCTGCCTTATGTTCACGGATGCGGTCCGAGACATGTCGTTTGGTTTCCCCAATGTAACTGCTACCACAGAGGCAACTTAGTTTGTAGACGCCAGGGTACTGTATGTCTGGAACCACATCTTTTACAGACGGGACCAGATCACGGATTTTATGTACTGTGTTGAATCGGACCTGGATCTTGTGTTTAATCAGGATTTTGGAGATCTTTTTTGTGACCCCAGCAATGTAGGGTAAGGTGATGGTCTTGAAAGGCTCCTCAACAGGATCCTTCTTGATGGTTGGAGTGATGGCTTTGCGGATTGTGTAGTCGGAGTAACCATTAGCCTTAAGAGCTTGGCGTACGTGTTTGAGTTCACTGGAAATGTGTTCATGGTCGGAGATGCATTGGGCTCTATGATATAGAGTCTTGATGAGGGAATTCTTCTGGGATGGATGGTGGTGGGAATCCGGTTTTAGATAAGCATCCGTGTGGGTGGCTTTCCTGTAGACAGAGTGGCTCATTGAACCATCAGGTCTCCTTTTGATTAGGACATCCAAAAAGGGTAGCTTGCCATCATTTTCGACTTCCATGGTGAATCTGATGGCTGGGTGTATGGAATTGATGTGGTCGAGAAATTGGTCTAGAGCAGGCCGGCCATGTGGCCAGATGACAAAAGTGTCGTCTACGTACCTCTTCCATAAGGTCGGGCGTAGAGTGGCAGTCTGGATGGCGTCCGTCTCAAATTTCTCCATGAAGATGTTGGCTACAACCGGAGATAGGGGGGAGCCCATTGGGGTGCCCTCAATTTGCTTGTAGAAGGTTCCATTCCAGGTGAAGTATGTATTGGTTAAGCAGTGTCTCACCAGGGGGGGTACCCCAGCATTCAGTCCTTGATGAACCAAGTCTTCAATGATTGCGATGGTGTCAGGCACAGGCACCTTGGTGAACAAGGAAACCACATCAAAACTGACAAGCAGGTCGTCTGGGGACAGGGCAATCCCCTTGATTGTCGATACCAGGTCAGTAGAGTTTAGTACTGCAGAGGTGGTTTTTCCAGTGAAAGGCCGTAGGATTTCGGACAAAAACGAGCCAGTTTGTAAGTGGGGGAGTTGATAGTAGAGACAATGGGACGAAGAGGTGTATCTTCTTTATGTATCTTTGGCAAGCCGTACAATCTTGGTGGCCTGGCTGCAGAAGGTTTCAACGAGAACTGTTTGGTCTGATCAATTAATGCGGTTGAAGCAGAAATGATGTTGTTGGTTTTGGAGACGAGGCTGTTGGTGGGGTCTCTTTTTATTTTTGTATAGCTGCCATCGTTGAGTAGTTCTTGAATTTTGTTGTTGTATTCTATTTTGTCCATGATGACAGTGGCATTGCCTTTGTCGGCTGAGAGGATGACAATGTCATCCCTCTTTTTTAATTGAGCTAATTCAAAACGCTCATCTTTGCTAATGTTGCTAGCTGGCATCTTAGCGTTTTTGAGGGTTACAGAGATTTCAGATCTTGCTACGTCTGCAGCGATGTGACTCAAGCCCTTGAGAGCTACATCTACTCGAGCAATTATATCATTAACTGGTATGTGTCTAGGTGTGACTGCAAAGTTTAGTCCTTTAGCTAAAACGGATTTCAAACCTTCAGAAATAGGACTGTTACTGCGATTAATTACGACTTTGTTAACATCTAGCTTTTCAATGTGTGGGTCCGGTTTCTTGTTTGAGAGGCGGTTGAATTTGGAAATCAAGTTGTCCTTACATTTAGTCGACATAGCGGCAGCTGAAGAGGCAGTCATTTTTTCCACATGTTCCCAATCCGATGTGGACATTGTTACACTCAAAGATAAGTGTGATTTGTAGAGTGTCTTGTCTAACTGATCTAGTTCGGTGCGCGTAAGTCTGATTTTCTCTGAGATAAGGGCTAAACTAGTTCTAGACAGAATTCGTTTCGCATTAGAAGAAGTTACAGCAGCAGATGTTAGTGTAAATGCGTTTGGTATTACCTTAGAGTCGCGGCATCTCTTCAGAAAGGTGAGAGACTCGATTAGCTGAGCCTTCTTATCCCGGAGCTTGTTGAAGGATCTCAAAGTTATGTGGAAACCCTCCCCGTAGAGGCGGTTAAATTTCGATTTAAAGCTTTCGTGACTGCAGGGATTCATCTTCTTGGTTCTTTCGGTAAAGTCACGTAGAAGGGAAGTAATAAAATAATAAAAATAAAACATAATAAAACAATTCTCACGACGTTTCGGCTACAACGCAAGCAGCCGTCTTCAGGTGAAGAATGAGACAATGCCAAGCTAGGAGCTTATATATAAGCTGCGTTGGAGGTGGAGGAAAGAGCGCCTTAACAAAAGAATGTGCATGTGAAGAGGAATTTAGCATATTCATGGAAAATGCGTAGGAGGTGGGCGGGGGGGTTTCAAAGTCATATTATGCCCATGCATTATGCAGGATCAACAGCACCAAGGGGGGGGGGTGCAGGGATTAGCAGTAACAAAGGAAAGGAATGTTAATGATATGTAGCTGCAGTTACTCAACCACCACGTAGAAAACTAAAGTATAAACTACATAAAAAACTAAAGTATAAATAGCATAGCACCATCAGTATACTTACTATACTCTACACTAAGCTGAGTTACTAACAGCAAGTAATACATTACAATTCTACGTCGTAAAAATTATATAATATGCTTCCATCTAAACTTTATTCTATTGCATCAACGAGCATATACCGTACTATATACTGCCAACATTAAATTATATACTGTATTGCTGTAAACCAACCTATATCTTATACATTTAATATAACACTATGTATTATTCTACCCACCCTAATGTGTGTCGAAATGGTTTATTACGTCCTTCCAATGATTGCTAAGCCAGAATCCATCTTCTCGGTTAAAATTGTCTCTGTGTTTGTATATGTGGATCGCCTCATGAACGAATCTCTCATGATAGCCAGATGGCTTGCAGAGAACCTCTGTCTTGGAGAAGTCAATGTCATGTGAGCCCACTGAATTGTAACAGTGATCTGCCACGGCTGAGGTGTTTGTCCTACCGTGTTTCAGGTCTGCCTTATGTTCACGGATGCGGTCCGAGACATGTCGTTTGGTTTCCCCAATGTAACTGCTACCACAGAGGCAACTTAGTTTGTAGACGCCAGGGTACTGTATGTCTGGAACCACATCTTTTACAGACGGGACCAGATCACGGATTTTATGTACTGTGTTGAATCGGACCTGGATCTTGTGTTTAATCAGGATTTTGGAGATCTTTTTTGTGACCCCAGCAATGTAGGGTAAGGTGATGGTCTTGAAAGGCTCCTCAACAGGATCCTTCTTGATGGTTGGAGTGATGGCTTTGCGGATTGTGTAGTCGGAGTAACCATTAGCCTTAAGAGCTTGGCGTACGTGTTTGAGTTCACTGGAAATGTGTTCATGGTCGGAGATGCATTGGGCTCTATGATATAGAGTCTTGATGAGGGAATTCTTCTGGGATGGATGGTGGTGGGAATTCATATTATATAATTTTTACGACGTAGAATTGTAATGTATTACTTGCTGTTAGTAACTCAGCTTAGTGTAGAGTATAGTAAGTATACTGATGGTGCTATGCTATTTATACTTTAGTTTTTTATGTAGTTTATACTTTAGTTTTCTACGTGGTGGTTGAGTAACTGCAGCTACATATCATTAACATTCCTTTCCTTTGTTACTGCTAATCCCTGCACCCCCCCCCCCCCCTTGGTGCTGTTGATCCTGCATAATGCATGGGCATAATATGACTTTGAAACCCCCCCGCCCACCTCCTACGCATTTTCCATGAATATGCTAAATTCCTCTTCACATGCACATTCTTTTGTTAAGGCGCTCTTTCCTCCACCTCCAACGCAGCTTATATATAAGCTCCTAGCTTGGCATTGTCTCATTCTTCACCTGAAGACGGCTGCTTGCGTTGTAGCCGAAACGTCGTGAGAATTGTTTTATTATGTTTTATTTTTATTATTTTATTACTTCCCTTCTACGTGACTTTACCGAAAGAACCAAGAAGATGAATCCCTGCAGTCACGAAAGCTTTAAATCGAAATTTAACCGCCTCTACGGGGAGGGTTTCCACATAACTTTGAGATCCTTCAACAAGCTCCGGGATAAGAAGGCTCAGCTAATCGAGTCTCTCACCTTTCTGAAGAGATGCCGCGACTCTAAGGTAATACCAAACGCATTTACACTAACATCTGCTGCTGTAACTTCTTCTAATGCGAAACGAATTCTGTCTAGAACTAGTTTAGCCCTTATCTCAGAGAAAATCAGACTTACGCGCACCGAACTAGATCAGTTAGACAAGACACTCTACAAATCACACTTATCTTTGAGTGTAACAATGTCCACATCGGATTGGGAACATGTGGAAAAAATGACTGCCTCTTCAGCTGCCGCTATGTCGACTAAATGTAAGGACAACTTGATTTCCAAATTCAACCGCCTCTCAAACAAGAAACCGGACCCACACATTGAAAAGCTAGATGTTAACAAAGTCGTAATTAATCGCAGTAACAGTCCTATTTCTGAAGGTTTGAAATCCGTTTTAGCTAAAGGACTAAACTTTGCAGTCACACCTAGACACATACCAGTTAATGATATAATTGCTCGAGTAGATGTAGCTCTCAAGGGCTTGAGTCACATCGCTGCAGACGTAGCAAGATCTGAAATCTCTGTAACCCTCAAAAACGCTAAGATGCCAGCTAGCAACATTAGCAAAGATGAGCGTTTTGAATTAGCTCAATTAAAAAAGAGGGATGACATTGTCATCCTCTCAGCCGACAAAGGCAATGCCACTGTCATCATGGACAAAATAGAATACAACAACAAAATTCAAGAACTACTCAACGATGGCAGCTATACAAAAATAAAAAGAGACCCCACCAACAGCCTCGTCTCCAAAACCAACAACATCATTTCTGCTTCAACCGCATTAATTGATCAGACCAAACAGTTCTCGTTGAAACCTTCTGCAGCCAGGCCACCAAGATTGTACGGCTTGCCAAAGATACATAAAGAAGATACACCTCTTCGTCCCATTGTCTCTACTATCAACTCCCCCACTTACAAACTGGCTCGTTTTTTGTCCGAAATCCTACGGCCTTTCACTGGAAAAACCACCTCTGCAGTACTAAACTCTACTGACCTGGTATCGACAATCAAGGGGATTGCCCTGTCCCCAGACGACCTGCTTGTCAGTTTTGATGTGGTTTCCTTGTTCACCAAGGTGCCTGTGCCTGACACCATCGCAATCATTGAAGACTTGGTTCATCAAGGACTGAATGCTGGGGTACCCCCCCTGGTGAGACACTGCTTAACCAATAC
Source organism: Lethenteron reissneri (assembly GCF_015708825.2). Classification (NCBI taxonomy): domain Eukaryota; kingdom Metazoa; phylum Chordata; class Hyperoartia; order Petromyzontiformes; family Petromyzontidae; genus Lethenteron; species Lethenteron reissneri. The sequence continues at coordinate 11,341,405 of NC_083787.1, read as the reverse complement.
ATACTTCACCTGGAATGGAACCTTCTACAAGCAAATTGAGGGCACCCCAATGGGCTCCCCCCTATCTCCGGTTGTAGCCAACATCTTCATGGAGAAATTTGAGACGGACGCCATCCAGACTGCCACTCTACGCCCGACCTTATGGAAGAGGTACGTAGACGACACTTTTGTCATCTGGCCACATGGCCGGCCTGCTCTAGACCAATTTCTCGACCACATCAATTCCATACACCCAGCCATCAGATTCACCATGGAAGTCGAAAATGATGGCAAGCTACCCTTTTTGGATGTCCTAATCAAAAGGAGACCTGATGGTTCAATGAGCCACTCTGTCTACAGGAAAGCCACCCACACGGATGCTTATCTAAAACCGGATTCCCACCACCATCCATCCCAGAAGAATTCCCTCATCAAGACTCTATATCATAGAGCCCAATGCATCTCCGACCATGAACACATTTCCAGTGAACTCAAACACGTACGCCAAGCTCTTAAGGCTAATGGTTACTCCGACTACACAATCCGCAAAGCCATCACTCCAACCATCAAGAAGGATCCTGTTGAGGAGCCTTTCAAGACCATCACCTTACCCTACATTGCTGGGGTCACAAAAAAAAAAAAAAAAAAAAAAAAAAAAAAAGATCTCCAAAATCCTGATTAAACACAAGATCCAGGTCCGATTCAACACAGTACATAAAATCCGTGATCTGGTCCCGTCTGTAAAAGATGTGGTTCCAGACATACAGTACCCTGGCGTCTACAAACTAAGTTGCCTCTGTGGTAGCAGTTACATTGGGGAAACCAAACGACATGTCTCGGACCGCATCCGTGAACATAAGGCAGACCTGAAACACGGTAGGACAAACACCTCAGCCGTGGCAGATCACTGTTACAATTCAGTGGGCTCACATGACATTGACTTCTCCAAGACAGAGGTTCTCTGCAAGCCATCTGGCTATCATGAGAGATTCGTTCATGAGGCGATCCACATATACAAACACAGAGAAAATTTTAACCGAGAAGATGGATTCTGGCTTAGCAATCATTGGAAGGACGTAATAAACCATTTCGACACACATTAGGGTGGGTAGAATAATACATAGTGTTATATTAAATGTATAAGATATAGGTTGGTTTACAGCAATACAGTATATAATTTAATGTTGGCAGTATATAGTACGGTATATGCTCGTTGATGCAATAGAATAAAGTTTAGATGGAAGCATATTATATAATTTTTACGACGTAGAATTGTAATGTATTACTTGCTGTTAGTAACTCAGCTTAGTGTAGAGTATAGTAAGTATACTGATGGTGCTATGCTATTTATACTTTAGTTTTTTATGTAGTTTATACTTTAGTTTTCTACGTGGTGGTTGAGTAACTGCAGCTACATATCATTAACATTCCTTTCCTTTGTTACTGCTAATCCCTGCACCCCCCCCCCCCTTGGTGCTGTTGATCCTGCATAATGCATGGGCATAATATGACTTTGAAACCCCCCCGCCCACCTCCTACGCATTTTCCATGAATATGCTAAATTCCTCTTCACATGCACATTCTTTTGTTAAGGCGCTCTTTCCTCCACCTCCAACGCAGCTTATATATAAGCTCCTAGCTTGGCATTGTCTCATTCTTCACCTGAAGACGGCTGCTTGCGTTGTAGCCGAAACGTCGTGAGAATTGTTTTATTATGTTTTATTTTTATTATTTTATTACTTCCCTTCTACGTGACTTTACCGAAAGAACCAAGAAGATGAATCCCTGCAGTCACAAAAGCTTTAAATCGAAATTTAACCGCCTCTACGGGGAGGGTTTCCACATAACTTTGAGATCCTTCAACAAGCTCCGGGATAAGAAGGCTCAGCTAATCGAGTCTCTCACCTTTCTGAAGAGATGCCGCGACTCTAAGGTAATACCAAACGCATTTACACTAACATCTGCTGCTGTAACTTCTTCTAATGCGAAACGAATTCTGTCTAGAACTAGTTTAGCCCTTATCTCAGAGAAAATCAGACTTACGCGCACCGAACTAGATCAGTTAGACAAGACACTCTACAAATCACACTTATCTTTGAGTGTAACAATGTCCACATCGGATTGGGAACATGTGGAAAAAATGACTGCCTCTTCAGCTGCCGCTATGTCGACTAAATGTAAGGACAACTTGATTTCCAAATTCAACCGCCTCTCAAACAAGAAACCGGACCCACACATTGAAAAGCTAGATGTTAACAAAGTCGTAATTAATCGCAGTAACAGTCCTATTTCTGAAGGTTTGAAATCCGTTTTAGCTAAAGGACTAAACTTTGCAGTCACACCTAGACACATACCAGTTAATGATATAATTGCTCGAGTAGATGTAGCTCTCAAGGGCTTGAGTCACATCGCTGCAGACGTAGCAAGATCTGAAATCTCTGTAACCCTCAAAAACGTTAAGATGCCAGCTAGCAACATTAGCAAAGATGAGCGTTTTGAATTAGCTCAATTAAAAAGAGGGATGACATTGTCATCCTCTCAGCCGACAAAGGCAATGCCACTGTCATCATGGACAAAATAGAATACAACAACAAAATTCAAGAACTACTCAACGATGGCAGCTATACAAAAATAAAAAGAGACCCCACCAACAGCCTCGTCTCCAAAACCAACAACATCATTTCTGCTTCAACCGCATTAATTGATCAGACCAAACAGTTCTCGTTGAAACCTTCTGCAGCCAGGCCACCAAGATTGTACGGCTTGCCAAAGATACATAAAGAAGATACACCTCTTCGTCCCATTGTCTCTACTATCAACTCCCCCACTTACAAACTGGCTCGTTTTTTGTCCGAAATCCTACGGCCTTTCACTGGAAAAACCACCTCTGCAGTACTAAACTCTACTGACCTGGTATCGACAATCAAGGGGATTGCCCTGTCCCCAGACGACCTGCTTGTCAGTTTTGATGTGGTTTCCTTGTTCACCAAGGTGCCTGTGCCTGACACCATCGCAATCATTGAAGACTTGGTTCATCAAGGACTGAATGCTGGGGTACCCCCCCTGGTGAGACACTGCTTAACCAATACATACTTCACCTGGAATGGAACCTTCTACAAGCAAATTGAGGGCACCCCAATGGGCTCCCCCCTATCTCCGGTTGTAGCCAACATCTTCATGGAGAAATTTGAGACGGACGCCATCCAGACTGCCACTCTACGCCCGACCTTATGGAAGAGGTACGTAGACGACACTTTTGTCATCTGGCCACATGGCCGGCCTGCTCTAGACCAATTTCTCGACCACATCAATTCCATACACCCAGCCATCAGATTCACCATGGAAGTCGAAAATGATGGCAAGCTACCCTTTTTGGATGTCCTAATCAAAAGGAGACCTGATGGTTCAATGAGCCACTCTGTCTACAGGAAAGCCACCCACACGGATGCTTATCTAAAACCGGATTCCCACCACCATCCATCCCAGAAGAATTCCCTCATCAAGACTCTATATCATAGAGCCCAATGCATCTCCGACCATGAACACATTTCCAGTGAACTCAAACACGTACGCCAAGCTCTTAAGGCTAATGGTTACTCCGACTACACAATCCGCAAAGCCATCACTCCAACCATCAAGAAGGATCCTGTTGAGGAGCCTTTCAAGACCATCACCTTACCCTACATTGCTGGGGTCACAAAAAAGATCTCCAAAATCCTGATTAAACACAAGATCCAGGTCCGATTCAACACAGTACATAAAATCCGTGATCTGGTCCCGTCTGTAAAAGATGTGGTTCCAGACATACAGTACCCTGGCGTCTACAAACTAAGTTGCCTCTGTGGTAGCAGTTACATTGGGGAAACCAAACGACATGTCTCGGACCGCATCCGTGAACATAAGGCAGACCTGAAACACGGTAGGACAAACACCTCAGCCGTGGCAGATCACTGTTACAATTCAGTGGGCTCACATGACATTGACTTCTCCAAGACAGAGGTTCTCTGCAAGCCATCTGGCTATCATGAGAGATTCGTTCATGAGGCGATCCACATATACAAACACAGAGACAATTTTAACCGAGAAGATGGATTCTGGCTTAGCAATCATTGGAAGGACGTAATAAACCATTTCGACACACATTAGGGTGGGTAGAATAATACATAGTGTTATATTAAATGTATAAGATATAGGTTGGTTTACAGCAATACAGTATATAATTTAATGTTGGCAGTATATAGTACGGTATATGCTCGTTGATGCAATAGAATAAAGTTTAGATGGAAGCATATTATATAATTTTTACGACGTAGAATTGTAATGTATTACTTGCTGTTAGTAACTCAGCTTAGTGTAGAGTATAGTAAGTATACTGATGGTGCTATGCTATTTATACTTTAGTTTTTTATGTAGTTTATACTTTAGTTTTCTACGTGGTGGTTGAGTAACTGCAGCTACATATCATTAACATTCCTTTCCTTTGTTACTGCTAATCCCTGCACCCCCCCCCCCTTGGTGCTGTTGATCCTGCATAATGCATGGGCATAATATGACTTTGAAACCCCCCCGCCCACCTCCTACGCATTTTCCATGAATATGCTAAATTCCTCTTCACATGCACATTCTTTTGTTAAGGCGCTCTTTCCTCCACCTCCAACGCAGCTTATATATAAGCTCCTAGCTTGGCATTGTCTCATTCTTCACCTGAAGACGGCTGCTTGCGTTGTAGCCGAAACGTCGTGAGAATTGTTTTATTATGTTTTATTTTTATTATTTTATTACTTCCCTTCTACGTGACTTTACCGAAAGAACCAAGAAGATGAACACGTGTGTTATGAACAAGGGTAGTTGCCCGAAACATCGTCTATTTCTATTTGATCTTGTTATGATCGTGAACTTGTGACGACGGCACCATACCCGACGAGTATGTTGCTCGGCGTGTGCACGCCGGCTCCCTCCACGCGGACGCGCACGCGGTGCAGGGGGCGTGCCACGGGGTTCGTGAAGCAGAGCTCGGAGAAGAGATCGCGACCCACGTGGGTCCCCTCCATCACCTGTGGGGGGATATCACACCATCTACCACTGCACCATTATCAGGCAATCACAAGCACAGCTTCTAGCATGAAACCACTATCATCATCTTGACACTATCATCGAATATCGTACTATTATCACACCATCACACAAAAACAGCTTCGAACATCACATTACCACCATCATCATGATCACACTTTCATGTAACTTCGCATTTTCATCATCACACCATCAATTACCACCACACCATTATCATGCCATCATCATCACACCATCATTAAACCATCATGCCATTGCAAACACACCTCCGTTAAGCACTGGTGTCTACGTACATTGCGAAATAAGTTCAACATACATCTAACATCACAGCATCATCTAACATTATACCATCATCATGCCATTATAAACACACCATCACCTACCATCGCACCACTGTGTCGGGTGGAGGAGGATTTATGATACCCAAAATAAATTTTGAGACGTATAGTTGTTGCTGCTGTTGTTATTGTTGATGCTGTTGTAATGTGCCACTCACGTGCAAGCGTGGGGAGCGCACACGGGTCACGTGCAATCTCGGCGCCATGTCGAGCACCGGCGCACACGCCACCAGCACGAGTGCGAAGTGGTCCACGGCCAGGTGCAGGTACGCGCTCGGGGGCTCGCACACCAGCACGCGCCGCTCTGTGCCGGACAACAAAGACAAACATTCCCTCGTAGAGCCTCCCCATCTCCATCCTTCCGTCTCACCCTCGTGCGGTCCCAGCTCCAGGATGGGCCTCCTCCTCCTCAAACCTGCCCAGGTTGACGCCCGTGTAAGTGGCCTCGTGGCCCGCACACTCACGCGGTGTCACGTGCTTGTTTTCGCCACGCGCACCTCGGCCGATAATTCCCAGCCCAGTGCAGTCTCCTCAAGAACTGGCACTGTCACCTCGGGGGGTAGTGGGTCCCCACCTGGGTCCCTGCCCATTGGGGCCCCAATAGGGTCCCCGTCGGGGGATACAATCAGGTGCTCATCGGAGTTTACAATGGAGCGTACATCCAGAGCCCTGCCAATATCCGCTGCGTCTCCTGCCCTCTCGACCCCGCCAGGACGCCGCTCGCTTTGTTCCCCCAGGAGGACCCTGGCCCTCCTGTCTCCACCTCGTGGGTTCGCCTCTCTGCACTCCCGCGCTTCAGCAGGCTGAGTGCTTACACCACCACGCGGCGCTCCTCCTCGGAACCTGTGGGGGTGGACGAAGGTGGGTGGAGAGGGGCATCATCATTGTCAGCAGCAGATGCAGCATCATTATTATTTCAGCAGCTACAGCAATAGTCGCAGCATCGTAATCATCATCTAAAGTACCACTACTTAGCAGGAGCACTCTCATCACCATCTTCAACTTCCCCAGCCATCACCAGATTAATAGTTCCCTACCATCACCATGCGTAAAGACATTAGCATTATCATCACTATCTCCTGCATATCCTAATCTTAATATAATTATCGCTAAACATTATAATCAACATCATATCGATGATTGCACACTTGTAAATTGTTCTAGTTGTATTCAATAAATATCAGTCAACATTTGCATCACAAGAACATTCCGCGCCACTGACCCACTCCCCGCTGCCCTTCTCCATCCTCCCCTTGCTCCTTGGCCCCTGACCATCTGCCCACTTCCCCCCTGCTGCCCGGGCTCATGGTTACCCGCAGAGGGTTTGTATTTGGCTGTGATATCGAGGCTGCAATACATATCCACGTGATAAGCCACTTCGTTGAGCTATAATTTATGATTGCCAGGTAGCTTCTGAGAAACACCTATATAGCTCATTGAGCTTTACCGGGTAAAATAAAAAAATGTTAAGTTTTTGTTAATCTGATGGGTACCACACGAACCACGACCACCGCCATCATCATGACCACTGTCAGGCTTCGTAGAGCAGGGTGCGTGTTTGTTGTCATCGTCTACGAGAGCTGCACGTGGCAAACCGGGGGCGCTGTCGCATGGCTCGGCGATTGCGCACTTGCTGAATGAATCTGGAAATTGCCACGTGGTCAGCAAAGGGGCAGTACAGCAACATGAACCCTTGCATAGTGCCCCGCTTCCCACACCTGCAACCAACCCGCACCGACCAGCGTGGTGAAGTATGGTCAACGATCCACTAGGTCGTGGTGGTGGGGAGGTCCCCATACAGCAGCGGACTCGTGAAAGGGCCATGACGTGGACGCACATGCATCATCCCATGTGATACCACCTGCGGGGCACGCCTCGCGACGCTCAGGTGAGCGTTACATGCGCCCGCTTCCTGCGGGATAGCAACAACCGCCTGCCAGCCATCATATCCCGATGGCAAGACGGGTCTCTTCATTCATGCGTTGCTCCACGATTGGAAGTTTCTGGCACAGATGCGCGAGGTGGATGAGTTGCAGTCCTGTTTGTGAGCGTGTGGGTTTAGAAAGCTGCGTTATGATGAATCCAATGTACCGATTCCCGCTTACGGCCACCATCACCAGTGGCGATAATCTGAACCGGTCCTGGATCTCTAGAGGTCGGCTTTAAATGAGTATCCGGTGCAATGTGTACACATCGCAACTCGAGAGACAAAGGCGGCCGAGGATTGTCCGGGCCACCCACACAGAACACGTGTGAAACAGACATCATGCGAGAAACACGTGCAGATCATTCGGAAAACAGGCAAATATCTTGTTTAATATCACATATGGATCGTGCGTAGAACGCATACCGATCATACATAAGAAACAAACACCCAGGTAATGTATGAAACACACTCATATGCTCCTGTAGGATACGTTGGTTCAGCAGGCGTATCGGGTGATTGATTACAGTGTTAGTTTTTTTTCAATGCGATAGAAAATATTGTTCATTCATTTGCTGTCCAGCTGTACACTCATTCATCCATGCGCTATCATATTAATCTGTGCATCTGTCAATCCACAAGGTACCTACTATGATAACAGCAGTGCATACTGTGGTGGTACATTGTTTCACAACAGCAGTGCATACTTAATGCGGTGGTACCTGCTATGATTACAGCAGAGCATACTGTGGTGGTAGCTGCTTTAACTACAGCAGTGGATACTGTGGTGTAACCTGCTATGATTACAGCAGTGCATACTTAATGCGGTGGTACCTGCTATGATTACAGCAGAGCATACTGTGGTGGTAGCTGCTTTAACTACAGCAGTGGATACTGTGGTGTAACCTGCTATGATTACAGCAGTGCAAAGTGACTGTGGTGGTACCTGCTATGATTACAGCAGTGCAAAGTGACTGTGGTGGTACCTGCTATGATTACAGCAGTGCATAGTGACTGTGGTGGTTACCTGCTAGCACTACAGTAGTACATGCTGACTTTATAGCAGTATATATCGAATCTATAGCACAAAGTAGTAAGCAGACAGAGTGCCGTAGTGAGGCCTAGTCCCGTGCAGAGCCCCGGCCTCGCCTAGATTTCCCAGGCGGTCGAGGTGTGACCTTGGCAGGCTGTGGGGCTGGGCCGCTCCCCCCGGCCGCGCTACAATAATGGCATGTACGCGTTAGAAGAATAATATGTAGGGGCTCTATAGTAGTTTCAGGACGCATTGGGGTATCATTGGGGTGGGGTGAAGAGGACATCGCACTGTGAATAATTTACGTGTTCCGTGTTTTTGCTGCATGTTTAAGGCAAATTAAAATTCGTGCCGATCGTGTGCGCGTTGCTAGGGGCAACCCATGTGAGCACACATTAGTACTATAAGCATGAGTGTAATTACACTCATGCTCATAGTACTAATGTGTGCGACTTACGCCTTGTATAAATGCACATAATACAAAAGTGTGCGCCTGACCTTTGGCGACGGCGCGTGCGGATTGCTGCTGGGGGGTCACCTCGTGCGCGTTGTGCGCAAGTGCCGCTGGCTGCGTTGTCAGCCCGCGCGCGGCGAAGCGAAATAAATAAACAATCGCGAAACTTTCTCTTAAAATAAAGAAAAATCGGCAAAAGACGCTAACTGAACTAATTTTAAGGTGACGGGCGTGAAAAGGGAATCGCCTATGCCAAGCACGGGGCTTCCGGCGTGGTACCTGGCTAATTTTTGTTTACGCCAGGGGTGTCCAAACTTTTTGCAAAGAGGGCCAAATTTCATAAAGTGAAGATGCCCGGGGGCCAATAGTTCCTTCTGAGATTTTTTTGCCACAAAAGTTACATGAAAACACACACTGTTATAAAAAAAAATCATTGTCACAATTACCTTAATTTTTCAAATGACAATGTAACCAAATATAAGCCACTCAGGCAGACGTGAACAACTCTAAAAACACAATTCTGCCTTTCATTCAGTCAGATAACATTGAACAAACTGTATAGAATACCTTAAATTTCCATGAGTGAAATATCTTTGCCTCATGAACATTTTAAACAGGAGTTATAAGTAATGCAAAGTGGTCTGTTATCATTAAACTTTAAAACAAGTGAATTTTGCCCTTGTCTTTTACAAGATCTTTCAGAAAGAAATAGTTTGTGTCACATCTACAGGTACATAACATCAACAGTTATAACCAAATCTTATTCAAGAGTTTAATAAAACAAGTGCCATAAGTCCAAGTGCATTAGTGTGCTTTAGGCTTTTCACTGTTAATAGTGACAGATGCTACCGTTCAAAACACTAAATTTCAGATTGATCAAGGAACAGCCACCTCACATCGTTGTGATGTATTACGTCACCGTAGAAGTTATTCAAGAGCCAGATAGCATTAGAATGGTGCTGCCACCGTGTGGTGAAAAGAGGAATTTATTTATTCTGACAGAGCTAGCGAGCCATAAATTACACATTATAAATTACACATTATAAATTACACATTATAAATTGCACATTATAAGACCGAAGCTGCGGGCCGTATGAAATCTGACCGCGGGCCGGACTTTGGACATGCCTGGTTTACGCGAACCCCACCGTTTGAGAGCCAAATCCCTCGCAAGCGCGTCAACACTCACAGACAGAGACACAAAATGACATTTATATAGGTAAAAAACAGATTATACGTGTCTGCTACGAAGAGGGTGGGAGGATGAGGTGAGGAGAACGAGGTGAGGGGTGAGGACGAGGTGAGGAGGACGAAGTGAGGAGTGAAGATAACGAGCAGATGGGTGAGGAGGACGAGGGGTGAGGAGGAGGTCAGTAAGGGAGGTGCCCGTCTCAGGAGTGTTATATTTGTTGCTTATGCTCCACGTTTGATTTGTGACAAAACATTGAATAAAATACTTCATACATCTGGAATAATCGTCAATTATTCGTGTCTGCTACATCTATCTGCACGCGTGCGCGTATTTATCCCAGAGGGATCTCATGAGTTTGGCGTTCTCATTCACACACGTCCAGAAGGGGCGGGTCAGCCAGTTGCATCAACAACAACAAAATGCAATAAAGGATACTAGAGTAAGGATTGATAAAATGTAATCAAGACATAAATAAACATGTCGTAAAAAAACAAACTGTGCAGCACATACCTTCCTGTAGATTTGTCAACACCATATCCAAGCTTGGGCAAGACGGCAAAACACCGACAGTCAAAGGAGCACACCAAGACCAGAGACAGTCGCCTCGTCAGTGAATTTCACTGCGACATTGAACTCTCGACACGTGGCGAGGAGGCTCCGAGTCTCAAGTCGCAGGGAGCTTCCTCTGCCCCCATTGGGTGTCTGAGGGGGCGGGGTTCACGGGCTTTGGCTCCGCCCACAGTAGGCGGGGCCAATGACGTCACCTCCGGCTTTGACGTCACTCCGATAGGGCGAGCGAGTTGAGCGGTTGCTTCTATCTCTTGCGCCCCCAACAGGAACTATGAGGTTCTTCAAGAGAGCGCAGCAGTTGCAAGCGACGCTGGAGACTCCGAATTCGTCAACAGTGGAGGTGAGTGGCGCCACCTCTTGCCTTTCAGCGGTATCGATCGGAGTTATACGAAATAAATACCGTGATCACATCGAGAAAAAAAATATCGATTTTTTTTTCTGTTATTTAAGTTAAACTTTAAAATTGAACGCTTGATACGTAGGTAAGGAGGTTCATAGTTTAATATCACAGATTGAGAGTTTCATCAAGGATTTTAGTCGGAAGGAGCTTTCTCTGGGCAAGGTGGTCCTTGTTTGCGTTGCCATGGTGACAGCATCTCGGACCAACTGCCGTTGTCCAGCAGCTGTGCCTGGGGGTCACGTGGCATTTGGTGACGCGATAAGGACGAGCCGTAGACTCCGCCCATATAGGGTTGGCTCCGCCCACATAGGGTGGAGCCAATGACGTCACCACTGCAATGTTTGTTACGTCATTTATATCGGTTTTTGGGTGATAACGCGTTATTATAAATGTGTCGCAACCCTCCACCACCCGACACGGCCAATCAGTAAAAAATGTGTCACGTTAACAAAACGCCAATTAGTTACTTCTTCAGCCCACGGGTGTGTTTGAAGAGTGAATCCACAACATTTAGAATTTGAGTACGACGTTTCGCTTGTATTTACATTACTAATCTTGACTTAGGGGCCGTCCATAAATGACGTCACGCGATTTTGGCAGATGTTTTACTCCCCCTCCCTTAAAGTTGCGCATTTTGATGTGACGTCACATTTCTCAATCCCCCCGCCCCCCCCCCGATGTGCGTGACGTCATTTATGGACGGCCCCTTAAAGCTTTCGTGACTGCAAGAATTCATATTCTTTGGGTCTTTTGATAAAGTCACGTAGATATCTTCAAAGAAAATAAGAAAAAGTAACAAAAAACCTACGACGTTTCGATCACAACACAAGCGGTCGGCATCAGGAATAAGTATAACCCGTAAAAACAAAGTTTTTCACTCTAAATCCTTTATATGCGTGGCGGCTCGAGTCCTCTCGTCCTCTGGCTTGAGATGGCTGCCACCTATGGGTCAGATGATTGTCTGCAGTATTAAACAATTGGTAATTAAATATTTAATTTGTTTTCCCTAAACAGTGTAAAATTTTGGAAAAAAATGTTTTCACGAACATTGTCTCGCACAACGAGTCTGTGTGCAAAATGTCAGCTCGATTGGATCACGGGAAGTGGGTTAAAAAACGACCGAAAGGTTTGCACGGTCGTAAGCAAGCAAGCAAGCACGCAAGCAAGCAGGCGAACTTAATATAAAGGATTTAACAAGTATAACTCGTAAAAACAAAATTTTTCACTATAAATCCTTTATATGCGTGGCGGCTAGAGTCCTCTCGTCCTCTCGCTTGAGATGGCTGCCACCTATGGGTCAGATGATTGTCTGCCAGTATTAAGCAATTGGTAATTAAATATTTAATTTGTTTTCCCTAAACAGTGTAAAATTTTGGAAAAAAATTTTCACGAACATTAATTGTCTCGCACAACGAGTCTGTGTGCAAAATGTCAGCTCGATTGGATCACGGGAAGTGGGTTAAAAAACGACCGAAAGATTTGCACGGTCTTAAGCAAGCAAGCACGCGAGCACGCAAGCAAACAAGCGAACTTAATATAAAGAATTTAAAAAGGATGCCGACCCAAAGAATATGATTGCTAATTTATTATACAATTACAATACCCCCCCACACCTCCGCCTCTGATCTCAAAACCTGATGGGATTCAACGATGATGACGTCATCCTGCACTGTTTAAGACGGGAAGCAGGTGGGTGGCTTCACTATTCTGGCAAATCGCCCGAAGATGCTGGATGTAATTACCAGCGAAACGTCGTACTCAAATGCTAAATGTTGTGGATTCACTCTTCAAACACACCGGTGGGCTGAAGAAGTAACTAATTGGCGTTTTGTTAACGTGACACATTTTCTACTGATTGGACGTGTCGGGTGATGGAGGGTTGCGACACAATTATAATAACGCGATCTAACCCAAAAACCTTTATTATGAATAATACTGGTAGCACAATGCCTACGTGATTAATTGTTACGTCATTACCGCATGGACTTCTTGTCGCTGCGAGGTGGCCTGTGTTTATTTCTCTGGGTCGGCAAGAGCATCAATGAGATCCTTCAGCATACCACAGTTGAAAGCCACACAGGAGACACTGAATTTGTCAACAGTGGAGGTGCGTTTTGATGGCAGAGTTGTACTTGGCAAGAGAGCGGAGTCAAAGCGAGGCTGGAGTGGAGGCCACCGCTGCAAACCTGTATGGAATTAATACAGGCAGTCCTCGCTTTGCGCTGAAGATGCGTAGATGGAGAAGTGAGCATTCATCATAATAAAGGCATTAATCGAATCAGCGCTTAAAGGGTTATTATACCATTGTACATATGGGGATGCTTTCCCAACAGCGTTGTCTCTCATGAACAATAAATGAGGGCTTCATTGGGGTGTCAGTATCAGCGCAATTTAATTACAGTAATAAATCAGATGGTAAACATTGTATCAAAACAAATATACATTTTTTTATTATCAATAAGTATTATGTAATGTACTCGCCTGATGCTCACCCACATCGACCGGCATTATCACTTGCATGTTACCATTCTAAGTGATACTTTTCCTTGACCTGTTGGTCTCATTTCCAGCACTAACACATTTACAGGCCTCTTTCCAGACATTTTGGGGCTAACATGCTCACTAAAATATGAAAACAAGGCAAAGAGAGACCAAGGAAGAGCAAACACGTCGGCGGACCAGGGTGTCTTTTAAAAACTGGCGAGCGCTGCGTGGCTCAGAGCGTACTGTGATAATACTGAATAACAAAGATTGTAACAACATTGACAAAATTATCGATTTTTTTAATGTACTCGTGACCATACATCGTCATTATTGAATCGCGGGGGTTTGTTGCTGGTTGTCCCAGAGCGTTCGTCACTCTCATTGGCTGAGCGAATGTAAACAGAGATGGCGGTGGATGAGTTTCTGAGACCAACGCTGCTGCGCGTTCTACCACGGTGTTTAGGCTGTGTGAGGAATCGTGTTGTCTTGCGTGGGTGTGTGGGTGTCAGCGTATCTGTCCGATGTGTGTCTACCTGCGTATGAGGCACTTCACTTGTCATGTGCCATGGTGTTTTTTCCACCATCCGTGTCAAATGGCGTCCGTCACGATGCGAATGAAGGCAGGATTTACACTGGGAGGAGCTAACGTGCCCATGCCATGTGCCCTTGCTCCCGTCGCAGTTGCCAATGCCGGAGAACGAAATGCACCAGCTGTCTCAGGAGGTGTCGAACCTGCGGGCCAACCTGGGCAGGGCACGAGCGCACTTTAACACCCTGCGTGGCGCCCTGAGCCAGAAGGATAAGAGCCTCCACGAGATGCTGCACCAACTCGAGATCCACCGTTCTGAGGAGGTACCCTGGCTGCCGCCAAACCCCCCTCCCCGTCCCCTTGTTGCACGGAGCGCGGCTAAAATTAAACGTGTTCTCGTGAAGCTCCGTGGCGCACAAGCAGGGATAACAAAACCTCAACATATTCGTCAATAAGACTGCAATGGATATTGCTGTAAAGGACCATTGCCTGAAACGTCGCCTTTTCGATGTTCTGCCCTATTGAGTGCATCGTTTTTGATGAATGTGTTGAGGTTTTATTCAGAGTGTGATCTGAAAGTCAAGGAAATTGGCCATTAAATAAGTGCATTCTGGGAGGTGGCTGGGTGCCCCAGGGGTCAGAGATGCTGTGCCGGCACTGCTGAGATCCCAGGATCAAATCCAGATTACAGCCGCCCAACCACAGTGATTTAACCGGGTTCCTAAGCGTAATGAGTTGGTGATCTCAGCCTGGTCACGAATGAGTGCACAAAAAAACCCAACGAAAAATATTTTGGTTCTGTACTTAATTTGGCTAAATTTGAATCCTAATACTGTTTATTTTGATGAATGTGTTGAGGTTTTATTCAGAGTGTGATCTGAACGCCAAGAAAATGGCCCATTAAATAAGTGCATTCTGGGAGGTGGCTGGGTGCCCCAGGGGTCAGAGATGCTGTGCCGGCACTGCTGAGATTCCAGGATCAAATCCAGATTACAGCCGCCCAACCACAGTGATTTAACCGGGTTCCCAAGCGTCATGAGTTGGTGATCTTAGCCTGGTCACGAATGAGTGCACAAAAAAACCCAACGAAAAATATTTTGGTTCTGTACTTAATTTGGCTAAATTTGAATCCTAATACTGTTGAAAATGAAAAAAGCAGATCAAACACAATTTTTGTATCATAGCATCTCTCCACAGAATATGCATGTATGTTTTACTGATTAATACACCTGTATGGGGCTGACCAGCATGGGGAAGTATAGTAAAACACATCCCCATGACCGACATGGCATTGTGAGTTGTTCTGAATATTGACTCCATTTGAAGATGATCATTTGGGTGCTCGGAATTTATTCATAATCTTACGATGAAGAGCATTTCCATGTTGTATGCATGCTTACAAATGGTTGATATATCATGCTTATATTTTTGGAATTTCTTTTATTATTCGAATATATTTTATATTCTCTTTAAACCTCATTGTGGTATGTTGATTACGACCATGGGTATTTACCCGTGGTCGTATTGTTCACAATATAATCTAAACTTCTTCTCTTTTCATCTTGAAAAGCATCCATTTGCATGTGTGCGCATCCATCTGCATGCGTGCCACCTATATGGGCACATGTGCGTCTGTACTCGATCCCCGTGTCTCTGCATGCTTACGTTGTCTCCCTGTACATGTTTTGCCTGTGGCTATATACATGTCTCTCCATACAGTATGCACTGTGACTTTCTGTACATGTGTCCAAATTTTTACATGTGACTTGCTTGTGTCTTTGTGTGTATATGTCTCTGCATCTTTGTCATTTCTCTATTCTTTTCGTGTGCCTCCTGCCCGTGTCTCTGTCTCTATTTCTCCGTACAACTACATACTGCGTGTCAGTATGTCTCTACCTGTCCTCATCTGCACGCTGCACGTGTCTGTGATGAGGGACTGCCCACCTATGCATACACGTGCCTGTGCCACTGTGCCCATCTGTCCGTGAGCAGCTACAGGCGCACTCGCAGGCCATCGACAGCCTGCAGGCGGAGTTGGAGGCAGCGCGGCGGGGTGAGCGGGAGGCCGAGGAGCGTTCCGTGCACGACGCCAAAGCCGCGTCAACGGCGTCAACGGAGCTGGCAGAGTTCACGCTTAGGACTGAGCGGCTTCAGGAGCAGCTGAGACATGAGCACGAGAAGACTCTGAATCTGGCACGCATGGAGCTGGCCGAATATCGTGCATCGCACACGCACGCCGACTCAGAGTACGACGCTCACGTCGTGCACATCGCAGTCCTGCAGAAGGTGAGGCCTCCACTCTCGCAACAGCCACCCCCCTACCCTCCCCCCCCTACCCACACTCGAGTTCTCTTGTCATTCGGGGGCCATTAATTGGTGTCCTGGAAAATACTTGATAAGCCACAATCCCTTGGAGCTCTTTTCATAGTTGGCCAATGTTCATCCATTGCTGGATGAAGGCCTCCCTTAAGCCACCACCACAACCTCTCCCGATCTTGCAATGATAACAATCCACTTAGTACCTGCACACAATCAGATTCCATCGCTGACACTGTGCTATTATTCTCCACCATCCGTCATCCCCTCGAGCAATGAGTCCTGCCCAAGCCCACTTAATTTTCTCAATATTTTGGGTGAGCGATGAAAAGGATAATGAATGTATTCAAATTACATGTAATTAAGTGTAATATAGATACTGCCCGTCCTCCGCCGGCAGGAGCTGAAGGAGCGTGACGAACTGCTGCGGCGCTCTGAGGCCGACCTGGTGGTGGCACAGGAAGTGGCACGAGAGCGTGGCATTGAAGCCGAGCGGCTGGGCGCCGAGGTCGCGGAGCTGAGTGTGACCGTGCGTGACCTCTCTGCCAACCAAGAGGTGCAGCAAACTGAGGTGGACACCCTGCGGGATGAAGCACTGGAGTTGCAGCAACGGCTGCAGGAGACCAACGCATGCTTCGAGGAGACCGGTGGGTAGGGGCCTGTGCTCCCAATCTTTCTAAATCCACGGACCCATTGAACACTAATTTTTGTAGACCACTATGCAACAATAACTTATTTTTACGAGTTTAAACGAGTCTAAGTCCTAGCAACATTTCACATGTGGACCACTTCCGTTAACATGGTAAGACTGCACTGGGTTTACTAAATGCTCTCTAGCTAAGTCCTTCCCGTGCATATATTATTATTTTGGACCCCGTTTGAATGCAAGCTGGTGAATAGGTCTGAGGGACCTAATCCCTCTTAGCACTGACTAGTTTCTGATACTACTCCCGCTGCTGCTACTCTTTCTCCACCTGCTGCCGTTGGTGGCTATACTGTCTTCATCACCATGGTTTTGTGTCCCTTTTGACAGCCAATTCTCTGGAGCAACAGCATGAGCGTGCGGAGCTGTCTCAGGCAGAACTAGTGGCGATGCAGGCGCGGCTAGGCGAGCACAAGGTGGAGTGCGAGCGGATGCTGCAGAATGAGAAGTGCCGTGCCCAGGAAGAGCTCGACAACACCAGGTGCGTAGCGTAGGCAACGGTGGCGGCGACGGTGAGATGAGGGGCATGGGGGGAGTGATTAGGAGGATGCTCGGCGGGTGTGGGAGTAATGGAATGGCGGTCCGTAGCGAGGTGGCAGAGGTGAGCGGTGGTGGGATGGCGGTAGAGTCACGTCAAGGCGTCATGGCACGAGAAGGACACATACGTGCAACGTCCAAGGTGTTCAGATCACACGTGTGCGAGCGTGTGCTTCCAAAAAGCAGAACACAGGGTGACTGAGGTTGAGCGATGGACATACGGGAAAGTAGAATATCAAGGAACAATTTGTAATACAATTCACGTTTGAAAAAAGTTCCCAGGCTGCTCTGCTTGTAGCGCCAGTCGCACCATGGCCATGCAATTGCTTTTACTGAGATTTGGTGATCTGCACATATGCACTGCGGCCTTCAGCTTACCGCTTCTCGAATTCCCATTCTCTTCCTCTTCACTCCCCTTGCACAGCTCTTTCCTCTACCTCCCCTACCCATTCGTGATCCCGAAGTACCCGATGTCGCGGTCTCTCATTCTTTAACCCTTGTATGCCCCTGCCATCTAAATTATTAAATTCTGTCACTTTTTTTAAACTATGTCAAACGCTTTGAGTGAATTCGCTTAAAAGATCTTCCACGGTTCGGTG
Source organism: Lethenteron reissneri (assembly GCF_015708825.2). Taxonomy (NCBI): domain Eukaryota; kingdom Metazoa; phylum Chordata; class Hyperoartia; order Petromyzontiformes; family Petromyzontidae; genus Lethenteron; species Lethenteron reissneri. The sequence goes on along the minus strand of NC_083787.1, from coordinate 11,323,274 downwards.
TTGGATTCTCAGTGCGAGTGAGCGAGCGAGTTAGCGAGCGTCAGAGTGCCCGTGCTTGACGCCGTGCTGCCTCCTTGTGGTGTTGTACAGGGGCAAGATGGAGTTCATCAAGGCCGAGCTGGGAGTCTCCAGGGCAGAGGAGGCCGCGACGGCACAGGAAGTGGTGCGCCTGCAGTACACAGTTCATCACGCGGATGCAGAGATGAATTTCATGCGCGGCCAGATCGACGGACTGCAGCACCAGGTAACTAGAGGCTTAAGCTGCAGCACCACACCTCTATTTGTGTGCACGTGGGGTCAGTCCCCATCCGCTGAGCAGTGCATCATCGCAGGTTAGAGAATGGTCCGCAGAAGCATATATATCACAGAACTACTTTTGAGAAATCTTTAAGTGCCCTCTGGAACACACAATGGAAGGAAGTACTTTGATACCTGCCCTGCTATGGAAAGTAATGAGTAATTTTCACCACAAAACAGTCAGATCTTTGGTTTTCAGTGTTGGAATTTAGCTCGATTTCGTGCAAAGCCAACATTTTTTCCTGGGCTTTTCTGCGCAGTCATTGATGACCAGGCTGAGATGATTAACTTATTGCACATGTGTACCTGGCTTAATCACAGGTGGCTGAAACCTGAAGGGGTTATAAAGTAACGTAGATGCAGCCAGGAAGGCAATCAGCCATTATTATTTTTTGTAATGTAGTATGATAATGCATTTCTATATGGCAAAATGTATAATTGTGACCACAGGATCGGTCCTCCCATCATGCCTTTTAATTTTGCCTGCAGATAGGTGAATGTTGGATGAGGTAATTACATCTGACTAAACAAGACAAGCCCTGACTAGGCCTGTGACTAATTCACCCCCTCTCGCAAGGGCACGCGTGACGAAGCCGTGATTGGCACTGAAGAGGGGCGCCATGGTGGCGAGATGTTAGATGTTAACTACCTCGCCTGACACCTGTATATTTGGAGTTTGCATGTTCTCCCCGTGGTCGTGTGGATTTTTATTTGGGTCCTCCGGTTTTTCCCTCCACATTCAGAAACGTGTTTAGATTATTTGGCTGCAAAACATTTCCACATGATTAGCCACTTCTTTGAACTTTCATTTGTGACAGGTCGCTTCTGAAATAGAGTTATATAGCTCAGTGGTAAAATAAGGATAATGAAAGTTTTAGTTTGAAGACATCTGTGGTAGCGTTCACAAGAGGGGGAGGACCTTTTTCGGTTGCCGTGCCTGAATCGCCAAATATAAAATGTGCCAATGACAATTTGGCCGGGGATACATTTGTCGCCCCCCCCCGCGATTATTAAATCGGTGCCTTGATCAAAAACAATGTGATCATGGAACATGAAAGGAGTAACCGAGACCAGAATGGTCATTGTGTGGTCAAAATAATAGTACACAATGCAGCAATTAAGTTTTATCGTGAACAAAGTAATGCACAAACAATGCAATACAGGGAGTTAAGTAACTAAAACAGACCACACGATGTAACAGATTACAACGGGGAGAACATACGGCATTTGAAACCAATGGAAGTGATATACAAACAGGTAGAAAGAAAACTAAATATTTGTGATTATATATACAAAAGTAATTTAGTGTGATTCGTCTTCTGCACTCTGAACCAAGCCGTTGGAGTTTGATTTCCAGCCATGGGTAGCATTGATGGCCAGTGATATCTGAACCAGTCTTGGGTGTACCACCTCTTGCTGACCAGTGTGATGAAGTATGATCAATCAATTCCTATGACCGGTATGGCTCAGGGAAACCTTCATCCAGCAGTATCAGAAAAATTACAATCATTCAGAGGTGGACGAATCATGGCTGCTCATGATGACGATGCTAATGATGACGATGGTAAAATGATTGTTGTCTATATTAAGGCTCAGAAAGACGAGGAAGTATTCATGCAGCTGAGGGAGGAGCTCAAGGCGCTCTCCACACATTCACTTTCATACACACACATGTGCGCCCGCGCACACACACACACACACAAAGCCTCACTCCCAGCACGAGTCTGAGTCATTACATTTCGCGGGGGATCGCTCCACTGAACAAAATAGCTCCGCGGTTAAATTTTCAAGTGTGAGCTCGCGTTTAAAGTCAATGTTAAAAAAGATATATATATTTCATGGAAGCAGGTTCTTAAATGTGGATGTTCATAAGTCCGGTATTCGTAAGCTGAGGACTGCCTACATCCACTTATTTTTCACACTGATGTATAGATGCGCGCTAGGTTACTGAACATCCTCTGTTTAGGGACTGTACCACATTACGATCCATCATCCCACCTCTAGTAGAAGTACCTACTACTACTAGACCATCTCCCTGTGGCTACGTGCATCTCGATCCCATCCCTTAATTTTACCTTTTAATGCACCTATTGGGTTAATTGATTCATATATATGGGCTTTATAGGTGTTATTTTGGGTTGTATGGATGGTGGTTGTCCATCGAAGCACTATCACAGTTCAACCGTGCTTTTCTTCTAAGATATAATATTGGGTGTATTCTGGGTCATTTGGTCTTGGGTGGTATGGTGTATCGACATATGTGAAGGAGTTTCATAGCTGTTCAGATTCCTATATTTAAAATAAAGATACTGGTTCTGTATGTCTTTGTTATATCTGAATGTTCTATCGTAACTGCACGCAGTCATTAAAACGCTTTGCCATATTCCTCTGCTGCTTTATGCCGTGGCCCACACAGCTCATCGAGAACAACAAGCAGCTGGGATCCCTGCAGGCGGGGATTCTGGGCTACCAGCGCGTGGTGGGGGAGCTGCATGCTGCGCTGGCGCCATCCAACGAAAACTTGCAGAGCTTGCACGCACAGCTCCAGGATCTGCAAGTGCTGCACCAGCAGAGCGAGGCGAAGGTGAGCGCATAGCATTCGGCGTCACAAAGATCCCCCGTAAAGCCTTAATAGACTGTTGGGACAAGTACTGTTCACGAGCACCATGAAGGCCAGCACGGCATGCGAGGGGATGTGTGACCAGCACCACACCCATCTGCCTGTGTATCCCAAGTGGTGATGTTTACACACCGCGCTCGGTGCTCATTTGAGGCTGAATCGACCTAGGGGATGCCCAGGAACGATTCAGAAAATTGTCACTGGTGTTGGCCATGAGTGAGAATTGAACTCGGTTCGTAGTGCAGCGCGCAAACTGCTACAGTGCCGCTCCCCACACACTCACTTTCACATACACACACATGTGCGTGTGCACACCCACATTCACTCCCAGCACAAGGCCGACTCATGGTATCTCGTGGAGGATCGCTGCACTGAACAAAATAGTTCCACAGTTCAGTTTGCAAGTCAATGGTCACCGAAAATTTCATGGAAACAGGTTCGTCGGTCGGGTATTCCGAAGTCAGGTGTCCGTAAGTTTATGACTGCCTGTATCCACTTCTTTTTCATACTAATGGTTGTACAGTATGGATGCGCACTGGGTTACGGAGCATCCTCTGTTTAGGGACTGTACCACGTTACGATCCACCATCCCACCTCTAGTAGAAGTACCTACTACTACGAGACCATCTGCTCCCCTCTGCTACGTGCATCTCACTCCCCGTGTTTGGTTGGAAAGCGATCTTAATCTGATATTTTAATGCAGCTTTTAGGTTAATTCATATAAGTGGGCTTTTATAGGTGTTATCTTGGGTTGTATGGATGGTGGTCGTCCATCCAAGCACTATGGAAGTTCAGCCATGCTTTTCTTCCAAGATCTGAGATGATTGGGTGCATTCTGGTCATTTGGTCATAGGTGGTGTATTGACATCTGTGTAAAAGAGCTTCATAGCTCATTACATTGCTCAATTATAAATAAAGATTCCGATTCGATGTGTCTGTTGTTGCATCTGTATGTTATACAATAACCGCACGCAATCATTAAAATGCTTTTCTGTGTTTCTTTGCCGCTGTTTGCCCGTGGCCCACACAGCTCATTGATAGGAATTGGCAGCTGGAATCTCTGCAGGCAGAGATTCAGTGGTACCAACGTGTGGTGGTGGAGCTGCACGCCGAGTTGGCGCCCTACCGCGACAACAGGCAGAGCGCACACTCAGAGCAGCAGCGTCTGCAGAGCGAGGTGGAGGTGAGCGCACAGCACTCGTGCGTCGCACTCACACGTAAATAATTTTCGTTTAACGTAAATAATATATTCATACACACATGATTCAGTGTATGATGATAATGATGAGCTGGTCTAACCATCTCATTAAGCCGTCATGGTCCCTGTTTACAAATACAGATTATCTATCTATATACACAATTCCATTATTGCTGTAAACAGTAATAACGATAAGAATGATTTAGCACCTTTCTGTACACCGGGGCATCTCAGAGTGCTTTACATCTCATCTCAACACGTTTGAAAGGGCACCCTCAATGACAGATGTCCCTGTGGGCACAAGGTGACTCAGCACCTGGTGTGAAATCGGCATTTGTCTGCCAGTAGGGGTTGCTGATTGTTGTGTGTATTCATAGTTGAGCTGGTATATGTTCTTAGTTGTGTGTAGTGTCTAATGGGTCGGTTTGTCCACAGCTTCCTACGGTTGAAGAAGAGGAAATCTCTGGCTGCTCACTGGAGCCCGGCGTTCAATAAGCCTTCCAAGACCTGCCCCCCAAGGCCTCCAACACCCTCTGCGTCTCTCAGCAGGTCGTCTGGGGACAGGGCAATCCCCTTGATTGTCGATACCAGGTCAGTAGAGTTTAGTACCGCAGAGGTGGTTTTTCCAGTGGAAAAACCACCTCTGCGGTACTAAACTCTACTGACCTGCTTGCTTGTCAGTTTTGATGTGGTTTCCTTATTCACCAAGGTTCCTGTACCTGACACCATCGCAATCATTGAAGACTTGGTTCATCAAGGACTGAATGCTGGGGTACCCCCCCTGGTGAGACACTGCTTAACCAATACATACTTCACCTGGAATGGAAATTTCTACAAGCAAACTGAGGGCACCCCAATGGGCTCCCCCCTATCTCCGGTTGTAGCCAACATCTTCATGGAGAAATTTGAGACTGACGCCATCCAGACTGCCACTCTACGCCCGACCTTATGGAAGAGGTACGTAGACGACACTTTTGTCATCTGGCCACATGGCAGGCCTACTCTCGACCAATTTCTCGACCACATCAATTCCATACACCCAGCCATCAGATTCACCATGGAAGTCGAAAAAGATGGCAAGCTACCCTTTTTGGATGTCCTAATCAAAAGGAGACCTGATGGTTCAATGAGCCACTCTGTCTACAGGAAAGCCACCCATACGGATGCTTACTTAAAACCGGATTCCCACCACCATCCATCCCAGAAGAATTCCCTCATCAAGACTCTATATCATAGAGCCCAATGCATCTCCGACCAGGAACACATTGCCAGTGAACTCAAACACGTACGCCAAGCTCTTAAGGCTAATGGTTACTCCGACTACACAATCCGCAAAGCCATCACTCCAACCATCAAGAAGGATCCTGTTGAGGAGCCTTTCAAGACCATCACCTTACCCTACATTGCTGGGGTCACAAAAAAGATCTCCAAAATCCTGATTAAACACAAGATCCAGGTCCGATTCAACACAGTACATAAAATCCGTGATCTGGTCCCGTCTGTAAAAGATGTGGTTGCAGACATACAGTACCCTGGCGTCTACAAACTAAGTTGCCTCTGTGGTAGCAGTTACATTGGGGAAACCAAACGACATGTCTCGGACCGCATCCGTGAACATAAAGCAGACTTGAAACACGGTAGGACAAACACCTCAGCCGTGGCAGATCACTGTTACAACTCAGTGGGCTCACATGACATTGACTTCTCCAAGACAGAGGTTCTCTGCAAGCCATCTGGCTATCATGAGAGATTCGTTCATGAGGCGATCCACATATACAAACACAGAGACAATTTTAACCGAGAAGATGGATTCTGGCTTAGCAATCATTGGAAGGACGTAATAAACCATTTCGGATCTTAACTGATTGTGTTCACGTTTACGGTGACTTTCAGACCGCGTTCCACTCACTGGCATTGTATTCTCCGCAGGGAATGGATTCTTTGCTCTGCTGCAAGTTTCCCCCCCACGACTCACCCATTGACACGACGGTCAATGGTACAGCGTATAATAACAAATACTATAACATTTATATGCTTAATACAATGTACAAAGTAATATATAGTATCGTAATTGTATAGTAAACATATAGCAGTGTGATACACATTAGGGTGAGTAGAATAATACATAGTGTTATATTAAAATGTGGTTTATAGCAATACAGTATATAATTTAATGTTGGGTTTATCTATGGCAGTATATAGTACGGTGTATGCTCGTGTGATGTAAGAGAATAAAGTTTAGATGGAAGCATATTATATATTTTTTACGACGTAGAATTGTAATGTATTACTTGCTGTTAGTAACTCAGCTTATTGTAGAGTATAGTAAGTATACTGATGGTGCTATGCAGTTTATACTTTAGTTTTTTATGTAGTTTATACTTTAGTTTTCTACGTTGTTGTTTAGTAACTGCAGCTACATACTATTAACATTCTTTTCCTTTGTTAATGCTACTGCACCCCCCCTTGGTGCTGTTGATCCTGCATAATGCATGGGCATAATATGACTATGAACCCCCCCCCCCACCCACCTCCTACGCATTTCCCATGAATATGCTAAATTCCTCTTCATATGCACATTCTTTTTGTTAAGGCGCTCTTGCACCTCCAACGCAGCGTATATATAAGCTCCTAGCTTGGTAGTGTCTCATTCTTCACCTGAAGACGGCTGCTTGCGTTGTAGCCGAAACGTCGTGAGAATTATTTTATTTTATTGTTTTATTTTTATTATTTTATTACTTCCCTTCTACGTGACTTTACCGAAAGAACCAAGAAGATGGATCCCTGCAGTCACGAAAGCTTTAAATCGAAATTTATACACACATATCGACTAAGACACACACACGTGGACTTACACACACACATGGACCCACGCACACACTGCCCTACACACACATACACATATGGACTCACACACACAGACATCGACTTCAGATACACACATGGAGTTACACACAAAGATCCCCGTATAGCCTGAACAGACTGGAGGGGCAAGTGCTGTTAGCAAGCACTTATAAAGGCCGGAACGGCACACGAGGGGGTGGGTGACCAGCACCAAGCCCGACCGCCTTTGTCTCCCCAGTGGCGATGTTTATGCACCGCACCAGGTACTCATTTGAGGCTGAGTCGACCTAGGGTAGGCCCAGGACTGGTTCAGATAATCGTCACTGGTGTTGGCCGTGAGCGGGAATCGAACCCGGGTCGTCAGGTTCATAGCGCAGCGCGCTAACTGCTACACTACCGCTCCCCACATACACACTCACACACACATAGTCGTACACACACACGGAGACGTACACACACACACACATCGACTCACACACATATGGACTCATCGACTCACACACACACACACATATACATCGACGTACACACATCGACTGACATATGTAATATAGCTCACAGAGACGGCGTCGTCTCTTCTGTTTGTTTATTATCAAATAAATATCCACCAATAACTCAATGTGCAACTACGAGTGACTATATACACACGGGTGTTTCACACGACACGATTCTGGGATAACAACAGGACCCTGCGGGGTGGGCTGGTAGCAACAAATAACCAAAGAATATAAACGTAATGTATTATTACACTTGTTTAGCCAGGAAAGCCCCAATGAGTATAAAGGTTTTTCTAGAGTCCTGCCAAGTGTTTGCAGTAGGGGGCGATGTTGCTACACCTAATCGGACGATACGAAAGGAGAGTTTGAGGCCTAGTTCTAGGCTTTAGGCCTAGCTGTAGGCTTTAGGCCGCTGTGAGTTAATTTTTAATTTGAATGTTTTAATTATTTACGTAAAAGCTTTAAATGTAAATGTTTCTATTTAAAAACATCAGGGAATGTAACATTGTTAAACATTAACTCCCTTTCACACACGCGGGGGTACGATACGAAGGGAGAGTTTGAGGCCTAGTTCTAGGCTTTAGGCCTAGCTGTAGGCTTTAGGCCGCCGTGAGTTAATTTTAAATTTAAATGTTTTTTATTATTTATGTAAAAGCTTTAAATTTAAATGTTTCTATTTAAAAGCATCAGGGAATGTAACATTGTTAAACATTAACTCCCTTGCACACACGCGGGGGTACGATACGAAGGGAGAGTTTGAGGCATTGTTCGAGGCTTTAGGCCTCGCTGTAGGCTTTAGGCCGCTGAGTTAAATTTTTATTTAAAAGTTTTAATTAAAAGCTATCTCAGGGAATTATAAAGGAATGTTACACTTGTTTAGCCAGGAAAGCCTCATTAATTTAAATGTTTTAATTAAAAGCTATCTGAGGGAATTACAAGGGAATGTTACACTTGTTTAGCCAGGAAAGCATCACTGAGCCTAAAAGTTTTTGTAGGGTCATGCCAAGTGTTTGCAGTAGGGGGCGATGTTGCTACATGGACAGACGGACGATATAATCTATTGTAGGCTGGTTCACTTCGTTCCTACCAGTATAACTTCTTCTTGTAAGACAACTCGCGGACGATGAAGACGGCCCGGACCCAGATCACGACGACGCAGTTCCCCCACACCAAGCAGTGCCCTGAACCTTCACTCACACTGCTATTTATCCTCGCCGGGCCCGACCACACCCTATGCCTTAATCCAATTGGTTCCCATCTAAGGAATGCTTATTAACTCGTCCTTCCCTACCATTGGCTCCCGTCAGTAACGTTTTTCGAACGCCGAGATGTAATAATTTGGTTTCGTGTACCTCTCGAGTCAACGTACCCCGTAAAACCGTAAGAACCACCAGGCCGTAGCGTTGAAACCCCTCATCCCATCTCATAAGAAACCCGTCCCTCAGCACAATCTTTGAGGACTTCGCCGAGCAAGGGTTCGTTCTTTGCCGCTCCGCACGCCCCCGGAGTCGCAACAAGGACGCGTCATCCATTTGCAACCAACCACATTCGGCAAGCGTGAGGCCCAGCGTTCCATCTATAGGCGCAACGTTACCAATGGGTGCTGCGCTCTCCACCGACGCCACTACCCCGGATGGCTTCGCGCCCCGTGGCTTACATTGTCCTGCGCCCGTTGAACAAGCACAGCCCTCCCCCGTCGGCATTCGGGATTATGCGTCCGCATTACTATGCCGCAACCCTTTTCATTAAATCACCTGAAATGAAAATTCCTGAAATATCTCCAACCAACGTGACAGTTGGCCCGAAGGTTGATCCACACGCAAGGAGTATTGAAGGGCCGCGTGGTCCGTGTGGACCACGAATTCCCTACCGTACAGGTTAGGCCTGTACTGTTGCACAAAGTGCACCATGGCCAAGAGTTCCCTCCTGGTCACGCAGTAACGTCGTTCCGCGGATGACAGGACACAACTCCTGTACACTACCACCCTTTCAACGCTGTTCTTAACTTGGGACAGGACAGCCCCAAGACCCGTGTCACTGGCATCTGTATCTAAGGTAAACGATAGGGAAAAATTTGGCTACTCCAGGGGAGGCGCGTCGGCATGGCTTTTGCGCAGTGTAACAAAAGCGGCCTCCTCCTCTCCCCATCTAAACTTCTGGCCTTTAGCCGTTAAAACATGTAGAGGCTTAGCGATCGTCGCGAACTGCGGAATGAACCTTCGGAAATAGGACGCGAAACAGACAAAACTGTGCACCTCCCCCACCGACTGAGAAGTTGGCCAATCGCGCACACACGCCGTCTTGTCGGGATCCGTTGCTATTCCGGAATCGCCCACGATGTGACCCATATATCGCACAGGGGTTTGCAACAGGTGGCATTTCGCAGGTTTCAACTTAAGGTATGCCGACCGTATCCTCAACAACACGGAATGCAACCGTTGCAAATGTTCCTCGAAAGTGCGGCCAAACACAATAATATCGTCAAGGTAAATGAGACGTGAGTCCCATTGCAACCCCACTAGGACTAGTTCAATCAACCTCTGGAAGGTGGCCGGGGCTAAGTGTAAGCCCATGGGAAGGCAGTTGAAATGGTACAATCCTTGAGGTGTTCTAAATGCCGTTTTTGGTTTGGATGACTCATCCAGGGGAAGTTGTCAAAATCCCAACAAAAGGTCTAAGGTGGAAAAAAATCTGGCCCCCGATAGCGCATCCAACGAGTCGTCCATTCGGGGGAGTGGGTACGCATCTGCGACTGACACTTTATTCAACTTGCGGAAGTCTACGCAGAACCGCACCATGCCATCAGCCTTTTTTACCAACACCACGGGAGCGGCCCAAGGGCTGGTCGAGGGGGAAATAATATCTGCCGCCAGCATTTCCTCCACCACCAGTTGCACGCTTTCCTTTTCCCCCGGGCTTAACCTATACAGATTCTGTCGAATAGGAGCAGCCATTCCCGTGTTAATATGGTGTTGCAGAAGGGAAGTGCGCCCAATATCAAACTTCCTCTTACTGAACACCTCCGAATATTCCCGTAGGAGGGATCGCAACTCAGCCCGCTGCTCCATGGACAACTTAGGGTTTTCCCAACACAGCTTTTCTATCCATGCTTCATCCTCTCCCCCTGTCTGCACCAATCCGCCTATCACGGCCTCCCCCTGTGGCCCTGAGGGAATCTCTCCCCGTCAACGTCGCATGGGCTAACACCGTTCCCGCCTGAATCACCACCGGCTCCACCCCAACATTGAGGACTTTTAGGGGAAGTGAAGTGCCACTATCCCTACCCCACACCCCCCTCTCTATCTCTCCTCCCTGGCTCCTCCCCACTCTCTTACCTATATAGCCTCTTGTCACAGCAGCCCTTTTGCCCACTTCAGCAATTGTTCGTTGCTGTAGTTGTCCCACCTGATGACGGACGCTTGTGTTGCGCACGAAATGTCATGATTTAATTTCTTTTATTTTATACCTACGTGACTTTACCGAAAGAACCGAAGAGTATGGATCCCTGCAGTCACGAAAACTTCAAATCGAGATTTAACACACACATCGACTGACACAGACATATCAACTCATGCACACACACATCGACTCGCACACACATCGACTGAGACACACACACATGGACTCACACGCAGACAAGAACTTAGACACAATAATAAATATATTAATACTGACCAAGTAAATTTTTAAATATTAGTTTTCAGCACACAAACAAAAATATTTTTAGATTTCCAGGGTGATATTATCACAACCCACCCCCACCAGCACCTCCCCTTCTTCCTTACAGGGCGTCGCGGTTTAATAAACACATTCCTGTGGAGCTGGTAGGAACGTTGGGTTGCTCGGTCAATGGCCAGGGTCAATGGCGGCGTGATGTATTCCGCAAATATGGCCAACTGAGGGCGGGCACAAGCCGGCGTGAGTAGGTTAAACGTTGAGTTTTATAAGGGCACCACGGGGTGACCAGCCCCTCCCCACCCAGCCCCACCCCTCCCATTTTTTGATGCACGACGGACGGACACAATAATCCCTTGTGGGCTGGTGTAACCAGGAGTTTCCTACCAGTACAAGCTTTACTACCCGGCTTCGCCCGACACTTGGATTCTTGTCTTGGATTAATACACGGCCTACGCGGAGGGTTGGGGGGCGGGGATGCGTGACGTCAGCAGGCACACTGTGCAACCCTTCCGCGTGTGGGTGACATCACAAATGTGACGTCACCGCTGACTTGCCGTGCAAAATATATCCATTATTTCGCCCACCGCCCCCGCAAAAAAAAATACAAAAATCTAATTTCTTTTGCATTGTGTAGAGTTGGGAAGCTACCCACATGCCAAATTTCAAGTTTTGCATGTTGGGAAGTATGCTAAACATTTCGAACAGACACACGTATTCACAAATTTCCCTTTAATATATATGTAGAGGTGTTACGTAATGGGGAGAAACGGGCAGTTACACTGGGGTGTCTACATCCACGTCCGCAAACGGTTACCACCCTGGGGGGCTGTGTGGGGGGGGGGGAGGCTGGGATCCCACACAGCCCCACCCCTCGAGGGCATGTTGGTATATAAGACGGAGAGCGAGAGAGCTCGAGGCAGTCGTTGGGTACAGATCAAGATGAAGAGCCAGTGAAGACTGAAGGCCAGCTAGCTAGACCTGGAACTACCCTGACTCGCTGTTCTTGTAAGGGCCGAGCAGGGCAAGCCAGTGGGCGACCTCAGAGCAGCGAGGTCTGATGTCCTTGTAAGGGCCGGACTCATGTGATTGAGGGTTGGAACCTGCGCCGAAGCTGGGCCAGGTTAACTAGCCTACATTGAGGAAGGGTCTGGGATAGAGGGAGTAAGGAGTTAACGGGGAGCGTTAGCTGGGGAACACTTCCTCTAATAGACCGGGTGAAGAGGCTGAAACCTCTTCGAGTGTTAGAGTTGTTACTCTGCTGTATAAAATTTTATTGTAATAAATACGTGTTGCCTCCATCAACTTCTCCTGCGTCACATACGCCCGTTACATATAGATTATCACCACCCACCCCCACCAGCACCTCCCCTTCTTCCTTACAGGCGTTGCGTTTTAATAATAAAGGTTTATATTTAGTATTATCGCCTCGTCTCAATGCTTTTGAGTGTCTAGGACACACACATTTCCCACGCTAAGGGCTAAGTCCACAGTGTGGCTGTTGCGTAGCTTCTAGAAACCACATGTGAGGCAGAGTTGTGTGTTCCTTGGGAAATGCCAGCCCTCCAAGGGGTTTGCACAGCTTGAGTAGGGGGCGACAAGCACAAGGTTGTGGAGGTGGTGATGGTGGTTGCAATTTAGGACGGCGAGGAGGAGGAGATGTCCATGAATAAACTATTTGGCCACAGTGGAACCAGGAACCATCATCGTTCCTACGTCCCCTGATGTGAGCGGCGGCGCTGGAGAGCGGTTCCACGATCTCAGGCAAACGTGGATACTCATTCCCATAATCGAACAGTTACTTCACCTTGGACAAAGTATTTCAACCAAGAGATTTAGATCGAATTAATTTATAAAGCAATAATTACCTTCATAATGATATCCCATATAAATATATAAATTAGGATGATGCTGAAAGTGTGATGTTTGCCTAATATGTTGAACTGCCCTACATGTAGTGCCAAACACTGACGCTCTGAAAAATATTTCTGGAGCGAATCTGTAGCCCTATCCCTAACTCAAAGCCTGAACAGACTATGGAGCATGACAATTCAATGTCCGATTCACAAATTCAAAGGAGGCATCATCACAGCGATGCACCACCCCTCTACTCCTGACGTAATTATCTGGCTCAACCACCTCAATGCAATATAGTTTTTGCTCTACATCAATGTCAGCCAAACGAAGACCATGACTCCAACCCATTGGTCCCCTTGTGCAAATTCAAATGTCCACCTGTCCTCCTGTCCTAGTTTTATTGAGGTCGCATTGCTCAAGACAATGCTTTTCCATGTGGTTCTCCCCTCTTCGGGTTTTGAGAGATTCCTCTTCCCATGATCTTCCCAGGTTGTGTACGTCAGAGGTGGCGATCCTGACCCTCGTACACGGACAGTCACATAGCGCCCCTTGTCTCCTCCCATCACCCAGCAACAGCCATCCCACCCCCCCCCCCCAACGTGATCCCTCAAAACCAACTGCGATTGGTTGCAGCAGTCTTTTTCACAGCCACCAGTCTTTTTTATAAAGAGTGCCACTTGGAGTTTGTTGAATGCGCTGAGTGTGGTTCAAGCGGCGGCCGGGAGTTGGTGGGGAGTGGCGGCACGGTTAGACTCTTGTTACGACGTCCGGTCGACCAGCCACGCGGCGTGTCAGTGAGACGAGATTTCACCGCTCTCATCGAGCACGTGGCAAATAACCAATAGAGGGGTCCATGCCAGGTAGCCATGGGCGCCCATGAAGACTAATATCTGAGGGGGCAAGCAATATACCCTGCCCCCTGTCCCTGCGAGCATGGGGTCTCTGCCACACCAGCAGTGTGGGGCTCATCGTGATGTGCTGCTCACAAGTGCAATTTTTATGCAAGCGACTTGTTAATGCGGTCAAATGAACCTTATGGCAGGACCTCGGGGTGCCGAATAAACGGAAGTAAAAATCATAAGTAAAAAAATACGTATAATTGCGACTCCATCCCACCGCGCACAAATGTCACAACCCACCTGGCGCGGGTTATTCTGTTGTGATGTTGTACAAGCGCAGCGAGGACGCATGCGCAGAAGAAACTAAACTTTGAAACTTTGATTAGCGCATTGTGTCGAGCTCGTCAAGAGGAAGAGATTGCCATATTGTTCGCCTTCAACAGCAACAACAAAAAATCTCCCAAGGTGCCCGCACTTGGTCTCTCGCCCCTCTCTAGTGCGGACTCTTCGTGCACAGCAATTGAGCGGCGAGGGGGCATTAGCGCATGGAGAAGGTGCGACAAACTGAACGGAGGTAAATTACTGGAACAGCAATGGCACTGCGCTCAGGTTATCTCAGCCTTAAAGGAGTACCCATTGTGATGTGGAAATACCAGCACTGGGGAGACAAAGGCGGCCACACAACCCCTCGTGCTGTGTGGGCGTTCAAAGGTGCACACTAACAGGACTTGCACTAACAATCTGTTCAAGGCTACACGGGAGTTTTTGTCACCGCGACCGCCTGCTTAGCTCGGCACGTTTAGTAGTGCAGCACACGAACCGCTCTGCCACCGCTCGCCTATAATGAACATAATCGATTATAATTGCATGGAACATAATGTTGTTTCTGCTGCTTGGAGTTGTTCGTGATTCATCGTAATGGGTGTGGCCAGCGTTAGAGAAAATAATTACATTAATTGTTTACAGCTTCAATTATTGTCGCTTCAATGCTTAGCGATATATAATGTGCCGTCATCTCTATTACAAGTGGTAACTGTGAAGGGGCATTGATGCTGTAGTGGATGGGACACGTGCATAGAATGGAGGAAAATAGGGTAAGCAACTTGAAGGTTGGGAATAGCACATGGCAGGAAAGTGTTGTGGGAAGGATCATGAGGAGGTTGAGATGGGCGGGACACGAGTGGAAGACGAGGGCAATTTACCAAGCCGGGCATTGGAGTGGCACCCAGAAGTTGGGCGATCATGAAGCAATCATCCTCACTGACCTGCTTCCGCTCGTCCCCTACAACCCGTCTCTTCTCCCGACACCAGGGCTTGGCAACCTGCGGCTCTGGAGCCGCATGTGCCTCTTTAGGGACAGCTTTGTAACGTTGTTCATTTATTTAGGACCCACCCTCTCGTATTGACGTGCATTGCAGCTCTTGAAATATTGAGGGGGGGTTTGTTTTCCGAATAAAAAAAAAGATATTCTTGTTATGTTGGATGATGACCCGTGCCCGAGTCCATCCTGCTGCTACTTCCAGCCCCCACCCCCCTATCACTACCCCAACCCCTATCACTACCCCTATCATTACCCCAACCCCTATCTCTACCCCTATCACTACCCCAACCCCTATCACTACCCCAACCCCTATATCCACCCCAATAGCTACCCCTCCTTAACCACTCACACATGTCCGATCACCATAACTACACCAGCCCCTTTAATAACCCATCATCTTATGTTATAATTGTTGTAAAGCACTTTGGAATAAGCCGCTATATAAATCTATATAAAATAGGATCAATAAGAAGACCTTGAGCCAGACTGTTACCATCGAAAGACCTCAGAGGTGTAGTGTCGTCTCCAACAACTGCGGGAACTGGAAGAAGGAAGCAAGCGATGGCGATGCGCGTGGCTAAGTAAACGCCACTGGCCACGAAGATCTGGGATTGTTAATCACGAATACTGTATCTGAATGAGTCCAACTTCTACAGGTGACATCATCGACGTCATTCCCCTTCTTCACGAGTACCCGCAGTCCAGTGACGTCATGGCGGTAGCGTTCTTGTCTATTGCGCCTTAAGTCTGTCCATGACATCGGCTCTGGAATGATTATTCTCCACCACCCACACCCCGTCACGATTTTTGGTCCCCATTCGATTTGATGATTCTGATAATGATCATCTTATGATGATGAACACGATCGTGGTGATTGACATGTACGTTGAACTTCTTTCGCACCGTGCGTAGCCAACCGCGCTAGTCGGAGGTGCGGGGAAGGACAACAAACTAAACACGAAACGCATTTCTAAATAAATTAGTGTTCAATCTACATTTAACAGTGCATAGCTTCAGGGGCTTCCTAATATCGGAAGAAAGAGTGCTCCAGACGGCCACACAAGCGAATCTGAAAGTGCACGATGCAGTGACCGTCTTTGTTTGATGGCTATCCAAAAGCCACCGCGAGGATGAGCGGAGTTCTCGTGATGGTTTATGCTCCCTGACGAGATCAGCAAGGAATTTGTGGTATATTTGTGGCAAGCACTTTGTGTGTAATGAGTGCGACTTTGATGATGAACACGCTCATGATAGTTCACTCGATCACGATCATGGTGGTACCAGTCTTGATGCTGATGATGGTGGTTGACTCATGATGTTGATGATGGTGGTGATGCTGAAGTCTCAGGGCTCGCACTGAAAGGTGGCTCCCCCGTGCACCTGCGGCAGCTCCGTGCAGTCGAGGCTCGCGATCAACGCGAGCTCCCCGGGGCGTTTGGGAACCACGGGCACGCGCATGCGGCCGTGCCCCTCCACGTCGCTGCGCCGAGACAGACACACAAAGACAAATGTCCCCTGTATAGCCTACAGCAAACTGTTGGGGCAAGCACTGTGAGCACCTGTTAAGGCCGGGACAGGCACACGAGCGGGTGGTGTGGGCAGCACCACGTCTGACCGCCTATTGTACCCCCAGTGCTGACGTTTGCACACACCGCCCCAGATAGTAATTTTAGGCTGAATCGACCTAGGGGAGGCCCAGAACTGGGTCGCGGGTGCATAACAAATAACGCTCACCACTACACTATTGTGAAGCGAAAAACACATGCGGGCACGTGTCATCATCATCATCATCAGCAGCGTCAGCATCAGGTATAATTGTCACTAAACACATGGACAGTATTGTGAGATTGCATTAGCAGTGGTGCATACGCACGCAAAAAGTTAAAACTCTCCATCGTCAATAACATCCTGGTTTTAAAAGGGAAATTATATAATAACGGACGTTTCAGGCGATGATCCGTTGTCATAGCACATGTGTTTGGTTCAATCGATAACACGTGTGCTATGAACAAGGGTAGTTGCCCGAAACATCGTCTATTTCTATTTGATCTTGTTATGATCGTGAACTTGTGACGACGGCACCATACCCGACGAGGATGGTGCACGGCGCGTGCACGCCGGCTCCCTCCACGCGGACGCGCACGCGGTGCAGGGGGCGTGCCACGGGGTTTGTGAAGCAGAGCTCGGAGATGAGATCGCGACCCACGTGGGTCCCCTCCATCACCTGTGGGGGATATCATACCATCTCCCACTGCACCATTATCAGGCAATCACAAGCACAGCTTCTAGCATGAAACCACTATCATCATCTTGCTACTATCATCGAACATCGCACTATTATCACCCCATCACAAACACAGCTTCGACCATCACATCACCTACTCTCAGGTTTTTTTCGGTAAAGTCACGTAGGTAAAAATAATAATATAATAATTAATGAAAATAACTCAATTAAATCACGACGTTTCGGAGGCAACACAAGTCTCCGTCTTCAGTCTCCGTCTTCAGGTGGGACCGTCACAGCCAAATTTACTGTACACATCACCACCATCATCATGATCACACTTTAATTTAACATCGCATCATCATTATCATCATCACAACATAAATTATCACCACACCATTATCATGCCATCATCATCATCACACCATCTTTAAACCATCATGCCATCGCAAAAACACCTCCGTAAAGCACTGGTGTCTACATACATTGCAAAATAAGTTCAACATACATCTTACATCACAACATCATCTAACATTATACCATCATCATGCCATCATAAACACACCACCACCTACCATCGCACCACTGTGTCGGGTGGAGGAGAATTTATGATACCCAAAATAAATTTTGAGAAGTATAGTTGTTGCTGCTGTTGTTGTTGTTATTGTTGATGCTGCTGTAGTGTGCCACTCACGTGCACGTGCAAGCGTGGGGAGCGCACGCGGGTCACGGGTCACGCGCGAGATCTCGGCGCCCGTGTCGAGCACGCGTGCACACACCACCAGCACGAGCGCGAAGTGGTCCACGGCTAGGTGCAGGTACTCGTTCGTGGGCACGCGCACCAGCACGCGCCGCTCTGCGCCGGACAACAAAGACAAACGTCTCCTCGTAGAGCCTTCAAACAGACTGTTGGGGCAAGTGCTGTTAGCAAACATCTATGAAGGCCGGGACAGTACACGAAGGTGGTGGGTGGCCAGTACCACGCCTGACTGCCTTTGTCCCTCCAGTGGCGATGTTTACACACCGCACCCGGCAGTCATTTGAGGCTGCGTCGACCTAGGGGAAGAGGCCCAGGACCGGTTCAGAAAATCTCACTGGTATTGGCCGTGAGCGGGAATAGAACTTGGGTCCCCGGGTTCGTAGCAGAGTGCTAACCACTGCACTACTGCTTATATACACGCATGCACACAAGTGCACGTAACTATTATACTCATATAATTGCCCTCATTCTCTCCCTCCCCATCTCCCTCCTTCCGTCTCACCTTCGTGCAGTCCCAGCTCCAGGATGGACCTCCTCCTCCTCGAACCCACCCAGGTTGGTGCCCGTGTACGTGGCCTCGTGGCCCACACGCTCACGCGGGGTCGCGTGCTTCTTCTCGCCACGCGCACCTCGGCTGTTAACTCCCAGCCCAGCGCAGTCTCCTCGAGAACCTGCACTGTCAGAGTCACCTTGGGGGGTGGTGGGTCCCCACCCGGGTCCCTGCCCGTTGGGGCCCCAATAGGGTCCCCACCGGGGGATACAATTAGGTGCCCATTGGAGTTTAGAATGGAGCGTACATCCAGAGCCCTGCCGATATCCGCTGCGTCTTCTGCCCTCTCGACCCCGCCAGGACCCCCTATGCCGCTCGCGTTGTCCCCCCGGGGGGACCCTGTCCCTCCTGTCTCCACCTCGTGGGGTCACCTCTCTGCATTCCCGCGCTTCAGCAGGCTGAGAGCTTACACCACCACACGGCGCTCCTCCTCGGAACCTGCGGGGGTGGACGAGGGTGGGTAGGGAGGGGCATCATCATTGTCAGCAGCAGATGCAGCATCATTATTATTTCAGCAGCTACAGCAATAGTCACAGCATCGTAATCATCATCTGAAGTACCACCGCTTAGCAGGAGCACTATCATCACTATCTTCAACTTCCCCAGCCATCACCAGATTGATAGTTCCCTACCATCACCATGCGTAAAGACATTAGCATTATCATCACTATCTCCTGCATATCCTAATCTCAATATAATTATCGTTAAACATTATAATCAACATCATATCGATGATTGCACACTTGTAAATTGTTCTAGTTGTATTCAATAAAAATCAGTCAACATTTGCATCACTAGAACATTCCGCGCCACTGACCCACTCCCCGCTGCCCTTCTCCATCCTCCCCTTGCTCCTTGGCCCCTGACCATCTGTCCACTTCCCCCCTGCTGCCCGGGCTCATGGTTACCCTCAGAGGGGTTGTATTTGGCTGTGATATCGAGGCTGCAATACATATCCACGTGATAAGCTACTTCGTTGAGCTATCATTTGTGATTGCCAGGTCGCTCCTGAGACACACCTATATAGCTTATTGAGCTTTACCGGGTAAAATAAAAAAAAAAGTTTTTGTATATCTGATGGGGAGGTACCACACGAACCACCACCGCCATCATCATGACCACTGTCAGGCTTCGTAGAGCAGGGTGTGTGTTTGTTGTCATCGTCTACGAAAGCTGCACGTGGCAAACCGGGGGCGCTGTCGCATGGCTCGGCGATTGCGCACTCGCTGAATGAACCTGGCAAGTGCCACGTGGTCAGCAAAGGGGCAGTACAGCAACATGAACCCTTGCATAGTGCCCCGCTTCCCACGCCTGCAACCAACCTGCACCGCCCAGCGTGGTGAAGTATGGTCAACGATCCACTAGGTCGTGGCGGTGGGGAGGTCCCCATACAACAGCGGACTCGTGAAAGGGCTATGACGTGGACGCACATGCATCGTCCCACGTGATACCACCTCCAGGGCATGCCTCGCGACACTCAGGTGAGCGTTACCTGCGCTCGCTTCCTGCGGGATAGCTTCAACCGCCTGCCAGCCATCATGTCCCGATGGGAAGTCGGGTCTCTTCATTTGCGCGTCGCTCCATGATTGGAAGTTCCTGGCACAGATGCGCGAGGTGGATGAATTGCAGTCCTGTCTGTGAGCGTGTGGGTTTATAAAGCTGCGCTATGATGAATCCAATGACCCGATTCCCGCTTACGGCCACCATCATCAGCGGCGATAATCTGAACCGGTCCTGGATCTCCAGAGGTCGGCTTTAAATGAGTATCTGGTGCAATGTGAACACATCGCAACTCGAGTGACAAAGGCGGCCGAGGATGGTCCCGGCCACCCACACAGAACATGTGTGAAACATAGACATCACGCGTGAAACACGTGCAGATCATTCGGAAAGCCGGCAAATATCTTGTTTGATATCACATATGGATCGTGCGTAGAACGCATACCGATCATACATAAGAAACAAACACCCAGGTAATGTATGAAACACACTCATATGCTGTTGTAGGATACGTTGGTTCAGCAGGCGTATAGGGTGATTGATTACAATGTTAGTTTTTTTTCAATGGCGATAAAGAATCTTGTTCATTCATTTGCTGTCCACCTGTACACTCATTCATTCATGCGCTATCATATTCATCTGTGCATCTGTCAATCCACAAGGTACCTACTATAACAGCAGTGCATACTGTGGTGGTACATTGTTTCACAACAGCAGTTCATACTGAATGCGGTGGTACCTGCTATGATTACAGCAGTGATACTGACTGTGGTGGTAGCTGGTATGATTACAGCAGTGCATACAGTGGCAGTACCTGCTTTAACTACAGCGGTGCATACTGTGGTGTAACCTGCTATGATTACAGCTGGGCAAGCGACAGTGGTGGTACCTGGTATGAATAAAGCAGTGCATACCGACTTTGGTGGTACCTGCTTTTACTGCAGCTGTGTATACTGTGGTGGTACCTGATATTATTACAGCGGTGTATACTGACTGTAGTGGTACCTGGTATGATTACAGCAGTGTATACTGACTGTGGTGGTACCTGGTTTCACTACAGCAGTGTATAGTGACTGTGGTTACCTGCTAGCACTACAGTAGTACATGCTGACTGTATAGCAGTATAGATCGAATCTATAGCACAAAGTAGTAAGCAGACAGAGTGCCGAAGTGAGGCCTAGTCCCGTGCAGAGCCCCCAGCCTCGCCTAGATTTCCCAGCCGGCCGAGGTGCGACCTTGGCAGGCTGGGGGCTGGCCGCTCCCCCTGGCCGCGCTAAAATAATGGCATGTAAGCGCTAGAAGAATATGTAGGGGCTCTATAGTAGTTTCAGGACGCATTGGGGTATCATTGGGGTGGTGTGGGGTGAAGAGGACATCGCACTGTGAATAATTTACGTGTTCCGTGTGTTTTTGCTGCATGTTTGAGGCGAATTAAAATTCGTGCCGATCGTGTGCGTTGCTAGGGGCAACCCATGTGAGCAGTGCCAAGTGTAATTACACAAATGCTTATAGTACTAATGTGTGCGACTTACGTCTTGTATAAATGCACATAATACAAAAGTGTGCGCCTGACCTTTGGCGACGGCGAGTGTGGATTGCTGCTGGGGGGTCACCTCGTGCGCGTTGTGCGCAAGTGCAGCTGGCTGCGTTGTCAGCCCGCGCGCGGCGAAGGGAAATCAATAAATAATCGCGAAACTAAACATTTCAATAAAGAAAAATCGGCAAAAGACGCGAATTTACTAATTTTAAGGTGACGGGCGTGAAAAAGGAATCGCCTATGCCAAGCACGGGGCTTCCGGCGTGGTACCTGGTTAATTTTTGTTTACGCCAGGGGTGTCCAAACTTTTTGCAAAGAGGGCCAAATTTCATAAAGTGAAGATGCCCGGGGGCCAATAGTTCCTTCTGACATTTTTTTACCACAAAAGTTACATGAAAACACACACTGTTATAAAAAAAATTCATTGTCACAATTACCTTAATTTTTCAAATGACAATGCAACCAAATATAAGCCACTCAGGCAGACGTGAACAACTCTAAAAACGCAATTCTGCCTTTCATTCAGTCAGATAACATTGAACAAACTGTATAGCATACCTTGAGTTAAATATCTTAGCCTCATGAACATTTTAAACAGGAGTTATAAGTAATGCAAAGTGGTCTGTTATCATTAAACTTTAAAACAAGTGAATTTTGCCCTTGTCTTTTACAAGATCTTTCAGAAAGAGTTTGTGTCACATCTACAGGTAGATAACATCAACAGTTATAACCAAATCTTATTCAAGAGTTTAATAAAACAAGTGCCATAAGTCCAAGTGCATTAGTGTGCTTTAGGCTTTTCACTGTTAATAGTGACAGATGTTCCCGTTCAAAACACTAAATTTCAGATTGATCAAGGAACAGCCACCTCACATCGTTGTGATGTATTACGTCACCGTAGAAGTTATTCAAGAGCCAGATAGCATTAGAATGGTGCTGCCACCGTGTGGTGAAAAGAGGAATTTATTTATTCTGACAGAGCTAGCGAGCCATAAATTACACATTATAAATTACACATTATAAATTACACATTATAAATTGCACATTATAAGACCGAAGCTGCGGGCCGTATGAAATCTGACCGCGGGCCGGACTTTGGACATGCCTGGTTTACGCGAACCCCACCGTTTGAGAGCCAAATCCCTCGCAAGCGCGTCAACACTCACAGACAGACAGAGACACAAAATGACATTTATATAGGTAAAAAACAGATTATACGTGTCTGCTACGAAGAGGGTGGGAGGATGAGGTGAGGAGAACGAGGTGAGGGGTGAGGACGAGGTGAGGAGGACGAAGTGAGGAGTGAAGATAACGAGCAGATGGGTGAGGAGGACGAGGGGTGACGAGGCGAGGTCAGTAAGGGAGGTGCCCGTCTCAGGAGTGTTATATTTGTCGCTTATGCTCGATGTTTGATTTGTGACAAACATTGAACAAAATACTTCATACATCTGGAATAATCGTCAATTATTCGTGTCTGCTACATCTATCTGCACGCGTGCGCGTATTTATCCCAGAGGGATCTCACACGCCGTCTTGTCGGGATCCGTTGCTATTCCGGAATCGCCCACGATGTGACCCATATATCGCACAGGGGTTTGCAACAGGTGGCATTTCGCAGGTTTCAACTTAAGGTATGCCGACCGTATCCTCAACAACACGGAATGCAACCGTTGCAAATGTTCCTCGAAAGTGCGGCCAAACACAATAATATCGTCAAGGTAAATGAGACGTGAGTCCCATTGCAACCCCACTAGGACTAGTTCAATCAACCTCTGGAAGGTGGCCGGGGCTAAGTGTAAGCCCATGGGAAGGCAGTTGAAATGGTACAATCCTTGAGGTGTTCTAAATGCCGTTTTTGGTTTGGATGACTCATCCAGGGGAAGTTGTCAAAATCCCAACAAAAGGTCTAAGGTGGAAAAAAATCTGGCCCCCGATAGCGCATCCAACGAGTCGTCCATTCGGGGGAGTGGGTACGCATCTGCGACTGACACTTTATTCAACTTGCGGAAGTCTACGCAGAACCGCACCATGCCATCAGCCTTTTTTACCAACACCACGGGAGCGGCCCAAGGGCTGGTCGAGGGGGAAATAATATCTGCCGCCAGCATTTCCTCCACCACCAGTTGCACGCTTTCCTTTTCCCCCGGGCTTAACCTATACAAATTCTGTCGAATAGGAGCAGCCGTTCCCGTGTTAATATGGTGTTGCAGAAGGGAAGTGCGCCCAATATCAAACTTCCTCTTACTGAACACCTCCGAATATTCCCGTAGGAGGGATCGCAACTCAGCCCGCTGCTCCATGGACAACTTAGGGTTTTCCCAACACAGCTTTTCTATCCATGCTTCATCCTCTCCCCCTGTCTGCACCAATCCGCCTATCACGGCCTCCCCCTGTGGCCCTGAGGGAATCTCTCCCCGTCAACGTCGCATGGGCTAACACCGTTCCCGCCTGAATCACCACCGGCTCCACCCCAACATTGAGGACTTTTAGGGGAAGTGAAGTGCCACTATCCCTACCCCACACCCCCCTCTCTATCTCTCCTCCCTGGCTCCTCCCCACTCTCTTACCTATATAGCCTCTTGTCACAGCAGCCCTTTTGCCCACTTCAGCAATTGTTCGTTGCTGTAGTTGTCCCACCTGATGACGGACGCTTGTGTTGCGCACGAAATGTCATGATTTAATTTCTTTTATTTTATACCGATGTAGAGGTGTAATTGCGCATGTCTACGAATGTTGAGGTGTGATTATGCATGGCCACGGATGGCCAACAAACACAAGGGGCGGGGTTACGGCCGTACACAAGGGTGGCGCTCGCACCGACGTCCGCATGTGTATCCCCCACGGGCCCCCCCCCTTGGGGGCAAGTCCTATAAAAGGTGATGAGCCGAAAGGCTCGGGAGTCGGGACTCAGCTATAACCAGAGAAGACGGAAGACCAGCTAGTGTAGGCCCCAGAGCTCCCCTGGCTCGCTGTCCTTATAAGGGCCGACCAGGGCAAGCCGGTGGCGTGGCCCCGAGAGCCCAGACGAAGCTGGTCTGGTGACTCAGGGAGCCGGGATCCCAGCTTAACCAAGCTGGGTCAGATAGCCTCCCCTAGTCCCGTAGTGGAGGAATTGGTATAAGTTAGAGGGGTTAGCTGTCGAGAAATCCCTGTAGCCCAGTGACCTGTAATTAACTGTGTTGGTGTAATAAATAAGTGTGCCTCCGATCCTGTCGTCAAGCCTCCATATACGTACTACATCTGGTGTCAGAAGTAAAACGTCCAAACGATGGACACACGAGGGACGACACGTACCAAGGAGTCGGAGATGGAAGACGCCGCGGCCGATTCAACACCAGAGATGGCCGGGGTCGGATCGGAGCAGCCGGGGCCAAGTACGCCCGTGCCGCTACGACAAGAGGGGGGGGATGCGTCGGCTGAAGGACTCCGGCTGGCCCACTCCCGCCTGGCGGAACTGCTTTACGCCGCCGCCGCTGCGTTGGAGGAGATCACGCGGCTGGGGGCTGGAGGGGCAGCGCGGGTCGACGACAGCAGCCGGCGCGCGGCAACGTTTCCCGCCACCCCGACGCGGCTGGCGGTTAAATTTCCCGCCATCTCTACAGTGCGAGCGGACGGCGGGGCCGGCCCGCGTCACGTGACTGCTGAGCGCCAAGCACAAGCCGTGACATCATCAACACCGGCCGGCGCGTCGACATCGGAGCGACCGGCGATGCCATGTGCACAGCCCGCCCACACTGTATCATCGGCGGGGAGCGACGGAGAGCGATCTACAGCCACGGACGTCGCCTTGCAGCAGCGTCTGCCACCTCTGAAAGAATTCGTAGGCGCAGACGGAGACTGGGGCGGCTTCAAGAGACGGTTCATCGCTCATCAGGAGATGGCGAACTGGACGGACGCCGAGGCTCTACGCGCGCTGCCAGCGATGCTGGACAACGACGCCCTGGCTACCCTCACCTCGGCGCCGAGGGAAAAGCGCGCCACCCTACACCTGGCGTTGCAGCTGCTGTCAGCCGTCTATGGGCCGCCTTCGGACTGCAGGCAGCTTTTCCACGATCGGCGTCGGGGCACCAACGAATCACCTCTGGCCTTCCGGACTGCTCTCCTGGCTCTAGCGAAGGCTGCTTTCCCAAGGATGGACGAGGAAGGAGTGGATGCCATGGTGGCTGAGAAGCTGCTGCTACTCGCTGATGAGCTGGACGTCAACGTCCTGGCTCAAGACGACTCAGAGATGTCGTCCCTGCTGGTCGCGCGCCACATCCACGGGGGCTTGCGGTCCCTTCGTCGAAAGGCGGCAAAGGGGGCGGCCAGCCATGCCATGGCGGCTACCGCCCTCCCATCGGAGGAGGTCTGCGGGGTGGAGCGGCGAGGGGAATGGAGAGCGGCAGTACCACAGGCTCGGAATGGACCGAGCCGCCAGGAGCAGCCCAGGACATCGGGGGCGCTCACACGCTGCTACAACTGTGGCCTGCAAGGCCACGTTGCGTCAGGATGCCGGGCTCCCCGTCAGCGCGGGGCGACACCTCGTCAGGACGCCACGCCGTCTCCTCCCAAGCTCCAGCAGAGAAATACGGCGAGTCGCGGCACCTCACACGTTTGGCCCACGCACACATCTGACACACACTCACGCGCCCAACTAAACAGGGCTCCAAATTCCCCATCCGTCGCGCGCGATCGTTCGGTAATGCGGCGGGCGCTCCAACCGGGTCAGTGGTCGGAGCTCGCCCATCGTGTCGTTGCTGCGTCGGCGGGATCATCGGTCGTGGTCGGTCACATTGATGGGGTAGAGGTGCGGATTTTAATTGACACAGGGGCATCGGCGACCATTATATCTGATTTAATTTATAACATCCTTCCCGTTCAAAGTCGTCCCTTGCTCCCTGTTGACGTGCCGTGCTATGCCGCTAACGGGGGCTCTCTGGGCATTATTGGCCAAATCCGCGCCACTATCTGCATTGGGGACATTAAATTATCCGGGCCTGTTTTGGTATCCTCCTCACTCGCGGTTCCGTGCCTGTTGGGGACGGATTTTCTGGCCAAAATGCCCATCCGCATCCTTATTGACCAAGGGTGCATTGAGCTCCCATCGGGCCGACGCGTTACATTTCTGTCTTCCCCCACCACGGAGCGTCGGGCGTTTGCCACCGTGCAGGCGCTCGTCACAAAAACTGTGCGCGTGCCTCCGGGGGCTCAGATGCTCGTCCCTCTTAGATTGCGTCGGCCGTTTAATGAAGGGGTTGCGGATCGGGGGGTCTTGTTGGGACCATCTCGGGCCGGGGTAAATGGACCAGATTTGCTCGCGGCTCAGACCATGGTGAGAGGGGATGGGGACCCCTTCATTGCAGTCCTTAATGTGGGATCGCGAACGGCCGTGGTTCCTCAAGGGACCGTGCTTGCACACGCAACGCCGGTACCCTATGAGGAACCACTCGTGGGTCAGGTATCCACCGATCCTCCGTCGCGACCGCATTCGGACTGTGATGACGGTTGGCTGGATGCGCTTTGCGCGGGTTCAGTGGACCTGTCCGACTCGCAGCGCGCGCAGCTGCGAGTTCTTCTGAGCGAATTTGCTGACGTTTTTAGTCAACACAAATTTGATATTGGTTGTACTAAATTGCTGCGACACCATATTGACACGGGTGACAGCGCGCCAATCCGCCAAAATCCCTTTCGGTTGAGTCCCGCCGAAAAGGATCATGTCAAATCGGCTGTTGATGACATGCTAGCCGCCGATATCATTTCCCCTTCCAATAGCCCGTGGGGCGCGCCGATCGTTTTGGTGAAAAAACACGACGGCTCACTGCGGTTTTGTGTCGACTTTCGGCGTCTGAACAAAATCTCTGTGGCAGATGCGTACCCGCTTCCTCGAATGGATGAGTCGCTCGATGCCTTGGCGGGGGCGCGATTCTTTTCCACCCTCGATTTGCTATCTGGATTCTGGCAGCTTCCTCTGGATGACGAATCAAAACCTAAGACTGCTTTTCGGACACCGCAGGGTCTCTTCCAATTTAACCGCTTGCCGATGGGTTTACATTCTGCGCCGGCAACTTTTCAGCGGTTAATGGAATTGGTCTTGGCAGGGTTGCAATGGGATTCGTGTTTGATTTACTTAGACGATGTCATCGTCTTTAGCAAATCCTTCGAGGAACACCTCCAGAGGTTGCGTGCTGTTTTTCTCAAAATGCGGGCTGCCAATTTGAAATTTAAACCACAGAAGTGCCATTTACTCCGCGAATCGGTGCGATATTTGGGTCACATTGTTGGGCGCTCGGGGATATCCACTGATCCCGCCAAAACGGAATGCGTCAGCTCCTGGCCGACTCCCACCTCTGTGGGAGAGGTCAGGAGTTTCATTGGGTTCGCGGTCGTATTATCGGCGATTTGTGGCTGACTTCGCTACGATTGCGAAACCTTTGCATGCCTTGACGTCCAAGGGAGTCAGGTTTCATTGGGGGCCGGAGGAGGAGGCTTCTTTTCGCGCCCTCCGGAATGCTTTGGTGGGGGCGCCGCCGTTGAATTACCCGGATTTTTCACAACCCTTCTTGCTCGATACAGATGCAAGTAACACGGGCATCGGGGGCGTGCTGTCCCAGCTCATTGGGGGCGTAGAGCATGTGGTGGCTTACGGTAGTCGGGTACTGTCTCCAGCCGAACAGCGGTACTGCGTTACCCGTCGGGAATTATTGGCGATTGTTTATTTCATTCAGCAGTACCGCCCGTATCTGTACGGTCGGCGGTTCACCGTCCGTACAGATCATGCGGCCCTACAATACGCCCTGCGGGTTCAACAACCATCGGGCCAGTTGTCTCGATGGTTGGAGATTCTCCAAGACTATGACTTTGTCACCACATATCGTAAGGGTCTCCGCCACACGAACGCTGACGCCCTGTCGCGATTGCCACCCACTTCGGAGTGCGCGTGCCTCTTGGGTTCGGGGCGTTGTAGGTCTCCGAACGTCACCACCGACTCAGTCCTCGTGGCCGCTGCCGATGCACCTTCGGTTTCGGGTCCTATCGAGCAAGAAGGGAGGGATTCGTTGCTGGGGTTGTCAGTCGCGGAATGGGGTCGCCTCCAAATGGAGGACACCTCCCTCCTCGCTCTGCGCCGTCGCGCCGGGGGGATTGGCCAGGGGGTGGAAAACGTTGACTCGTGGGGGTTGTTCCAGGGACTTTTAATGCACTGGAATGGTAAAACCCGGCGCCAGCGGCTCGTGGTGCCTGCTGCTTTAAGGGGTAAGGTGGTATGGGCTGTTCATGAGCGGCTTCTGCACTTGGGGGTTCATAAGACCTTTGCCACGCTCCAGCTAGATTTCTTCTGGCCGGGCATGGAAAAGGACGTGGGGGACCTCTTGGGGTCGTGCACGCAATGCGCGCAGAGGAAGCCACCTGCTAGGGGGTCCAACCCTCCGCTGCAGTCCATAAAAGTTTCCAGGGTTAACGAGCTCGTCGCTCTGGACATACTTGGCCCATTTCCCGCTACACCCAGGGGCAATAGGTATTTACTAACGGGGGTTGAATACTTCACGAGATGGCCTATGGCCTGGCCCCTGGCGAACCAATCGGCAGCAGCCATCGCGGAGGCCTTTGTCCAGGGCTATGTCCTCGACAAGGGTGCTCCGGAACGGCTGCTTACTGACCAGGGTAGGAATTTTTCTGGTAAACTCCTACGTGAGGTGTGCGACCTCTTGGGTACGGAGAAGGTTCGGACCTCTCCGTATCACCCACAAACTGACGGGATGGTGGAACGGCTGCATCGGACCATCACGTCCATGCTGTCCCAGCAGGTGTCGGTATCCCAGACGGATTGGGACCTCCGCATAGCCGGTGTGTTGCAGGCCTACAGAATGGCTCCCCATGCGGCCACCGGATTTTCCCCTTTCTTTTTAATGTATGGGCGCGAAGTTAACCCTCCTGTGGCGACCCAGCTGAAGCTCTCGGCGCTCCAGGCGAAGTCTAAGTTGTCCGAACACGTTAAATTTAACATCGCTCAATTGTCTGAGGCGCGGGAAGCGGCCGTGCAAAATTCTGAACTCCGCCAGAAGGCGAACGAGAGGCTTCGGTTGGGGCGGGTGCAGGTGGTCAAATGGGTACCAGGGGACAGGGCGTGGTTGCACTGTCCTCAGGTGCCGCTGGCAACCTCGTCGAAATTGGTACGGCCGTGGCGGGGGCCAGTGGAGGTCGTGCAGGTTTTGCGGCCGCAATGTGTTCGCGTCAAATGGGGGAGGCGCCGGTGGTATGTGCACCCCTCAAGGTTAAAACCATTCGTCACGCCGCCCCGGGGTTCACACACACACACGCATGGCCAAACGTGTGAGGGTGTCGCCGACTCCCCGTCGTCGCTGCACTCGCCTAACCTGACGCCAACTGTTCCGCCCCCAGGTGAAACAGGAGTGACGGGCCCACGCCCACCAACCCCTCCCGGAGGGGTCGGGGGTCACTCGGCAGCGGAGCCTGACCCTCTTGCACCCGGACCGTCAACAACCGTCACTGAGCGTGCCGGGACGGGCCCTTGTGACGGACCCGCCGCGAGAACGCGCGCCAAAACGCGCAGACTTTTGTGAGGTCGGCCGTTGGGGGGCCTTGCGGACGATGGGAAAGGTGACGTCCGGAGTGTATATATATGTTGGTTTTGGGGTGTTATCCGGGGGGGGGGTGCGTCGGGTTATATTTTTTTTCTCTCTCTCTCTCTTCCTCTCGTTGTTCTTGTTCTTGTTAAAAATTACGCGAGGCACACACGGGGTTTTTGTGAGGGATGCACCTTTATTCTGATTTTATTTTTTTGCAGCCGGGGACGGCTGCGAGCTGTACAGGGGGGGGTGATGTAGAGGTGTAATTGCGCATGTCTACGAATGTTGAGGTGTGATTATGCATGGCCACGGATGGCCAACAAACACAAGG
Source organism: Lethenteron reissneri (assembly GCF_015708825.2). Taxonomy (NCBI): domain Eukaryota; kingdom Metazoa; phylum Chordata; class Hyperoartia; order Petromyzontiformes; family Petromyzontidae; genus Lethenteron; species Lethenteron reissneri. The sequence goes on along the minus strand of NC_083787.1, from coordinate 11,292,660 downwards.
GGCGGGGTTACGGCCGTACACAAGGGTGGCGCTCGCACCGACGTCCGCATGTGTATCCCCCACGGGCCCCCCCCCTTGGGGGCAAGTCCTATAAAAGGTGATGAGCCGAAAGGCTCGGGAGTCGGGACTCAGCTATAACCAGAGAAGACGGAAGACCAGCTAGTGTAGGCCCCAGAGCTCCCCTGGCTCGCTGTCCTTATAAGGGCCGACCAGGGCAAGCCGGTGGCGTGGCCCCGAGAGCCCAGACGAAGCTGGTCTGGTGACTCAGGGAGCCGGGATCCCAGCTTAACCAAGCTGGGACAGATAGCCTCCCCTAGTCCCGTAGTGGAGGAATTGGTATAAGTTAGAGGGGTTAGCTGTCGAGAAATCCCTGTAGCCCAGTGACCTGTAATTAACTGTGTTGGTGTAATAAATAAGTGTGCCTCCGATCCTGTCGTCAAGCCTCCATATACGTACTACACCTACGTGACTTTACCGAAAGAACCGAAGAGTATGGATCCCTGCAGTCACGAAAACTTCAAATCGAGATTTAACACACACATCGACTGACACAGACATATCAACTCATGCACACACACATCGACTCGCACACACATCGACTGAGACACACACACATGGACTCACACGCAGACAAGAACTTAGACACAATAATAAATATATTAATACTGACCAAGTAAATTTTGAAAGATTAGTTTTCAGCACACAAACAAAAATATTTTTAGATTTCCAGGGTGATATTATCACAACCCACCCCCACCAGCACCTCCCCTTCTTCCTTACAGGGCGTCGCGGTTTAATAAACACATTCCTGTGGAGCTGGTAGGAACGTTGGGTTGCTCGGTCAATGGCCAGGGTCAATGGCGGCGTGATGTATTCCGCAAATATGGCCAACTGAGGGCGGGCACAAGCCGGCGTGAGTAGGTTAAACGTTGAGTTTTATAAGGGCACCACGGGGTGACCAGCCCCTCTCCACCCAGCCCCACCCCTCCCATTTTTTGATGCACGACGGACGGACACAATAATCCCTTGTGGGCTGGTGTAACCAGGAGTTTCCTACCAGTACAAGCTTTACTACCCGGCTTCGCCCGACACTTGGATTCTTGTCTTGGATTAATACACGGCCTACGCGGAGGGTTGGGGGGCGGGGATGCGTGACGTCAGCAGGCACACTGTGCAACCCTTCCGCGTGTGGGTGACATCACAAATGTGACGTTACCGCTGACTTGCCGTGCAAAATATATCCATTATTTCGCCCACCGCCCCCGCAAAAAAAAATACAAAAATCGAATTTCTTTTGCATTGTGTAGAGTTGGGAAGCTACCCACATGCCAAATTTCAAGTTTTGCATGTTGGGAAGTATGCTAAACATTTCGAACAGACACACGTATTCACAAATTTCCCTTTAATATATATGTAGAGGTGTTACGTAACGGGGAGAAACGGGCAGTTACACTGGGGTGTCTACATCCACGTCCGCAAACGGTTACCACCCTGGGGGGCTGTGTGGGGGGGGGGGAGGCTGGGATCCCACACAGCCCCACCCCTCGAGGGCATGTTGGTATATAAGACGGAGAGCGAGAGAGCTCGAGGCAGTCGTTGGGTACAGATCAAGATGAAGAGCCAGTGAAGACTGAAGGCCAGCTAGCTAGACCTGGAACTACCCTGACTCGCTGTTCTTGTAAGGGCCGAGCAGGGCAAGCCAGTGGGCGACCTCAGAGCAGCGAGGTCTGATGTCCTTGTAAGGGCCGGACTCATGTGATTGAGGGTTGGAACCTGCGCCGAAGCTGGGCCAGGTTAACTAGCCTACATTGAGGAAGGGTCTGGGATAGAGGGAGTAAGGAGTTAACGGGGAGCGTTAGCTGGGGAACACTTCCTCTAATAGACCGGGTGAAGAGGCCGAAACCTCTTCGAGTGTTAGAGTTGTTACTCTGCTGTATAAAATTTTATTGTAATAAATACGTGTTGCCTCCATCAACTTCTCCTGCGTCACATACGCCCGTTACATATAGATTATCACCACCCACCCCCACCAGCACCTCCCCTTCTTCCTTACAGGCGTTGCGTTTTAATAATAAAGGTTTATATTTAGTATTATCGCCTCGTCTCAATGCTTTTGAGTGTCTAGGACACACACATTTCCCACGCTAAGGGCTAAGTCCACAGTGTGGCTGTTGCGTAGCTTCTAGAAACCACATGTGAGGCAGAGTTGTGTGTTCCTTGGGAAATGCCAGCCCTCCAAGGGGTTTGCACAGCTTGAGTAGGGGGCGACAAGCACAAGGTTGTGGAGGTGGTGATGGTGGTTGCAATTTAGGACGGCGAGGAGGAGGAGATGTCCATGAATAAACTATTTGGCCACAGTGGAACCAGGAACCATCATCGTTCCTACGTCCCCTGATGTGAGCGGCGGCGCTGGAGAGCGGTTCCACGATCTCAGGCAAACGTGGATACTCATTCCCATAATCGAACAGTTACTTCACCTTGGACAAAGTATTTCAACCAAGAGATTTAGATCGAATTAATTTATAAAGCAATAATTACCTTCATAATGATATCCCATATAAATATATAAAATTAGGATGATGCTGAAAGTGTGATGTTTGCCTAATATGTTGAACTGCCCTACATGTAGTGCCAAACACTGACGCTCTGAAAAATATTTCTGGAGCGAATCTGTAGCCCTATCCCTAACTCAAAGCCTGAACAGACTATGGAGCATGACAATTCAATGTCCGATTCACAAATTCAAAGGAGGCATCATCACAGCGATGCACCACCCCTCTACTCCTGACGTAATTATCTGGCTCAACCACCTCAATGCAATATAGTTTTTGCTCTACATCAATGTCAGCCAAACGAAGACCATGACTCCAACCCGTTGGTCCCCTTGTGCAAATTCAAATGTCCACCTGTCCTCCTGTCCTAGTTTTATTGAGGTCGCATTGCTCAAGACAATGCTTTTCCATGTGGTTCTCCCCTCTTCGGGTTTTGAGAGATTCCTCTTCCCATGATCTTCCCAGGTTGTGTACGTCAGAGGTGGCGATCCTGACCCTCGTACACGGACAGTCACATAGCGCCCCTTGTCTCCTCCCATCACCCAGCAACAGCCATCCCCCCCCCCCCCCCCCAACGTGATCCCTCAAAACCAACTGCGATTGGTTGCAGCAGTCTTTTTCACAGCCACCAGTCTTTTTTATAAAGAGTGCCACTTGGAGTTTGTTGAATGCGCTGAGTGTGGTTCAAGCGGCGGCCGGGAGTTGGTGGGGAGTGGCGGCACGGTTAGACTCTTGTTACGACGTCCGGTCGACCAGCCACGCGGCGTGTCAGTGAGACGAGATTTCACCGCTCTCATCGAGCACGTGGCAAATAACCAATAGAGGGGTCCATGCCAGGTAGCCATGGGCGCCCATGAAGACTAATATCTGAGGGGGCAAGCAATATACCCTGCCCCCTGTCCCTGCGAGCATGGGGTCTCTGCCACACCAGCAGTGTGGGGCTCATCGTGATGTGCTGCTCACAAGTGCAATTTTTATGCAAGCGACTTGTTAATGCGGTCAAATGAACCTTATGGCAGGACCTCGGGGTGCCGAATAAACGGAAGTAAAAATCATAAGTAAAAAAATACGTATAATTGCGACTCCATCCCACCGCGCACAAATGTCACAACCCACCTGGCGCGGGTTATTCTGTTGTGATGTTGTACAAGCGCAGCGAGGACGCATGCGCAGAAGAAACTAAACTTTGAAACTTTGATTAGCGCATTGTGTCGAGCTCGTCAAGAGGAAGAGATTGCCATATTGTTCGCCTTCAACAGCAACAACAAAAAATCTCCCAAGGTGCCCGCACTTGGTCTCTCGCCCCTCTCTAGTGCGGACTCTTCGTGCACAGCAATTGAGCGGCGAGGGGGCATTAGCGCATGGAGAAGGTGCGACAAACTGAACGGAGGTAAATTACTGGAACAGCAATGGCACTGCGCTCAGGTTATCTCAGCCTTAAAGGAGTACCCATTGTGATGTGGAAATACCAGCACTGGGGAGACAAAGGCGGCCACACAACCTCTCGTGCTGTGTGGGCGTTCAAAGGTGCACACTAACAGGACTTGCACTAACAATCTGTTCAAGGCTACACGGGAGTTTTTGTCACCGCGACCGCCTGCTTAGCTCGGCACGTTTAGTAGTGCAGCACATGAACCGCTCTGCCACCGCTCGCCTATAATGAAGATAATCGATTATAATTGCATGGAACATAATGTTGTTTCTGCTGCTTGGAGTTGTTCGTGATTCATCGTAATGGGTGTGGCCAGCGTTAGAGAAAATAATTACATTAATTGTTTACAGCTTCAATTATTGTCGCTTCAATGCTTAGCGATATATAATGTGCCGTCATCTCTATTACAAGTGGTAACTGTGAAGGGGCATTGATGCTGTAGTGGATGGGACACGTGCATAGAATGGAGGAAAATAGGGTAAGCAACTTGAAGGTTGGGAATAGCACATGGCAGGAAAGTGTTGTGGGAAGGATCATGAGGAGGTTGAGATGGGCGGGACACGAGTGGAAGACGAGGGCAATTTACCAAGCCGGGCATTGGAGTGGCACCCAGAAGTTGGGCGATCATGAAGCAATCATCCTCACTGACCTGCTTCCGCTCGTCCCCTACAACCCGTCTCTTCTCCCGACACCAGGGCTTGGCAACCTGCGGCTCTGGAGCCGCATGTGCCTCTTTAGGGACAGCTTTGTAACGTTGTTCATTTATTTAGGACCCACCCTCTCGTATTGACGTGCATTGCAGCTCTTGAAATATTGAGGAGGGGTTTGTTTTCCGAATAAAAAAAAAAGATATTCTTGTTATGTTGGATGATGACCCGTGCCCGAGTCCATCCTGCTGCTACTTCCAGCCCCCACCCCCCTATCACTACCCCAACCCCTATCACTACCCCTATCATTACCCCAACCCCTATCTCTACCCCTATCACTACCCCAACCCCTATCACTACCCCAACCCCTATATCCACCCCAATAGCTACCCCTCCTTAACCACTCACACATGTCCGATCACCATAACTACACCAGCCCCTTTAATAACCCATCATCTTATGTTATAATTGTTGTAAAGCACTTTGGAATAAGCCGCTATATAAATCTATATAAAATAGGATCAATAAGAAGACCTTGAGCCAGACTGTTACCATCGAAAGACCTCAGAGGTGTAGTGTCGTCTCCAACAACTGCGGGAACTGGAAGAAGGAAGCAAGCGATGGCGATGCGCGTGGCTAAGTAAACGCCACTGGCCACGAAGATCTGGGATTGTTAATCACGAATACTGTATCTGAATGAGTCCAACTTCTACAGGTGACATCATCGACGTCATTCCCCTTCTTCACGAGTACCCGCAGTCCAGTGACGTCACGGCGGTAGCGTTCTTGTCTATTGCGCCTGAAGTCTGTCCATGACATCGGCTCTGGAATGATTATTCTCCACCACCCACACCCCGTCACGATTTTTGGTCCCCATTCGATTTGATGATTCTGATAATGATCATCTTATGATGATGAACACGATCGTGGTGATTGACATGTACGTTGAACTTCTTTCGCACCGTGCGTAGCCAACCGCGCTAGTCGGAGGTGCGGGGAAGGACAACAAACTAAACACGAAACGCATTTCTAAATAAATTAGTGTTCAATCTACATTTAACAGTGCATAGCTTCAGGGGCTTCCTAATATCGGAAGAAAGAGTGCTCCAGACGGCCACACAAGCGAATCTGAAAGTGCACGATGCAGTGACCGTCTTTGTTTGATGGCTATCCAAAAGCCACCGCGAGGATGACCAGAGTTCTCGTGATGGTTTATGCTCCCTGACGAGATCAGCAAGGAATTTGTGGTATATTTGTGGCAAGCACTTTGTGTGTAATGAGTGCGACTTTGATGATGAACACGCTCATGATAGTTCACTCGATCACGATCATGGTGGTACCAGTCTTGATGCTGATGATGGTGGTTGACTCATGATGTTGATGATGGTGGTGATGCTGAAGTCTCAGGGCTCGCACTGAAAGGTGGCTCCCCCGTGCACCTGCGGCAGCTCCGTGCAGTCGAGGCTCGCGATCAACGCGAGCTCCCCGGGGCGTTTGGGAACCACGGGCACGCGCATGCGGCCGTGCCCCTCCACGTCGCTGCGCCGAGACAGACACACAAAGACAAATGTCCCCTGTATAGCCTACAGCAAACTGTTGGGGCAAGCACTGTGAGCACCTGTTAAGGCCGGGACAGGCACACGAGCGGGTGGTGTGGGCAGCACCACGTCTGACCGCCTATTGTACCCCCAGTGCTGACGTTTGCACACACCGCCCCAGATAGTAATTTTAGGCTGAATCGACCTAGGGGAGGCCCAGAACTGGGTCGCGGGTGCATAACAAATAACGCTCACCACTACACTATTGTGAAGCGAAAAACACATGCGGGCACGTGTCATCATCATCATCATCAGCAGCGTCAGCATCAGGTATAATTGTCACTAAACACATGGACAGTATTGTGAGATTGCATTAGCAGTGGTGCATACGCACGCAAAAAGTTAAAACTCTCCATCGTCAATAACATCCTGGTTTTAAAAGGGAAATTATATAATAACGGACGTTTCAGGCGATGATCCGTTGTCATAGCACATGTGTTTGGTTCAATCGATAACACGTGTGCTATGAACAAGGGTAGTTGCCCGAAACATCGTCTATTTCTATTTGATCTTGTTATGATCGTGAACTTGTGACGACGGCACCATACCCGACGAGGATGGTGCCCGGCGCGTGCACGCCGGCTCCCTCCACGCGGACGCGCACGCGGTGCAGGGGGCGTGCCACGGGGTTTGTGAAGCAGAGCTCGGAGATGAGATCGCGACCCACGTGGGTCCCCTCCATCACCTGTGGGGGATATCATACCATCTCCCACTGCACCATTATCAGGCAATCACAAGCACAGCTTCTAGCATGAAACCACTATCATCATCTTGCTACTATCATCGAACATCGCACTATTATCACACCATCACAAACACAGCTTCGACCATCACATCACCTACTCTCAGGTTTTTTCGGTAAAGTCACGTAGGTAAAAATAATAATATAATAATTAATGAAAATAACTCAATTAAATCACGACGTTTCGGAGGCAACACAAGTCTCCGTCTTCAGTCTCCGTCTTCAGGTGGGACCGTCACAGCCAAATTTACTGTACACATCACCACCATCATCATGATCACACTTTAATTTAACATCGCATCATCATTATCATCATCACAACATAAATTATCACCACACCATTATCATGCCATCATCATCATCACACCATCTTTAAACCATCATGCCATCGCAAAAACACCTCCGTAAAGCACTGGTGTCTACATACATTGCAAAATAAGTTCAACATACATCTTACATCACAACATCATCTAACATTATACCATCATCATGCCATCATAAACACACCACCACCTACCATCGCACCACTGTGTCGGGTGGAGGAGAATTTATGATACCCAAAATAAATTTTGAGAAGTATAGTTGTTGCTGCTGTTGTTGTTGTTATTGTTGATGCTGCTGTAGTGTGCCACTCACGTGCACGTGCAAGCGTGGGGAGCGCACGCGGGTCACGGGTCACGCGCGAGATCTCGGCGCCCGTGTCGAGCACGCGTGCACACACCACCAGCACGAGCGCGAAGTGGTCCACGGCTAGGTGCAGGTACTCGTTCGTGGGCACGCGCACCAGCACGCGCCGCTCTGTGTACCAGCACGCGCCGCTCTGCGCCGGACAACAAAGACAAACGTCTCCTCGTAGAGCCTTCAAACAGACTGTTGGGGCAAGTGCTGTTAGCAAACATCTATGAAGGCCGGGACAGTACACGAAGGTGGTGGGTGGCCAGTACCACGCCTGACTGCCTTTGTCCCTCCAGTGGCGATGTTTACACACCGCACCCGGCAGTCATTTGAGGCTGCGTCGACCTAGGGGAAGAGGCCCAGGACCGGTTCAGAAAATCTCACTGGTATTGGCCGTGAGCGGGAATAGAACTTGGGTCCCCGGGTTCGTAGCAGAGTGCTAACCACTGCACTACTGCTTATATACACGCATGCACACAAGTGCACGTAACTATTATACTCATATAATTGCCCTCATTCTCTCCCTCCCCATCTCCCTCCTTCCGTCTCACCTTCGTGCAGTCCCAGCTCCAGGATGGACCTCCTCCTCCTCGAACCCACCCAGGTTGGTGCCCGTGTACGTGGCCTCGTGGCCCACACGCTCACGCGGGGTCGCGTGCTTCTCGCCACGCGCACCTCGGCTGTTAACTCCCAGCCCAGCGCAGTCTCCTCGAGAACCTGCACTGTCAGAGTCACCTTGGGGGGTGGTGGGTCCCCACCCGGGTCCCTGCCCGTTGGGGCCCCAATAGGGTCCCCACCGGGGGATACAATTAGGTGCCCATTGGAGTTTAGAATGGAGCGTACATCCAGAGCCCTGCCGATATCCGCTGCGTCTTCTGCCCTCTCGACCCCGCCAGGACCCCCTATGCCGCTCGCGTTGTCCCCCCGGGGGGACCCTGTCCCTCCTGTCTCCACCTCGTGGGGTCACCTCTCTGCATTCCCGCGCTTCAGCAGGCTGAGAGCTTACACCACCACACGGCGCTCCTCCTCGGAACCTGCGGGGGTGGACGAGGGTGGGTAGGGAGGGGCATCATCATTGTCAGCAGCAGATGCAGCATCATTATTATTTCAGCAGCTACAGCAATAGTCACAGCATCGTAATCATCATCTGAAGTACCACCGCTTAGCAGGAGCACTATCATCACTATCTTCAACTTCCCCAGCCATCACCAGATTGATAGTTCCCTACCATCACCATGCGTAAAGACATTAGCATTATCATCACTATCTCCTGCATATCCTAATCTCAATATAATTATCGTTAAACATTATAATCAACATCATATCGATGATTGCACACTTGTAAATTGTTTTAGTTGTATTCAATAAAAATCAGTCAACATTTGCATCACTAGAACATTCCGCGCCACTGACCCACTCCCCGCTGCCCTTCTCCATCCTCCCCTTGCTCCTTGGCCCCTGACCATCTGTCCACTTCCCCCCTGCTGCCCGGACTCATGGTTACCCTCAGAGGGGTTGTATTTGGCTGTGATATCGAGGCTGCAATACATATCCACGTGATAAGCTACTTCGTTGAGCTATCATTTGTGATTGCCAGGTCGCTCCTGAGACACACCTATATAGCTTATTGAGCTTTACCGGGTAAAATAAAAAAAAAAGTTTTTGTATATCTGATGGGGAGGTACCACACGAACCACCACCGCCATCATCATGACCACTGTCAGGCTTCGTAGAGCAGGGTGTGTGTTTGTTGTCATCGTCTACGAAAGCTGCACGTGGCAAACCGGGGGCGCTGTCGCATGGCTCGGCGATTGCGCACTCGCTGAATGAACCTGGCAAGTGCCACGTGGTCAGCAAAGGGGCAGTACAGCAACATGAACCCTTGCATAGTGCCCCGCTTCCCACGCCTGCAACCAACCCGCACCGCCCAGCGTGGTGAAGTATGGTCAACGATCCACTAGGTCGTGGCGGTGGGGAGGTCCCCATACAACAGCGGACTCGTGAAAGGGCTATGACGTGGACGCACATGCATCGTCCCACGTGATACCACCTCCAGGGCATGCCTCGCGACACTCAGGTGAGCGTTACCTGCGCTCGCTTCCTGCGGGATAGCTTCAACCGCCTGCCAGCCATCATGTCCCGATGGGAAGTCGGGTCTCTTCATTTGCGCGTCGCTCCATGATTGGAAGTTCCTGGCACAGATGCGCGAGGTGGATGAATTGCAGTCCTGTCTGTGAGCGTGTGGGTTTATAAAGCTGCGCTATGATGAATCCAATGACCCGATTCCCGCTTACGGCCACCATCATCAGTGGCGATAATCTGAACCGGTCCTGGATCTCCAGAGGTCGGCTTTAAATGAGTATCTGGTGCAATGTGAACACATCGCAACTCGAGTGACAAAGGCGGCCGAGGATGGTCCCGGCCACCCACACAGAACATGTGTGAAACATAGACATCACGCGTGAAACACGTGCAGATCATTCGGAAAGCCGGCAAATATCTTGTTTGATATCACATATGGATCGTGCGTAGAACGCATACCGATCATACATAAGAAACAAACACCCAGGTAATGTATGAAACACACTCATATGCTGTTGTAGGATACGTTGGTTCAGCAGGCGTATAGGGTGATTGATTACAATGTTAGTTTTTTTTCAATGGCGATAAAGAATCTTGTTCATTCATTTGCTGTCCACCTGTACACTCATTCATTCATGCGCTATCATATTCATCTGTGCATCTGTCAATCCACAAGGTACCTACTATAACAGCAGTGCATACTGTGGTGGTACATTGTTTCACAACAGCAGTTCATACTGAATGCGGTGGTACCTGCTATGATTACAGCAGTGATACTGACTGTGGTGGTAGCTGGTATGATTACAGCAGTGCATACAGTGGCAGTACCTGCTTTAACTACAGCGGTGCATACTGTGGTGTAACCTGCTATGATTACAGCTGGGCAAGCGACAGTGGTGGTACCTGGTATGAATAAAGCAGTGCATACCGACTTTGGTGGTACCTGCTTTCACTGCAGCTGTGTATACTGTGGTGGTACCTGATATTATTACAGCGGTGTATACTGACTGTAGTGGTACCTGGTATGATTACAGCAGTGTATACTGACTGTGGTGGTACCTGGTTTCACTACAGCAGTGTATAGTGACTGTGGTTACCTGCTAGCACTACAGTAGTACATGCTGACTGTATAGCAGTATAGATCGAATCTATAGCACAAAGTAGTAAGCAGACAGAGTGCCGTAGTGAGGCCTAGTCCCGTGCAGAGCCCCCAGCCTCGCCTAGATTTCCCAGCCGGCCGAGGTGTGACCTTGGCAGGCTGGGGGCTGGCCGCTCCCCCTGGCCGCGCTGAAATAATGGCATGTAAGCGCTAGAAGAATATGTAGGGGCTCTATAGTAGTTTCAGGACGCATTGGGGTATCATTGGGGTGGTGTGGGGTGAAGAGGACATCGCACTGTGAATAATTTACGTGTTCCGTGTGTTTTTGCTGCATGTTTGAGGCGAATTAAAATTCGTGCCGATCGTGTGCGTTGCTAGGGGCAACCCATGTGAGCAGTGCCAAGTGTAATTACACAAATGCTTATAGTACTAATGTGTGCGACTTACGTCTTGTTTAAATGCACATAATACAAAAGTGTGCGCCTGACCTTTGGCGACGGCGCGTGCGGATTGCTGCTGGGGGGTCACCTCGTGCGCGTTGTGCGCAAGTGCCGCTGGCTGCGTTGTCAGCCCGCGCGCGGCGAAGCGAAATCAATAAATAATCGCGAAACTTTCTCTTGAAATAAAGAAAAATCGGCAAAAGACGCGAATTTAACTAATTTTAAGTTGACGGGCGTGAAAAGGGAATCGCCTATGCCAAGCACGGGGCTTCCGGCGTGGTACCTGGTTAATTTTTGTTTACGCCAGGGGTGTCCAAACTTTTTGCAAAGAGGGCCAAATTTCATAAAGTGAAGATGCCCGGGGGCCAATAGTTCCTTCTGACATTTTTTTGCCACAAAAGTTACATGAAAACACACACTGTTATAAAAAGAAAATCATTGTCACAATTACCTTAATTTTTCAAATGACAATGTAACCAAATATAAGCCACTCAGGCAGACGTGAACAACTCTAAAAACGCAATTCTGCCTTTCATTCAGTCAGATAACATTGAACAAACTGTATAGCATACCTTGAGTTAAATATCTTAGCCTCATGAACATTTTAAACAGGAGTTATAAGTAATGCAAAGTGGTCTGTTATCATTAAACTTTAAAACAAGTGAATTTTGCCCTTGTCTTTTACAAGATCTTTCAGAAAGAGTTTGTGTCACATCTACAGGTAGATAACATCAACAGTTATAACCAAATCTTATTCAAGAGTTTAATAAAACAAGTGCCATAAGTCCAAGTGCATTAGTGTGCTTTAGGCTTTTCACTGTTAATAGTGACAGATGTTCCCGTTCAAAACACTAAATTTCAGATTGATCAAGGAACAGCCACCTCACATCGTTGTGATGTATTACGTCACCGTAGAAGTTATTCAAGAGCCAGATAGCATTAGAATGGTGCTGCCACCGTGTGGTGAAAAGAGGAATTTATTTATTCTGACAGAGCTAGCGAGCCATAAATTACACATTATAAATTACACATTATAAATTGCACATTATAAGACCGAAGCTGCGGGCCGTATGAAATCTGACCGCGGGCCGGACTTTGGACATGCCTGGTTTACGCGAACCCCACCGTTTGAGAGCCAAATCCCTCGCAAGCGCGTCAACACTCACAGACAGAGACACAAAATGACATTTATATAGGTAAAAAACAGATTATACGTGTCTGCTACGAAGAGGGTGGGAGGATGAGGTGAGGAGAACGAGGTGAGGGGTGAGGACGAGGTGAGGAGGACGAAGTGAGGAGTGAAGATAACGAGCAGATGGGTGAGGAGGACGAGGGGTGACGAGGCGAGGTCAGTAAGGGAGGTGCCCGTCTCAGGAGTGTTATATTTGTCGCTTATGCTCGATGTTTGATTTGTGACAAACATTGAATAAAATACTTCATACATCTGGAATTATCGTCAATTATTCGTGTCTGCTACATCTACCTACACGCGTGCGCGTATTTATCCCAGAGGGATCTCATGAGCTTGACGTTCTCTTTCACACACGTCCAGAAGGGGCGGGTCAGCCGGTTGCATCAACAACAAAATGTAATAAAGGATACTAGAGTCAGGATTGAAAAAATGTAATCAAGTCACAAATAAATATGTAGTGCAAAAACAAACTGTGCAGCACATACCTTCCTGTAGATTTGTCAACATCATATCCAAGCTTGGGCAAGACGGCAAAACACCGACAAAGGAGCACACCAAGATCAGAGACAGTCGCCTCGTGAGTGAATTTCACTGCGACATTGAACTCTCGACACGTGGCGAGGAGGCTCCGAGTCTCAAGTCGCAGGGAGCTTCCTCTGCCCCCATTGGGTGTCTGAGGGGGCGGGGTTCACGGACTCTGGCTCCGCCCACAGTAGGCGGGGCCAATGACGTCACCTCCGGCTTTGACGTCACTCCGACAGGGCGAGCGAGCTGAGCGGCTGCTTCTATCTCTTGCGCCCCCAACAGGAACTATGAGGTTCTTCAAGAGAGCGCAGCAGTTGCAAGCGACGCTGGAGACTCCGAATTCGTCAACAGTGGAGGTGAGTGGCGCCACCTCTTGCCTTTCAGCGGCATCGGAGTTATACGAAATAAATACCGTGATCACATCGAGAAAAAAAAATATCGATTTTTTCTGTTATTTAAGTTTCACTTTGAAATTGAACGCTTGATACGTAGGTAAGGAGGTTCATAGTTTAATATCACAGATTGAGAGTTTCATCAAGGATTTTAGTCGGAAGGAGCTTTCTCTGGGCAAGGTGGTCCTTGTTTGCGTTGCCATGGTGACAGCATCTCGGACCAACTGCCGTTGTCCAGCAGCTGTGCCTGGGGGTCACGTGGCATTTGGTGACGCGATAAGGACGAGCCGTAGGCTCCGCCCATATAGGGTTGGCTCCGCCCACATAGGGTGGAGCCAATGACGTCACCACTGTAATGTATGTTACGTCATTCATATCGGTTTTTGGGTGAGATCGCGTTATTATAAATGTGTCGCAACCCTCCACCACCCGACACGGCCAATCAGTAAAAAAATGTGTCACGTTAACAAAACGCCAATTAGTTACTTCAGCCCACCGGTGTGTTTGAAGAGTGAATCCACAACATTTAGAATTTGAGTACGACGTTTCGCTGGTAATTACATTACTAATCTTGACTTAGGGGCCGTCCATAAATGACGTCACGCAATTTTGGGCGATTTTTAACCCCCCCCCCTCGTCACACGGCGTCACCAAAAGTCAGACCCCCTCAAATATGACGTCACATAGCTCTGCCCCCCCCCCCAAACCATATTTCCATTTTGAAAATAAAACATGCTTTAAATCACTTTAAACTATCGTCATTGTAGTGCGCATTTAATGTGGCGCTACACTCTGATGTTGTCGGAGAAAGTATGTATTAAAAAAGTTGTTGGAAAGCTGAAATTTAGCATAAAATTCACTTGAAAATATTCAACGTCCAACTAAAACTGCAGATGTTCAGAATATTATATTGAAATTCTCTTAGGATTATAAAATTTTAAAAGTAATTATGACAAAAAAATTACTTGAAACTGTGCAGTAGAACGAAGCAAAATGGAGAGTACAATTATAACAATCCCATATTCATTTCACAGAATGTTTTGATGGCAGAGTTGTACTTGGCAAGAGAGGGGAGACAAAGCTAGGCTGGAGTGGAGGCCACCGCTGGAAATCTGTATGGAATTAATACAGGCAGTCCTCGCTTAGCGCTCAAGATGCGTAGGTGGAGAAGTGAGCATTCATCATAATAAAGGCATTCATCGAATCAGCGCTTGAAGGGTTATACCATTGTACATATGGGGATGCCTTCCCTACAGCGTTGTCTCGTATGCACAATAAACGAGGGCTTCATTGGGGTGTCAGTATCAGCGCAATTTAATTACAGTAATAAAACAGATGGTAAACATTATATCAAAACAAATATACATTTTTTATTATCAATAAGTATTATGTAATGTACTCGCCTGATGCTCACCCACCTCGACCGGCCTTATCACTTGCATGTTACCATTCTAAGTGATACTTTTCCTTGACCTGTTGGTCTCATTTCCAGCACTAACATTTGCAGGCCTCTTTCCAGACATTTTGGGGTTAAGATGCTCACTAAAAATATGAAAACAAGGCAAAGAGAGACCAAGGAAGAGCAAACACGTCGGCGGACCAGGGTGTCTTTTAAAAACTGGCGAGCGCTGCGTGGCTCAAAGCGTACTGTGATTAAACTGAATAACAAATATTGTAACAACATTGACAAAATTATAAAAAAATGTTTTTATGTACTCGTGACCATACATCGTCATAATTGAATCGTGGGGGTTAGTTGCTGGTTGCCCCAGAGCGTTAGTCACTCTCACTGGCTGAGCGAATGTAAACAGAGATGGCGGTGGGTGCGTTTCTGAGACCAACGCTGCTGCACGTTCTACCACGGTGTTTATGGCTGTGTGGGGAATAGTGTTGTCTTGCGTGGGTGTGTGGGTATCAGCGTATCTGTCTACTTCACTTGCCATGTGCCATGGTGTTGTCTCCACCATCCGAAGTCAAATGGCGTCCGTCACGATGCGAATGAAGGCAGGATTTACAGGGAGGAGCTAACGTGCCCATGCCATGTGCCCTTGCTCCAGTCGCAGTTGCCAATGCCGGAGAACGAAATGCTCCAGCTGTCTCAGGAGGTGTCGAACCTGCGGGCCAACCTGGGCAGGGCACGAGCGCATTTTAACACCCTGCGTCGTGCACTGAGCCAGAAGGATAAGAGCCTTCACGAGATGCTGCACCAACTAGAGAACCACCGTGCTGAGGAGGTACCGTGGCCGCCGCCAACCCCTCCCCCGTCCCCTTGTTGCACGGAGCGCGGCTAAAATTAAACGTGTTCTCGTTGTGAACCTGCGTGGTGCACAAGCAGGGATAACAAAACCTCAACATATTCGTCAATAAGACTGCAATGAATATTGCTTTGAGTTCTCTGCTCTAAAAAAGGGCCATTGCCTGAAACGTCACCATTTCGTTTTTGATGAATGTGTTGAGTTTTTATTCAGAGTGCGATCTAAACGTCAAGGAAATGGGCCATTAAATAAGTGCATTCTGGGAGGTGGCTGGGTGCCCCAGGGGTCAGAGATGCTGTGCCAGCACTGCTGAGATGCCAGGATCAAATCCAGATTACAGCCACCCAACCGCAGTGATTTAACCGGGTTCCCAAGCGTAATGAGTTGGTGGTCTCAGCCTGACCACCAATGAGTGCACAAATAAACCCAACGAATAATATTTTGGTTCTGTACTTAATTTGGCTAAATTTGAATCCTAATACTGTTGAAAATGAAAAAAAGCAGATCAAACACCATTTTTGTATCATAGCATCTCCCCACAGAATGTGCATGTAGTATATTTTACTGATTAATACACCTGTATGGGGCTGACCAGCATGGGGAAGTATAGTAAAACACATCCCCATGACCGACATGGCATTGTGAGTTGTTCTGAATATTGACTCCATTTGAAGATGATCATTTGGGTGCTCGGAATTTATTCATAATCTTACGATGAAGAGCATTTCCATGTTGTATGCATGCTTACAAATGGTTGATATATCATGCTTATATTTTTGGAATTTCTTTTATTATTCGAATATATTTTATATTCTCTTTAAACCTCATTGTGGTATGTTGATTACGACCATGGGTATTTACCCGTGGTCGTATTGTTCACAATATAATCTAAACTTCTTCTTTTTTCATTTTGAAAAGCATCCATTGCATGTGTGCGTACCCATCTGCGTGAGTGCCACCTATATGGGCACATGTGCGTCTCTGTACTCGATCTCTGTGTCTCTGCATGTGTACGTTGTCTCCCTGTACATGTAATGCCTGTGGCTATGTACATGTCTCTCCATATGCACTGTGACTTTCCGTACATGTGTCCAATTTTTTACATGTGACTTGCTTGTGTCATTACGTGTATATGTCTCTGTATGTTTGTCATTTCTCTGTTTCTTTTCGTGTGTCTCCTGCCTGTGTCTCTGTCTCTATTTCTCTGTACAACTACATACTGCGTGTGTCAGTATGTCTCTACCTGTCCTCATCTGCACGCTGCACGTGTCTGTGATAAGGGGCTGCCCACCTATGCATACACGTGCCTGTGCCACTGTGCCCATCTGTCCATGAGCAGCTACGGGCGCACTCACAGGCCATCGACAGCCTGCAGGCGGAGTTGGAGGCAGCGCGGCGGGGTGAGCGGGAGGCCGAGGAGCGTTCCGTGCACGACGCCAAAGCCGCGTCATCGGAGCTGGCAGAGTTCACGCTTAGGACTGAGCGGCTTCAGGAGCAGCTGAGACATGAGCACGAGGAGACTCTGAATCTGGCACGCATGGAGCTGGCCGAATATCGTGCATCGCACACGCACGCCGACTCAGAGTACGACGCTCACGTCGTGCACATCGCGGTCCTGCAGAAGGTGAGGCCTCCACTCTCGCTACAGCCACCCCCTACCCCCCCCCTACCCACACTCTAGCTCCCTTGTCATTCGGGGCCATTGATTGGTGTCCTGGAAAATACTTGATAAGCCACATAATCACTTAGAGCTCTTTTCATAATTGGCCAAGGTTCATCCATTGCTGGATGAAGGTCTCCCTTAAGCCACCACCACCTCTCACGATCTTGCAATGATAACAATCCACTTAGTACCTGCACACAATCAGATTCCATCGCTCCATTCCCAGGCTGACCATCCGTCATCCCCTTGAGCAATGTGTCCTGCCCAAGCCCACTTAATTTTCTCAATATTTTGGGTGAGCGATGAAAAGAATTATGAATGTATTAAAATTACATGTAATTATGTGTAATATAGATACTGCCCGTCCTCCGCCCACAGGAGCTGAAGGAGCGTGACGAGCTGCTGCGGCGCTCTGAGGCCGACCTGGTGGTGGCACAGGAAGTGGCACGAGAGCGTGGCACTGAAGCCGAGCGGCTGGGCGCCGAGGCCGCGGAGCTGAGTGTGACCGTGCGTGACCTCTATGCCAACCAAGAGGTGCAGCAAACTAAGGTGGACACCCTGCGGGATCAAGCGCTGGAGTTGCAGCAACGGCTGCAGGAGACCAACACTTGCTTCGAGGAGACCGGTGGGTCGGGGCCTGTGCTCCCAATCTTTCTAAATCCACGGACCCATTGAACACTCATTTTTGTAGACCACTATGCACCAATAACTTATTTTCACGAGTTTAAACGAGTCTAAGTCCTAGAAACATTTCACACGTGGACCACTTCCATTGTCTAACATAGTAGGACTGCACTGGGTTTACTAAATGCTCTCTCACTAAGTCCTTCCTGTGCATGTATTATTATTTTGGACCCTGTTTGAATGCAAGCTGGTGAATAAGTTTGAGGTACCTAATCCCTCTTAGCCCTGAGTCTCTGCTACTACTCCCGCTGCTGTTACTCTTCCTCCTGATGCTTGCTGCTCTTTCTCCACCTGCTGCCGCTGGTGGCTATACTGTCTTCATCGCCGTGGTTTTGTGTCCCTTTCGACAGCCAATTCTCTGAAGCAACAGCATGAGCGTGCGGAGCTGTCTCAGGCAGATCTGGTGGCGATGCAGGCACGGCTAGGCGAGCACAAGGTGGAGAGCGAGCGGATGCTGCAGAATGAGAAGCACCGTGCCCAGGAAGAGCTCGCCAACACCAGGTGCGTAGCGCAGGCACCGGTGGCAGCGACGGTGAGATTGGAGACATGGGGGGGCGTGTTTAGGAGGGTGCTCGGTGGGTGTGGGAGTGATGGAATGGCGGTCCGTAGCGAGGTGGCAGAGGTGAGTGGTGGTGGAATGGCGGTAGAGTCACATCAAGGAATCATGGCACGAGAAGGACAAATACGTGCAACGTCCAAGGTGTTCAGATCACGCATGTGCGAGCGTGTGCTTCCGAAGAGCAGAACACAGGGTAACTGAGGTTGAGTGATGGACATACGGGAAAGTAGAAAATCAAGGAACAATTTGTAATACAATCCACGTTTGAAAAAGTTCCCAGGCTGCTCTCCTTGTAGCACCAGTCGTACCATGGCCATGCAATTTCTTTTACTGAGATTTAGTGATCTGCACATATGCACCGTGGCCTTCAGCTTACCGCTTCTCGAATGCTCATTCTCTTCCTCTTCACTCCCCTTGCCCCGCTCTTTCCTTTACCTCCCCGACCCATTCGTGATCCCGAAGTACCCTATGTCACGGTCTCTCATTCTTTAACCCTTGTATGCCCCTACCATCTAAATGATTAAATTCTGTCACTTTTTTTAAAATATGTCAAACGCTTTGAATTAAGTCGCTCTATAAATATACAATTAGATTAGATATATAGGATAGTGCAGTGTGAGATCTTCCATGGTTCGGTGTTGGATTCTCAGTGCGAGTGAGCGAGCGAGTTAGTGAGCGTGGGAGTGCCCGTGCTTGACGCCGTGCTGCCTCCTTGTGGTGTTGTACAGGGGCAAGATGGAGTTCATCAAGGCCGAGCTGGGAGTCTCCAGGGCACAGGAGGCCACGACGGCACAGGAAGTGGTGCGGCTGCAGTACACAGTTCATCACGCGGATGCTGAGATGAATTTCATGCGCGGCCAGATCGACGGGCTGCAGCACCAGGTAACCAGAGGCTTAAGCTGCAGTCCCACACCTCTATTTGTGTGCACATGAGTTCGCGTTTAAAGTCAATCTTAAAAAAGATATATATTTCATGGAAGCAGGTTCTTAAGTACGAATGTTCGTAAGTCCAGTGTTCGTAAGCCGAGGACTGCCTATATACACTTATTTTTCACACTGATGTATAGATGCGCGCTGGGTTACTGAACATCCTCCGTTTAGGGACTGTACCACATTGCAATCCATCATCCCACCTCTAGTAGAAGTACCTACTACGACTAGACAATCTCCCTGTTGCTACGTGCATCTCGATCCCATCCCTTAATTTTACCTTTTAATGCACCTTTTGGGTTAATTCATTAATATATATGAGCTTTTATAGGTGTTATTTTGGGTTGTATGGATGGTGGTCGCCCATCCAAGTGTAATGCGGGCGTAAATGGGCGGGGCGGATATGACGATCCGAGAGGGAGGAGTCAGGGTGACGTGGGGGATAAGTTATAGCGGGGAGACAGGAAGCTATCTGGGTCAGTCGGGGGAGTGAAGGGTGGTGAACACGTTGGGTGGTCGCCGTGCCTCAGCCTGGTGGCTGAGGGGCTCATGACGGCGCCAGCCAGCGGGGTGGAAGAGAGAGTGGAGGATTGAGGTAGGAAATGGCGAGATAGCCATAGAGGCCACGAAGGGCTGACATTGGGAGGTGGCGAGATCGCCACGCACGGAGGAACAGGGAGCAGAGATGGAGCTGCTGGGGGAGCAGCCAGAGGGCTGTACCAAGAGCCTGCAGCGGAGCTGCAGGAGCGTGGAAGGCTACGGGAGCGAAGGCAGATGTGGGGCTGCCAGGGAGAGAGTCTCAGGAGGAGTGCCGTGTGGGAAGGAGAACGCGAACCCCAAATAAAGGACACGGAGTCAGCAAGAAGTGTCTGAGTCCTTTTATTACACTGGAGTCAGAAGTGAAACGGCATCTCAAAACAACTGAGAGAAAGAAGAAAAAAAAATATTCCTGCTACATCATCCGACGACGACGACCTTCCTCAGACAGTGGACCTGCCTGCGATGGAAGAGGAGATCCGTTCTGGAACGAGTACGGGTCCGGGTGAGCAAGGTGTCGCCGCGTCGGTGGACCTGTCTGTGCCGAAGGACGCCAACTTACGATGGAGACAGATAGCGATGCAGATGGGGACCTTGAAAATCGTGCTGGCGCAACTGTGTGAGTTCACCACGCCGAGGACGACGTCGGGGAGGCCCGGTGGTGATCCGCAGGCCTCTGCCTTTCCTGCGCTGCCAGCGCCATTGCCACGTGGCACGAAGACGCCATCTTGGGCGTGGCAGGGGAGAAACGGCGGGAAGCCGCCATCTTGTCTTCACCGCGGCGGGAGGACGCCGCCATCTTCAACATCGCGGCGGAGAGGCAGCCTTGCGCTGCCATCTGGAGGTGCCGCGGGGTGAGCAGCCTGCTGTGAGCTGCTGTTTTTCGAGGGGGTGCTGCGAGGAGAAGACGCCGATGCTGCAGCTGCTGGGGCGGGAGCTTCCCGTCCTGGCTCGGGTGCGTGACAACGGAGCCGTCAAGTCGCCGAACGAGTTCTGCGAGGCGTCTCAAGTTGCCACCCTGCCGTCCTCTTCTTGCTGCAGCCCCGGGCGAGTCATAACGATACGCACCCGGCCTTAACACACACCTCACTCATCTTTCGAGGGCCGGGGGGGGGCTATTTTGGTTTTCTCTTATGACTCGATTGTGCAGAGCGCGGTTCGGACTGTGTGTATGTGTGTGTAATAACGATGAACGCGCTATCTGCTTGTTGCTTGGGGTCAATATAAGTGTGTGCGTGTGTTGAGAATGGACGGAGAGTCTGCTGTATTTGCTGAGTGTCAAATTGTGTGTGTGCGCTGCTGCGTGGAGTTGTTATCTTAATGGTGAAGTTAATTATTAACTTGGGAGCGTCGGGTATCTTGCGCTGTATTATTTGTGGGTTACCTTGTGCGATGGGCTTAATTGGAAAAAAAAAAAAATATTTTTTTTTGGTGTATTGTGCTGCGAGGTGCTGTGTGCGATGCGATTGTTGCAAGAGAGAGAATAATTGTGTTGTTGCTGCAAAGTTACGACAGGATTAATGGTGTGTTGGTTGCCTGCAGATCTGCTTGCTATTGTGCTTAAATGTACGCGTGTGATCGCGATATGCTGATTGCATGTGCTGTTATACTGTTCTGTATGGTTATGGGGTGCGATGCAGTGGTTGATTATTGGAATTGGGATTGTTATTATATTGTGCGTACCTGTTGGAAATTGGTAACAAATTCGAGGGGGACCCAAAAATTTGGTTGTATGGTTGTTGTGCACACGAGATTGCGTGTATATTATAGAGGGGGACCATAAAATTTGGTTGTATGGGTGTTGTGCACACGAGATTGCGTGTATATTATAGAGGGGGACCCAAAAATTTGGTTGTATGGGTGTTGTGCACACGAGATTGCGTGTATATTATAGGGGTAATTGAGCTTTTTGAGAATGAGGGTGCGCGATGACGCCGTTGTGGGTGGTTTAGATGTTAATGCTAATGGGATCGTAAATTGGCGCCAAGTGGCGTCGCGTATTCGGTTGATCGCATGCAGCCACGAGTTGCTTTGCGAGTTGGGTTGTGTAACCAATGTGGTTGGTAAAATATTGGTTAAAAATTCCACGATATGACAGCTGTGCGCAGCAAGCTGGGGCTGTGCGTCTATCGTTGGTGGGGTTGTTATAATGTGACGGGAGATGCGTCTTGTGACCCCCAGCTAAGGGAAGCTGGGGTGCACGAATGGAGAAAACTGGCCACGTGTTCGCACGTTGGGCCGCCATTTTGCGCGCACGCGGGGTATGGCGACGATGCGCTTTGCGGAAAGGGCCGCCATTTTGAGTGCGCGCGAGAGATTGCGCGAACGCGCTGGGCGAAGGGGGACGCCATTTTGAGCGCGCGGGATAAACCGAGGTGGGGCAAATATTCCATCTGTTATGCCTGCCATTGTTGATTGGGTGATGCACGAGTTGTGGTCACATCGGCCTATGGCTGATGGCTGACCTGACAGCCCGGAGGCGAAACCTCCGTGGTATGTCTTAAACTAATGGGCCATGTGCTCATATGGCTCGGGGAGTCATGGTTCAGTTGTGCGGTGGCAGACTGAACCTGGTGTGCCGGGGGCTCACGGGATCTGGGTTAGGGTGTTATTGTCTCTATAAGAGAACATTGCCCCGTGGGGGGAGTACAGGGGGTCTGGCATTGCTGGGGGATGAACCTTCCCTGGGCTATAAAGCATCGGACTATACGAGGCTGGTGTGTGTCCATCTCTGATGGGATAGTAAGGGAGGAGCATGGCCGAGTTGCTGCTCATCCCCGAAATTGCACTAGCTGAGAGTATGGTCAGTGGATGTTGCTGTGGGTTGACGACCACGGTGGGGGTTAGGGCGAGTTAAACATTACCGCTGGGGAGCGTGGCTCTCTCCACGCGAGGGTGTGCGATTAGGCGTTTTGTTGGGTTGCTGAGAGTGACCGTGGGTACATGCTGTGTACGTGCGATGTCTGTGCTGGTCCTCAAGGGAGGACTGCTGGTGGGTAAGAGCAGAAAATTTTGTTGTTGTTGTTGACGTGTAAATAATATTGTTGTTAAAATGTAAATAATGGGGCATCCATTGCGTTATTTTGGGTATTTATGGGGAGTTTTTTTAAGCGGGCTGGATTTACATCATCTCCACTACCCTGAGGCCGGGTGGCTGTCGTGTACGACATGCGGATGTGCGTTGTTGTGCTGTGCCTCAGGGGATTGGATTCTCCTTCTCGTCACAGATTCTTCAGCTCCCGTCGCACTGGGTGTTACCTGGTGTGCTAGCTGGATGAGGACTTGAAGGAGCAATTGAGCGCCGTTCGTCATTCTGCTCTACCACTTGCTCTTTGACGTTGGACTTGAGCCGAGCGGATGGAACTGCAACATGGACACGCACTAAAACATCACATTCTGGGTTGTGCGCGTTGGCCGTTCTTGCGTGTCAGTTGCCGTTGTTGTTCATTGTGCCATTCTTATTCTTGTTGTTGTTGCGCGGAGGACAGGCCGGTGTTCTGTTCCAGTTCCTGATACCTCCCCTTTCGTTGCTTGTGTTGTTGTTGTTATAATCTCCGTTGTGTCTGGGGGACTCCTGATTGTGATGCCTTCGCCCGCATTATTTTGTTCTGTTTCAGCCGAGGACGGCTGGGATTTTCTCTACGGGGGAGGGTAGTGTAATGCGGGCGTAAATGGGCGGGGCGGATATGACGATCCGAGAGGGAGGAGTCAGGGTGACGTGGGGGATAAGTTATAGCGGGGAGACAGGAAGCTATCTGGGTCAGTCGGGGGAGTGAAGGGTGGTGAACACGTTGGGTGGTCGCCGTGCCTCAGCCTGGTGGCTGAGGGGCTCATGACGGCGCCAGCCAGCGGGGTGGAAGAGAGAGTGGAGGATTGAGGTAGGAAATGGCGAGATAGCCATAGAGGCCACGAAGGGCTGACATTGGGAGGTGGCGAGATCGCCACGCACGGAGGAACAGGGAGCAGAGATGGAGCTGCTGGGGGAGCAGCCAGAGGGCTGTACCAAGAGCCTGCAGCGGAGCTGCAGGAGCGTGGAAGGCTACGGGAGCGAAGGCAGATGTGGGGCTGCCAGGGAGAGAGTCTCAGGAGGAGTGCCGTGTGGGAAGGAGAACGCGAACCCCAAATAAAGGACACGGAGTCAGCAAGAAGTGTCTGAGTCCTTTTATTACACAAGCACCATCAAAGTTAAACCGTGCTTTTCTTCTAAAATATATTGGGTGTATTTTGGGTCATTTGGTCATGGGTGGTGTGGTGTATGGACATATGTGAAAGAGAGTTTCATAGCTGTTCAGATTCCTATATTTAAAATAAAGATACTGGTTCTGTATGTCTGCGTTGTATCTGAATGTTCTATAGTAACTGCACGCAGTCATTAAAATGCTTTGCCGTATCCCTCTGCTGCTTTATGGCCGTGGCCCACACAGCTCATTGAGAACAACAATCAGCTGGGATCCCTGCAGGCGGGGATTCTGGGCTACCAGCGCGTGGTGGCGGAGCTGCATGCTGCGCTGGCGCCATCCCACGAAAACTTGCAGAGCTTGCACGTACAGCTCCAGGATCTGCAAGTGCTGCACCAGCAGAGCGAGGCGAAGGTGAGCGCACAGCATTCGGCGTCACAAAGATCCCCCGTATAGCCTTAATAGACTATTGGGGCAAGTGCTGTTAGCGAGCACCTATGAAGGCCGGCACGGCATGCGAGAGGATGTGTGACCAGCACCATACCCATCTGCCTGTGTATCCCAAGTGGTGATGTTTACACACCATCTAGGTGCTCATTTGAGGCTGAATCGACCTAGGGGAGGCCTAGGAACTATTCAGAAAATTGTCACTAGTGTTGGCCATGAGTGAGAATTTAACTCGGGTCGCTGGGTTCGTAGCGCAGCGCGCAAACTGCTAAAGTGCCGCTCCCCACGCACTCAATTTCACATACACACACTTGTGTGTGCACACCCACTTTCACTTCCAGCACGAGGCTGACTCATGACATCTCATGGAGGATCGCTGCAATGAACAAAATAGTTCCACGGTTCAGTTTGCAAATGCGAGTTTGCATTTTAAGTCAATGGTAACCGAAAATTAATACATTTCATGGAAACAGGTTCGTCAGTCGGATATCCGTAAGTTGATGACTGCCTGTATACACTTCTTTTTCATACTGATTGTACAGTATGGATGCGCACTGGGTTACTGAGCATCCTCTGTTTTGGGACTGTACCACGTTACGATCCACCATCCCACCTCTAGTAGAAGTACCTACTACTACTACGAGACCATCTGCTTCCCTCTGCTACGTGCATCTCACTCCCTGTTTTTGGTTGGAAAGCCATCTTAATCTGAGATTGTAATGCAGCTTTTGGGTTAATTCATATATGTAGGCTTTTATAGGTGTTCTCTTGGGTTGTATGGATGGTGGTAGTCCATCCAAGCACTATGGAAGTTCAGCCATGCTTTTCTTCCAAGATCTGAGGTGATTGGGTGCATTCTGGTAATTTGGTCATAGGTGGTGTATGGGCATCTGTGTAAAAGAACTTCATAGCTCATTACATTGCTCAATTATAAATAAAGATTCCGATTCTATGTGTCTGTTGTTGCATCTGTATGTTATACAATAAACGCACGCAATCGTTAAAATGCTTTTCTGTTTCTTTGCCGCCGTTTGCCCATGGCCCACACAGCTCATTGACAGGAATTGGCAGCTGGAATCTCTGCAGGCAGAGATTCAGTGGTATGAACGTGTGGTGGTGGAGCTGCACGCCGAGTTGGCGCCCTACCGCGACAACAGCCAGAGCGCACACTCAGAGCAGCAGCGTCTGCAGAGCGAGGTGGAGGTGAGCGCACAGCACTCGTGCGTCGCACACACACAAGTATATAATTTGCGTTAAACGTAAATAATATATTCATACACACGATTCAGTGTATGATGATAATGAGCTGGTCTAACCATCTCGTTAAGTCGTCATAGTCCCCGTTTACAAATACAGATTATCTATCTATAGACACAATTCCATTATTGCTGTAAACAATAATAACGATAAGAATGATTTAGCACCTTTCTGTACACCGGGGCATCTCAGAGTGCTTTACATCACATCTCATCTCAACACGTTTGAAGGGAACCCCTCAATTACAGATGTCCCTCTGGGCACAAGGTGACTCAGCACCTGGCGTGAAATTGGCATTTGTCTGCCAGTAGGGGGTGCTGATTGTTGTGTGTAATCCCAGTTGAGCTGGTATATGTACTTAGTTGTGTGTAGTGTATAATGGGTCGGTTTGTCCACAGCTTCCTACGGTTGAGGAAGAGGACATCTCAATCTGCTCACTGGAGCCCGGCGTTCAAGAAGCCTCCCAAGACCTGCCCCCCAAGGCCTCCAACACCCTCCGCGCCTCTCACATTGACTAACACACACATATCGACTGACACACACACATATCGACTTACAAATACACATCGACTCACACACATGCATGGACCTAAACACACATGGACTTACACACACACACATCGATGCACACACACACACACCGACTCACACACACACATGGACTTACACACACAATTTTATACGGACTTATACACACACATATCGACTAAGACACACACACGTGGACTATACACACACATGGACCCCCGCACACACATCGACTGACACACAGACTGACACACACACATCGACTCACACACACACTGCCCTACCCACACATACACATGGACTCACACACACAGACATCAACTTTAGATACACACAAAGACAAAGATCCCCCGTATAGCCTTAACAGACAGGGGCAAGTGCTGTTAGCGAGCACCTATAAAGGCCGGAACGGCACACGAGGGGGTGGGTGGCCATCACCACGCCCGACCACCTTTGTCTCCCCAGTGGCGATGTTTATGCACCACACCAGGTACTCATTTCAGGCTGAGTCGACCTAGGGGAGGCCCAGGACTGGTTCAGATAATCGTCACTGGTGTTGGCCGTGAGCGGGAATCGAACGCGGGTCGCCAGATTCATAGCGCAGCGAGCTAACTGCTACACTACCGCTCCCCACACAAATAGACAAATATCCCCCGTGTCGCCTTAAAAGACTGTAGGGGCAAGTGCTGTTAGCGAGCACCTATGAAGGCAGGCATGGCAAACGAGGGGTTGGGTGGCCAACACCACGCCTGGCCGCCTTTGTCTCCCTAGTGGCGATGTTTACACACCGCACCAGGTACTCATTTTAGGCTGAGTCGACCTAGGGGAGGCCAAGGACCGGTTCTGATAACCGTCACCGGTGTTGGCCGTCAGCGGGAATCGAACTCGGGTCGCCGGGTTCACAGCGCAGCGCGCTAACCACTACGCTACCGCTCCCCACACACTCACACACACGTAAACGTACACACACATCGACTCGCACACATATGGACTCATCACACACACATACACATCGACGTACACACATATCGACTGACACATGTAATATAGCTCGCAGAGACGGCGTCTCTCTTCTGTTTGTTTATTATCAAATAAATATCAACCAATAACTCAATGTGCAACTGCGAGTGACTATATACACATGGGTGTTTCACACGACACGATTCTGGGATAACATAACCTCTTCTTGTCAGACAACTCGCGGACGATGAAGATGGCCTGGACCCAGATCACGACGACGCAGTTCCCCACACCAAGCAGTGCCCTGAACCTTCACTCACACTGCTACTTATCCTCACCGGGCCCGACCACACCCTATGCCTTAATCCAATTGGTTCCCATCTAAGGAATGCTTATTAACTCGTCCTTCCCTACCATTGGCTCCCGTCGCGTGAATGCTCATGAACTCATTAGCAACCATGGTCCCGGTAACCCTTCCATTAGTAACTATGGTCCCGGGGAGCCCCACCGTCTGCTATCGCCCCGCACTGTCATTACAACACCCCCCCTTTGCAACGTCAATAACGGCTTCCGAACGCCGAGATGTAATAATTTGGTTTCGCGTACCTCTCGAGTCAACGCACCCCGTAAAACCGTAAGAACTACCAGGCCGTAGTGTTGAAACCCCTCATTCCATCTCATAAGCATCCCGTCCCTCAGCACAATCTTTGAGGACATCGCCGAGCTAGGGTTCGTTCGTTTCTGCTCCGCACGCCCCCGGAGTCGCAACAAGGACGCGTCATCCGTTTGCAACCGACCCCATTCGGCAAGCGTGAGGCCCAGCGTTCCATCTACCGGCGCAAAGTTACCAATGGCTGCTGCGCTCTCCACTGACGTCACTACCCCGGATGGCTTTGCGCCCAGTGGCTTACATCGTCCTGCGCCCGTTGAACAAGCACAGCCCTCCCCCGTCGGCATTCGGGATAATGTGTCCGCATTACTATGCCGCAACCCTTTTCGTTAAATCACCTAAAATTAAAATTCCTGTAATATCTCCAACCAACGTGACAGTTGGCCCGAAGGTCGATCCACACGCAAGGAGTATTGAAGGGCCGCGTGGTCCGTGTGGACCACGAATTCCCTACCGTGCAGGTAAGGCCTGTACTGTTGCCTGCGTCAACGTCGCATGGGCTAACACCGTTCCCGCCTGAACCACCACCGGCTCCACCCCAACATTAAGGACTTGTAAGAACGGCTCCTGACCGCCTCGCAACAGCGTCAACGCACCCACCAATCTAAGCCCCCGGGATACCGCCTTAGACGGGGTAAGGAGGACACCTGCCTCCAGGTCAGACAGGTCCAACCGTCTACGGTAACGCAGCGAGACCAAATCTTGAGTACTGGGCGGACTCTCCAAAGTTTCCTTAACCAGAGCTTCGACCGACAACCCCTGTATTTCGCGTCTATGTGGGGAATACAAAAAAAACCGCCGCCCTGACGGCATCTGAACACAAACCTGTTCGGTGAAAATCAGTAGGGGCATCCTACTAAAAGAAATCCGTGCCCAAAAGGCAGGGAACCGCTAATGTTTTCTAAATTAATACTGGCCCTGGTATCTCAATCTCCCCCAATGAAATGTGAGCATCTATTTGACCTAAAACACCCATACTTCTCCCGTACGCCACCACGCACACGTCAACCACCGGCGCCGCACGACGATTTGAAAAAGGCAACGTTTCGAAAACAACCTTCGATATGATAGTAGCCGAGGCGCCCGTGTCAACCAGAACCCGAACGTACACCCCTTGTACACGCCCGACGATAACCGACGTGCCACTCTGCGTGCCAGCTGTCGCCATTGCGTGCGCGAGTTTGGCCACCCCTGCATTGACCAATCGATCGTTGCCCCCGACTAGAGAGCCCCCTTGTCCCGACGAGTGAAATCTGTGTGATTCCTATCTGAAACCTGATTTCCACCACCATCTGGCACATTAGAATTCCCTCATCAAAACACTACACCATAGGGCCCACTGCATTTCTGACCAACACCACCTAGCCAGTGAACTGGAACACGTACACCAGGTCCTTAAGATGAATGGATATTCGGACCGCATTTTATGCAAAGCTGTTTCTCCAACCATGGAGAAACAACCCCCTGAGACGCCGATCAAAACTATCACGTTACCATACATAGCAGGCGTTACCAAAACGATTTCCAAAATCTTAAAAAACACAAGATCCAGGTCCGATTCAGGACAGTACACAAAATTCGTGATCTAATCCCATCTGTGAAGGATGTCATTCCTGACATGCAATATCCTGGAGTCTACAAACTAAGTTGTACCTGTGGTGATGGGGAAACGAAACGTCATGTCTCGGACCATGTTCGCGAGCACAAGGCAGATCTGAAACACCAACTAATACCTCCGCCGTGGCTGACCATTGCTATAACGCTGTGGGCTCTCATGATATTGTTTTTTCCGAGACCAAGGTGCTCTGCAAACCCTCGGGCAACTATCAAAGGTTTGTTCATGAAGCCATCCAGATATATAAACATAGACATAACTTCAACCAGGAAGATGGATACAGATTGAGCAATCATTGGAAGGATGTTATTAACCAGGTAAAACCATAACTGCTTTTGGCCTGCCTTCATATCCGCATCTCCAGTTTTCTAATCCTCCCACTCCGAGCCCCGCCCACTTCCCCTCCCAACCCTGGCATTTTTTTCCTTGCTCCTAATCCCTCTAGCAGCGCTCCACTTCCCCTACCCCACACCCCCTCTCTATCTCTCCTCCCTGGCTCCTCCCCACTCTCTTACCTGATTCCAAAGAACACAGGATGAGATGTTACTATCCTTTGTGCAAGCACTTCCAAGAGTTCATGAACAGTGAGCCTGGTGAAATTGGGGAGCGCATCGTCAGTAGTGACCCTTTGGTTCCTAGGGTGTTTCGGCCTTTCATACTATACACCCTCCCCAAAGGCGGCCAGCGACAGGGTGATCAATCCTACGCTTGCGTCCCATTCCCAATTAGTCATAGGAGTTGCCTTGTTGTTGATAGCCAACATCCCATGGGACTATGCATGGCAGGGGCGTCCTCCTCCCTGAGTCAAGCATTGTTGACTGCATACCTCCTGGCCCTCTCACTTTGGGGCCCAGCTGGGGTCTTTCCTCTTCATCCAGAGCCACTGACTGCTGCCTTCTGCCGCCTCCGATACAGCTCTGATTGCCGAACGCTGGCTCTGGCCCTTAATTCCCAGGTCTCTAAGCAGTCTGGTTGTAGATGTTGCCACAAAATCTCTGCAGCCCACCTCCACTGGTCGGACTTCTGTGTTCCAGCCATGATGCCGTGCTTCGGCAGCTAGATCGGCATAGCGCAGATGTTTTCGCTCATAAGCCTCATCTACTGAGTCCTCCCAGGGTACTGTGAGCTCAATGATGAAGACCTTCTTGAGCGAACGGGACCAGAGCACCAGCCTCTTGTCACGACAGCCCTTTTGCCCACTTCAGCAATTGTTTCTTGCTGTGGTTGTCCCACCTGATGACGGACGCTTGTCTTGCGCCCGAAACGTCATGATTTTATTTATTTTATACCTACGTGACTTTACCGAAATAACCAAAGATCCCTGCAGTCACAAACTTAAAATCGAGATTTAACACACACACATCGACTGGCACACAGACATATCAACTCATGCACACACACATCGACTCGCACACACATCGACTGAGACACACACACATGGTGGCAGACACGCACATGGACTCACACGCAGACAAGAACTTAGACACAATAATAAATATATTAAGACTGACCAATTTTCGAAATATTAGTTGTCAGCATACAAACTAAAATATTTGTAGATTTCCAAGGTATTATCACAACCCACCCTCACCAGCACCTCCTCTTCTTCCTAACAGGGCGTTGCGGTTTAATAAACACATTCCTGTGGAGGGAGCTGGTAAGAACGTTGGGTTGCTCAGTCAATGGCCAGGGTCAACGGCGGCGTGGTGTATTCCGTAAATTTGGCCCACCCCCCACCCAGTTCCACCCAGCCCCTCCCCACCCTCCCCTCTCCACCCAGCCCCACCCCTACCATTTTTGGACGGACGGACACAATAATCCCTTGTGGGCTGGTGTAACAAGGAGGTTCCTACCAGTACAAGCTTTACTACCCAGCATCGCCCGAGACTTGGATTCTTGTCTTGGATTAATACACGGCCTACGCGGAGGGTTGGGGGACGGGGATGCATGACGTCAGCAGTCACACTGTGTAACGTTTTCGCATGTGGGTGACATCACAGATGTGACGTCACCGCTGACTTGCCGTGCAAAATATATCCATTATTGCGGCCCCCCCCCCCCCAAAAAAAAAATTACAAAAGTCTATTTTAATATTTTTTCATTGTGTACAGTCGGGAAGCTACTGTGATGCCACCACTACGGAGTCGATCGGCGGGTGCCCCCACCTACGATCTCGCCGCCCCGAGCAGCGAGGGCGACGCTGCTTCCTCCTCACCACCTCCCACCTAAACACACACTCACGCATTCCCCCCACACATAGAGCGCGAGAAGAGATCCCCTGGCTGACAGGTTTTAACCCGGAAGCCCTCGTATAGGGATAATCTTCACGGTTTCCTGCGGCCAGGGAATTAGACGGTCTCCTCCGACGCTAACGCACACCGCGGTGTCGTGACTCGAGTGGAAATTACATGGTCACGACGGGGCTGTCCCGCCACCATGGTTGAAACGCACCCCCCACACACACATATCGACAAGGCAGACAGGGGCGCGCAGCCATGAAAGAAGGGAGAAGCCAGGGGGGAGGTGGGGGGCGGCTGATTGGCAGAACAAAGGCGCCATGGACCGCCGCCAGCGCCGCAGTCAAGCCAGCAAACCCATTGTTAGGGAAACCTTGGAGTGCGGCTGATTAGCGGGTACGATGTGCTCGGGAACCACCGGCGCGAAGCCGTCCACACCGAACCTTTGTTACGGAAGCCGCGGCTGATTGGCATAACAAAAGGCGCCGCGGGCGTGGACGGGCTCATTGTTAGAGCAATCGGGAATGGGGCTGAATGAGCATGACGACCTGATTGGCCGAGAAGGCGCTCGGGTCGGCATTCTTTGATGTAGATGGGGGATAAAAAG
The DNA here is from genome assembly GCF_015708825.2 of Lethenteron reissneri. Taxonomy (NCBI): domain Eukaryota; kingdom Metazoa; phylum Chordata; class Hyperoartia; order Petromyzontiformes; family Petromyzontidae; genus Lethenteron; species Lethenteron reissneri. The sequence continues at coordinate 11,260,157 of NC_083787.1, read as the reverse complement.
GGGACGCAGAGAGGTAAACGTGCTCTTACTCCAAAAAGTCAGCGCTCGAGACGGCTACCAGCTCGGCCACCCGAACGTCCGTGCGAAGCGTCGAGGTGAGCGGCGAGGAGACCAACGGAACGCCGAGCGCATCCAACCGTGAGTAAAGATGTGAAAGAGTATCCAAATCCGCTTAGAGCGTATCGAATTAGGTAAACCGGGAATAGACCCTTGGGCGTTAGCATAGGTCAGCCTTGTCGATCAACACTGATTTAACAGCAAATCACAGGTATCGGATAATAAATAATTAACAACTAATCGTAGCCTCGTGTGGTTTCGACGAGAAGTGTGAACGCGCGCGGTGCTGGGCGTACGTGCGCTCGCAGCGTGTGAGTGCTGCGCAGGGCGGTGCGGTAATGCAAATGAGCCCGGAGATGCTGGCGGGGACCCCGGGGAGAGTTCTCTTTTCTCGGTGAAGGGCAGGGCGGTGCAGTAACGCAAACAAGCCCGGAGATGGAGGAGGGGGAGACCCCGGGGGCCAACGGCCCCCACACTACCCACGTGCCAAATTTCAAGTTTTGCATATTGGGAAGTATGCTAAACATTTCGAACAGACACACGTATTCACAAATTTCCCTTTTTTATATATATGTAGATAGATTATCACCACCCACCCCCACCAGCACCTCCCCTTCTTCCTTACAGGGCGTTGCGTTTACATAATAAAAGTTTGTATTTAATAGTATCGCCTCGTCTCAATGCTTTTGAATGTCTGGGACACGCGAACGGCTCACATTTCCCATGCTAAGGGCTAAGTCCACAGTGTGGCTGTTGCGGAGCTTCTAGAAACCACATGTGAGGCAGAGTTCTGTGTTCCTTCGGAAATGCCAGCCCTCCAAGGAGTTTGCACAGCTTGCGTAGGGGGCGACAAGGACAAGGTTGTGGAGGTGGTGATGGTTGTGGCAATTTAGGACGGCGAGGAGGAGGAGATGTCCATGAATAAACTAGTTGGCCACAGTGGAACCAGGAACCATCGTCGTTCCTGCGTCCCCTGATGTGAGCGGCGGCGCTGGAGAGCAATTCCAAGATCTCAGGCAGATGTGGATACTCATTCCCATAATCGAACAGTTACTTCACCTTGGAAAAAGTATTTCAACCAAGAGATTTAGATCGAATTAATTTATAAAGCAAAAATTACTATCATAATAATATCCCATATAAATATATAAAATTAGGATGATGCTAAAATTGTGATGTTTGCCTAATATGTGGAACTGCCCTACATGTAGTACCAAACACTGACGCTCTGAAAAATATTTCTGCAGCGAATCTGTAGCCCTATCCCCAACTCAAAGCCTGAACAGACTATGGAACATATGACAATTCAATGTCCGATTCACAAATTCGAAGGAGGCATCATCACAGCGATGCACCACTCTTCTACTCCTTATGCAATTATCTGGCTCAACTACCTCAATGCAATATAGTTTTTGCTCTACATCAATGTCAGCCATATGAAGAACATGACTCCAACCCCTGTTTGTCCCCTTATGCAAATTCAAATGTCCATCTGTCCTAGTTTTATTGGAGGTCGCATTGCTCAAGACAATGCTTTTCCATGTAGTTCTCCCCTCATCGGGTTTTGATAGATCCTTCTTCCCAAGATGTGTCCCAGGTTGTGAATGTCAGAGGTGGCGATCCTGACCCTCGTACACGGACGGTCACATAGCGCCCCTTGTCTCCTCCCATCACCAGCCATCCCACCCCCCCCCAACGTGATCCCTCAAAACCAACTGTGATTGGCTGCAGCAATCTTTTTCACAGCACTGTTGTGTATATGCCCCTTTTTCCAAAAAATAATATTACGAATAATTCGGCCAACAATTTTTTTTGGTTCACATAGTCACTCGGAAGCGCAAACACCCATTTCCCCACCTCCGCGAGCAACTGCTCAGACACGCTCGCAACAAAAAGCCAGAGGGCAGGAGATGAATCATAAATGGTCATAAACCCCTCCCCGTTTACCCGCAGAGAGAGATGGGGGGAAATCGCAAATGGGGTTAAAACAGTCACCTACACTTCAAAAGGCCCCCACACAATACAGGCAGTAGACGCCACGAGACATATATAATAAAAAAAATTGTAACGGTTAAAAGTTCTAATATTGCCAACAGGGAAAGCAAACAGACGGGTTTTGAGCCATATTAGTTAAACAAAGTTACCAACTTAGCCACGAAGATTAAGCCAACATTATCTATCCTCATCCTCACTCCAATTGAAAACCAAACTACAGTCTGCACCAGGGGGTCGCGAGTCCTCAATTGTTAATTCAATACTGATATTATTTACCTTTAATAAGTTTCTACGCGACCTGACCGAAGCATCAAAGAATAATTATGGCAGTCAGGGTCGCTCTTAAGCCAAAACAAATTCCCTAGCCCCGTGATATCAGAAAAAAATAATAACTCAAGAACAAACAGCCAGAGAACCCACAATATAGGCAGTGGAACGAAGATTAGTAAAACCCTATGAAATAGTGGTAATAACAGGCTAAGTCACAAATCTTGAATAAACACAAACCAAATAATAAGTATGAAATTATCACTACCCCTATCATTACCCCAAATCCTATCACTACCCCAACCCCTATCACTACCCCTATCACTACCCCTATCATTACCCCAACCGCTATCACTAACCCTACCCCTATCTCTACCCCTATCACTACCCCAACCCCTATGACTACCCCAACCCCTATCACTACCCCTATCATTACCCCAACGCCTATCACTACCCCTATCATTACCCCAACCTCTATATCTACCCCTATCATTACCCCTATAACTACCCCAACCCCTATCTCTACCCAGTGGCGGCTCCTGCAAAATCTCTCAGGGGGGGCAAATGTCTGGATGATTGATAAGGATAAGGTCCACCCATGCAATGGATAAATTAACAGCTTAAGCATGTAAAGGCAACTTCACTTCATTAATATTAATGAAAAATAAAGTGACTCTTACAATACATCTTGTTTGTTTCTATACTCACTATTAAAACAAACCACTCAAGTTTATTTTATTAAAGATTCCACTAGGTGGCCACAAATTATATTGTTGGATGAAACGTGCTTACGTATGATGACGTAAGCACGTTAGGGCGAGCCCTCCCGGAAGCCATAGAGAATGCATTGCAGCGCCCCCGTTCTAAAAAAAAAACATCTTTGAATGTAAGTCTATGGGGCCACTCGGGGCGATTCTCAGCCGGAGTGAAATCGCCCAAAAAGAGGCGGTACTCCACAGAACGTGACATGACGCTGATTGGACTATATCCAGAGGCTGCAGTGACGGCTAGCGTGACTCTGTGGTTGAATGACATTGGTGGTGCCTCGCCCAATCGCTCTAATGAAGAAATCGCCCCTGTCTCTACCCCTATCACTACCCCAACCCCTATCACTACCTCTATCATTACCCCAACCCCTATCACTACCCCTATCATTACCCCAACCGCTATCACTACCCCTATCACTACCCCTATCCTTTGGGTCTTTCGGTAAAGTCACGTAGATAGAAAAATAATAATGCAATAATAAAAATAAAGTGAATAAAAAAAATATCACGTTGACGTTTTTTTTCCTCCCGATGACGATTGCTTGTGTTGCGATCGAAACGTCGTGACATTTTTATTATTTTTTAGTAACTTTATTTTCATTTTTATTATTTTATTGTTATTTCTATCTACACGACTTTACGGAAAGACCCAAAGAATATGAATTCCTGCAGTCACGAAAGCTTTAAGTTGTACTTATTAAAAATTAGCTTTACATTTAAAAAGCCCCCATCTCAATGGCCTCTTGGTTTTTATTAGGGTCTACAGTACTACTATTTTGGCGTCAGATGGAGCGACCCACCGGCCAAAGTATTTCTGTGTCGCATCTATGGCAACGTCAAATCAACTTGGAACAAGCTAGGGCGCCCCCCGGGGGAAACGCACGCCGCCCTCGCCCAAACGACGCGAGAAATGGACGAGGGCTACCTGCTCATGGACGGGGCAGGCTAAAGAAGTTAGTCCGACTACGGCTGGGAACACTCAACATCGAAACATTGACAGAGAGAAGTCGAGAATTGTCAGCTGCCCTAAAGGCCCGTCGTATCGACATCGTATGCATCCAAGAAACGAAGTGGAGTGGAGCAAAGGCCAGGGAGATTGGAGAAGGATACAAACTGTTCTACAACGGTGAAAGAAACACCAAGAACGGCGTTGGAATCGCAGTCAGCCAAAATCTACGAGACAACGTTGTGGCCGTCCACCGTGTTTCCGACCGCCTCATGTCCATCGAAATCGACTCAAACGACCTACGCCTCTGGGTGGTATCTTGTTATGCGCCGCAGTCTGGCTGCCCAGCAGACACCAAGGAGGAATTTTGGGAACAATTTGATGGACACATGAAATCGATAAACGGAGAAGAGCAGTTAATAATTGGTGGAGACCTAAATGGACACGTTGGAAACGCCCGGGATGGATACCCTCGAAACCATGATGGCCAAGGATATGGTACCCGGAACGATGAGGGAAACCGAGCCCTGGACTTTGCGGAAGCCCATGATCTTGTCCTCGCCAACAACTTCTTCAAGAAGAGACTGTCCCATCTCATTACGTACGCCAGTGGTGGGAGATCAACTCAAATTGATTACTGGCTTGTAAAGCGGGATAAGCTGAAAACGGTGACAAACACTAAAGTCATACCATCGGACAACATCGCCCCACAACATCGCATCCTGGTCATAGACATGAAAATGGACTTTGGCCAGCGACATCGCCCACCAACAACGGGACAGCAGCGAATTAAGTGGTGGCGGATGAAGGAATGCAAGGATCAGCTGAGAGTCGCCCTCAATCAGATTGACGTGAACACCAACCGACCAGCGAATGCGATTTGGGAAGATCTCGCCGGCCAACTGTGCACAGCAGCAACGGAAGCACTGGGGCTAACGAAGCCGGGAAAACGCTTCATTGACAAGCAAATATTGTGGTGGAACGAAGAAGTGCAGCTAGCAGTGAAAGAGAAGAAGCTAGCTTTCAAGAAGTGGTGCCAAACGCTAGCATATCTGGATAACCAACACTACAGAAACTGCAAATCGGCAGCGAAGCGAGTAGTAGCAGCGGTGAAATTAGCTCAATACGACCAACTGTATGTCGAACTGGACACCCCAGAAGGTGCCAATAAGATCTATCGACTGGCAGAGGCGCGCCATCGTTCGACTCAGGATAATGGTCAGGTTAAATGCATAAAGGATGAGAATTACAGCGCTCTCAGAGACCCGCCCGCCATCCTTCAACGCTGGAGCGACTACTTCTCTGGAATCTGCAACCAGGAATTTCCCCACCCACCAATTATTAGTGCTGAACACGTCCTCGGTCCCGTTTTGCTTATCACCATCATCGAAGTGGAACAAGCTATCAATAGAATGAAGAATGAGAAAGCGACTGGCCCGGACGATATCCCTGCTGAGGCCTGGAAGATCCTTGGCAGGCAGGGTGCTGCCCTCCTTACCCAGCTCTTCAGCACCATCACGAGCACCGGTGAGGTCCCAGAAGCCTGGTCGACCAGCACGACGGTTCCAATTTGGAAGGGTAAAGGGGACGTGGCAGAATGCTCGAATTACAGGCCAATCCGGCTCCTGTGTCATGCGATGAAGATCTTTGAGCGAGTTTTGGACACGAGGATTAGAAACATCATCACCCCATCACCCAACCAATGCGGCTTCGTCAAAGGATGTGGCACTACGGACGCCATATTTGCGGCTATGCTCCTGCTGGAGAGGCACAAAGAGAAGAACAAAGCTGTGCACGTGTCGTTCCTAGACCTTGAAAAGGCATCTGACAGGGTCCCCCACGACCTCATCTGGCACTCGCTTCGATCCCATAGAGTCCCTGAAACCTACGTGCATTGGGTGCAACTCCTATACAAGAACGTCACCAGTGCAGTCAGGTGCGCAGTGGGCATATCACCGCCATTTCCCATCAGCGTTGGAGTGCACCAAAGATCGGCCCTGTCACCACTCCTGTTTATCCTGTGCATGGACACGATCACTGCTGACCTGCACACGCCCCTGCCATGGTCAATTCTATATGCGGATGACGTCCTACTCTCAGATGAAGAGAGAGGAGATGTGGAAAGACAAACGCGCCTGTGGAAGGAACGTTTGGACGAAAATGGAATGAGGTTCAACATCAAAAAGACAGAGTATATGGAGTGTGGCCCCCAAACCGACGGCACCATCAGCATTGACGGAGAAGATCTGAAGAAAGTGACGGACTTTAAGTACCTGGGCACCACCATCAGCTCAGATGGAAGCATCACGACTGATGTGAGGTCACGAGTCAATGCGGCATGGATGAAGTGGAAGCAAGTCACCGGAGTCCTCTGTGATCGGAAAATGCCGGATAGGCTGAAGGGAAAAATTTACAAGACCATCGTCCGACCGGTGGCACTCTATGGATCCGAGTGCTGGCCAGCCACAACTGTACACGAACAAGCCCTCCATACCATGGAGATGAGGATGTTCAGATGGAGGCTTGGACTGACTCGATGGGATCGTGTCATGAACGAAGACGTTCGGAAGCGACTTGGTGTGGCCCCCATTGCGGACAAGATGCTTGAGGCAAGGCTTCGGTGGTATGGCCATGTGATGCGAAGTGAAGAGTCATCAGTGGCCAAGACTGCCATGCGTATTGAGCCAGAGGGACGCCGTCCACGCGGACGTCCGAAGAAGCGATTGATGGATCGAATAAAGGAAGACATTAAGACGGTCAACGCATCCCCCGAAGATGCCCTGGACCGAGCCAAATGGAGAAGACAATGTCGAAAAGCGGACCCTGTGCCACAGCGGGAAGAACGCTAGGGAGAAGAAGTACTACTATTAATGTAGTACGTCATGATAAGAGGTAGACTTAGGTGCTACTAATCTTAATTTGAAGCTTTCGTGACAACAGTAATCCATACCCGTTGGTTATTTCGGTAAAGTTACGTACGTGACTTGAGTTAGGTGCTACTCTTTATACTTTTTAGAACTGTATTTCAGGTTCATGTGTCAAAAACAAATTGCTCATACACTAGACTAAATTAAAAGGGGTAAATACATCACTTTATTCCGTCCCTGATAATGTCTCGACGTTTTGACTGGATGGCCTACTTCAGAATGAGTAAACTTAAATCGATATTAATACAATACATTACTGTATTATTATTAAATTCGGTATCATGCTGGCAAGTACGAGGTCTTCATAGTCGCATTGGAACAATTACCTTGTTAGGAAATTTAATTTGAAAATGACTGAAGAAGAAGCAAAATCCTTCAGCTTACATGCCAAAGTGAACGTAACTGAACGATACCATTAATATAAAATAATAAATTACCCCAACACCTATAACTAACCCAACCCCTATCACTACCCCAACCCCTATATTAACTCCTGTAGCTACCCCTTCTTAACCACTCACACCTGTCCTACCATAACTACAACAGCCCCTTTATTAACCCATCATCTTATGTTATAATTGTTGTAAAGCACTTTGTAATAAGCCAAAATATAAATCTATATATAATAGGATCAATTGGAAGACCTTGAGCCAGACTGTTACCATCAAAAGACCTCGAAGGTGCGGTGTCGTCTCCAACAACTGCAGGAACTGGAAGAAGGAAGCGATGGCGATGCGCGTGGTTAAATAAACGCCACTGGCGACATCAACAAATGTCATTCCCCTTCTTCATGAGTAACCGCATTCCAGTGACATCACGGCGGTAGCGTTCTTGTCTATCGCGCCTGAAGTCTGTGCATAACATCGGCTCTGTAATGATTATTCTCCACCCCCCACACCCCGTCACGATTTTTGGTCCCCATTCAATTTGATGATTCTGATAACGATCATCTTATGATGATGAACACGATCCTGGTGGTTGAAATGTACGTTGAACTTCTTTCGCAACGTGCGCAGCCAACTGCGCGAGTCGGAGGTGCGGGGAAGGACAACAAACTAAACACAAAACGCATTTCTAAATGAGTGTTCAATCTACATTTAACAGTGAAGAGCTTCAGCGGCTTCCTGATATCGGAATAAAGAGTGCTCCAGACGGCCACACAAGCGGATCTGAAAGTGCGCGATGCAGTGACCGTCTTTGTTTGATGGCTATCCAAAAGCCACTGCGAGGATGAGCGGCGTTCTCGTGATGGTGTACGCTCCTTGACGAGATCAGCAAGGAATTTGTGATATATTTGTGGCAAGCACTTTGTGTGTCATGAGTGCAACCTTGATGATAATGATGATGATGAACACGTTCATGATAGTTCACTCGATCACGATCATGGTGGTACCACTCTCGATGCTGATGATGGTGGTTGACTCATGATGTTGATGATGGTGGTGATGCTGAAGTCTCAGGGCTCGCACTGGAAGGTGGCTCCCCCGTGCACCTGCGGCAGCTCCGTGCAGTCGAGGCTCGCGATCAGCGTGAGCTCCCCGCGGCGCTTGGGAACCACGGGCACGCGCGTGCAGCCGTGCCCCTCCACGTTGCTGCGCCGAGACAGACACAAAGACAAAGGTCCCCTGTATAGTCTACAGCAAACTGTTGGGGCAAGTACTGCGAGCAACTGTTAAGGCCGGGACAGGCACACGAGCGGGTGGTGTGGGCAGCACGTCTGACCGCCTATTGTACCCCCAGTGCTGAAGCTTGCATACACCGCCTCAGAGTCATTTGAGGCTGAATCGACCTAGGGGAGGCCCAGAACTGGGTCGCGGGTGCATAACAAATTACACTCACCGCTACACTATCGTGAAGCGAGAGACACATACAGGCACGTGTCATCATCATCATCAGCAAAAGTGTGAGCATCAGGTATAATTGTCACTAAACACATGAACAGTATTGTGAGATTGCATTAGCAGTGGTGCATATGCACGCAAAAATTTTAACTCTCAATCGTCAATAACATCCTGGACTTAAAAAGAAAATTATATAATAACGGACGTTTCGGGCGATGATCCGTCTTCATAGCAAATGTGTTTGGTTCAATCGATAACACGTGTGTTATGAACAAGGGTAGTTGCCCGAAACATCGTCTATTTCTATTTGATCTTGTTATGATCGTGAACTTGTGACGACGGCACCATACCCGACGAGTATGTTGCTCGGCGTGTGCACGCCGGCTCCCTCCACGCGGACGCGCACGCGGTGCAGGGGGCGTGCCACGGGGTTCGTGAAGCAGAGCTCGGAGAAGAGATCGCGACCCACGTGGGTCCCCTCCATCACCTGTGGGGGGATATCACACCATCTACCACTGCACCATTATCAGGCAATCACAAGCACAGCTTCTAGCATGAAACCACTATCATCATCTTGACACTATCATCGAATATCGTACTATTATCACACCATCACACAAAAACAGCTTCGAACATCACATTACCACCATCATCATGATCACACTTTCATGTAACTTCGCATTTTCATCATCACACCATCAATTACCACCACACCATTATCATGCCATCATCATCACACCATCATTAAACCATCATGCCATTGCAAACACACCTCCGTTAAGCACTGGTGTCTACGTACATTGCGAAATAAGTTCAACATACATCTAACATCACAGCATCATCTAACATTATACCATCATCATGCCATTATAAACACACCATCACCTACCATCGCACCACTGTGTCGGGTGGAGGAGGATTTATGATACCCAAAATAAATTTTGAGACGTATAGTTGTTGCTGCTGTTGTTATTGTTGATGCTGTTGTAATGTGCCACTCACGTGCAAGCGTGGGGAGCGCACACGGGTCACGTGCAATCTCGGCGCCATGTCGAGCACCGGCGCACACGCCACCAGCACGAGTGCGAAGTGGTCCACGGCCAGGTGCAGGTACGCGCTCGGGGGCTCGCACACCAGCACGCGCCGCTCTGTGCCGGACAACAAAGACAAACATTCCCTCGTAGAGCCTCCCCATCTCCATCCTTCCGTCTCACCCTCGTGCGGTCCCAGCTCCAGGATGGGCCTCCTCCTCCTCAAACCTGCCCAGGTTGACGCCCGTGTAAGTGGCCTCGTGGCCCGCACACTCACGCGGTGTCACGTGCTTGTTTTCGCCACGCGCACCTCGGCCGATAATTCCCAGCCCAGTGCAGTCTCCTCAAGAACTGGCACTGTCACCTCGGGGGGTAGTGGGTCCCCACCTGGGTCCCTGCCCATTGGGGCCCCAATAGGGTCCCCGTCGGGGGATACAATCAGGTGCTCATCGGAGTTTACAATGGAGCGTACATCCAGAGCCCTGCCAATATCCGCTGCGTCTCCTGCCCTCTCGACCCCGCCAGGACGCCGCTCGCTTTGTTCCCCCAGGAGGACCCTGGCCCTCCTGTCTCCACCTCGTGGGTTCGCCTCTCTGCACTCCCGCGCTTCAGCAGGCTGAGTGCTTACACCACCACGCGGCGCTCCTCCTCGGAACCTGTGGGGGTGGACGAAGGTGGGTGGAGAGGGGCATCATCATTGTCAGCAGCAGATGCAGCATCATTATTATTTCAGCAGCTACAGCAATAGTCGCAGCATCGTAATCATCATCTAAAGTACCACTACTTAGCAGGAGCACTCTCATCACCATCTTCAACTTCCCCAGCCATCACCAGATTAATAGTTCCCTACCATCACCATGCGTAAAGACATTAGCATTACCATCACTATCTCCTGCATATCCTAATCTTAATATAATTATCGCTAAACATTATAATCAACATCATATCGATGATTGCACACTTGTAAATTGTTCTAGTTGTATTCAATAAATATCAGTCAACATTTGCATCACAAGAACATTCCGCGCCACTGACCCACTCCCCGCTGCCCTTCTCCATCCTCCCCTTGCTCCTTGGCCCCTGACCATCTGCCCACTTCCCCCCTGCTGCCCGGGCTCATGGTTACCCGCAGAGGGTTTGTATTTGGCTGTGATATCGAGGCTGCAATACATATCCACGTGATAAGCCACTTCGTTGAGCTATAATTTATGATTGCCAGGTAGCTTCTGAGAAACACCTATATAGCTCATTGAGCTTTACCGGGTAAAATAAAAAAATGTTAAGTTTTTGTTAATCTGATGGGTACCACACGAACCACGACCACCGCCATCATCATGACCACTGTCAGGCTTCGTAGAGCAGGGTGCGTGTTTGTTGTCATCGTCTACGAGAGCTGCACGTGGCAAACCGGGGGCGCTGTCGCATGGCTCGGCGATTGCGCACTTGCTGAATGAATCTGGAAATTGCCACGTGGTCAGCAAAGGGGCAGTACAGCAACATGAACCCTTGCATAGTGCCCCGCTTCCCACACCTGCAACCAACCCGCACCGACCAGCGTGGTGAAGTATGGTCAACGATCCACTAGGTCGTGGTGGTGGGGAGGTCCCCATACAGCAGCGGACTCGTGAAAGGGCCATGACGTGGACGCACATGCATCATCCCATGTGATACCACCTGCGGGGCACGCCTCGCGACGCTCAGGTGAGCGTTACATGCGCCCGCTTCCTGCGGGATAGCAACAACCGCCTGCCAGCCATCATATCCCGATGGCAAGTCGGGTCTCTTCATTCATGCGTTGCTCCACGATTGGAAGTTTCTGGCACAGATGCGCGAGGTGGATGAGTTGCAGTCCTGTTTGTGAGCGTGTGGGTTTAGAAAGCTGCGTTATGATGAATCCAATGTACCGATTCCCGCTTACGGCCACCATCACCAGTGGCGATAATCTGAACCGGTCCTGGATCTCTAGAGGTCGGCTTTAAATGAGTATCCGGTGCAATGTGTACACATCGCAACTCGAGAGACAAAGGCGGCCGAGGATTGTCCCGGCCACCCACACAGAACAGGTGTGAAACAGACATCATGCGAGAAACACGTGCAGATCATTCGGAAAGCTGGCAAATATCTTGTTTAATATCACATATGGATCGTGCGTAGAACGCATACCGATCATACATAAGAAACAAACACCCAGGTAATGTATGAAACACACTCATATGCTCCTGTAGGATACGTTGGTTCAGCAGGTGTATCGGGTGATTGATTACAGTGTTAGTTTTTTTTCAATGGCGATAGAAAATATTGTTCATTCATTTGCTGTCCAGCTGTACACTCATTCATTCATGCGCTATCATATTAATCTGTGCATCTGTCAATCCACAAGGTACCTACTATGATAACAGCAGTGCATACTGTGGTGGTACATTGTTTCACAACAGCAGTGCATACTTAATGCGGTGGTACCTGCTATGATTACAGCAGAGCATACTGTGGTGGTAGCTGCTTTAACTACAGCAGTGGATACTGTGGTGTAACCTGCTATGATTACAGCAGGGCAAGCGACAGTGGTGGTACCTGCTATGATTACAGCTGTGTATAGTGACTGTGGTGGTACCTGCTATGATTACAGCAGTGCAAAGTGACTGTGGTGGTACCTGCTATGATTACAGCAGTGTATAGTGACTGTGGTGGTACCTGCTATGATTACAGCAGTGCAAAGTGACTGTGGTGGTACCTGCTATGATTACAGCAGTACATAGTGACTGTGGTGGTACCTGCTATGATTACAGCAGTGTATAGTGACTGTGGTGGTACCTGCTATGATTACAGCAGTGTATAGTGACAGTGGTGGTACCTGCTATTATTACAGCTGTGTATAGTGACTGTGGTGGTACCTGCTATGATTACAGCTGTGTATACTGACTGTGGTGGTACCTGCTATGATTACAGCAGTGTATAGTGACTGTGGTGGTACCTGCTATGATTACAGCAGTGTATAGTGACTGTGGTGGTACCTGCTATGATTACAGCAGTGTATAGTGACAGTGGTGGTACCTGCTATTATTACAGATATGTATAGTGACTGTGGTGGTACCTGCTATGATTACAGCTGTGTATACTGACTGTGGTGGTACCTGCTATGATTACAGCAGTGTATAGTGACTGTGGTGGTTACCTGCTAGCACTACAGTAGTACATGCTGACTTTATAGCAGTATATATCGAATCTATAGCACAAAGTAGTAAGCAGACAGAGTGCCGTAGTGAGGCCTAGTCCCGTGCAGAGCCCCCAGCCTCGCCTAGATTTCCCAGCCGGCCGAGGTGCGACCTTGGCAGGCTGGGGGCTGGCCGCTCCACCTGGCCGCGCTAAAATAATGGCATGTAAGCGCTAGAAGAATATGTAGGGGCTCTATAGTAGTTTCAGGACGCATTGGGGTATCATTGGGGTGGTGTGGGGTGAAGAGGACATCTCACTGTGAATAATTTACGTGTTCCGTGTGTTTTTGCTGCATGTTTGAGGCGAATTAAAATTCGTGCCGATCGTGTGCGTTGCTAGGGGCAACCCATGTGAGCAGTGCCAAGTGTAATTACACAAATGCTTATAGTACTAATGTGTGCGACTTACGTCTTGTTTAAATGCACATAATACAAAAGTGTGCGCCTGACCTTTGGCGACGGCGCGTGCGGATTGCTGCTGGGGGGTCACCTCGTGCGCGTTGTGCGCAAGTGCCGCTGGCTGCGTTGTCAGCCCGCGCGCGGCGAAGCGAAATCAATAAATAATCGCGAAACTTTCTCTAAAAATAAAGAAAAATCGGCAAAAGACGCGAATTTAACTAATTTTAAGGTGACGGGCGTGAAAAAGGAATCGCCTATGCCAAGCACGGGGCTTCCGGCGTGGTACCTGGTTAATTTTTGTTTACGCCAGGGGTGTCCAAACTTTTTGCAAAGAGGGCCAAATTTCATAAAGTGAAGATGCCCGGGGGCCAATAGTTCCTTCTGACATTTTTTTTACCACAAAAGTTACATGAAAACACACACTATTATAAAAAAAATTCATTGTCACAATTACCTTAATTTTTCAAATGACAATGCAACCAAATATAAGCCACTCAGGCAGACGTGGACAACTCTAAAAACGCAATTCTGCCTTTCATTCAGTCAGATAACATTGAACAAACTGTATAGCATACCTTGAGTTAAATATCTTAGCCTCATGAACATTTTAAACAGGAGTTATAAGTAATGCAAAGTGGTCTGTTATCATTAAACTTTAAAACAAGTGAATTTTGCCCTTGTCTTTTACAAGATCTTTCAGAAAGAGTTTGTGTCACATCTACAGGTACATAACATCAACAGTTATAACCAAATCTTATTCAAGAGTTTAATAAAACAAGTGCCATAAGTCCAAGTGCATTAGTGTGCTTTAGGCTTTTCACTGTTAATAGTGACAGATGTTCCCGTTCAAAACACTAAATTTCAGATTGATCAAGGAACAGCCACCTCACATCGTTGTGATGTATTACGTCACCGTAGAAGTTATTCAAGAGCCAGATAGCATTAGAATGGTGCTGCCACCGTGTGGTGAAAAGAGGAATCTATTTATTCTGACAGAGCTAGCGAGCCATAAATTACACATTATAAATTACACATTATAAATTACACATTATAAATTGCACATTATAAGACCGAAGCTGCGGGCCGTATGAAATCTGACCGCGGGCCGGACTTTGGACATGCCTGGTTTACGCGAACCCCACCGTTTGAGAGCCAAATCCCTCGCAAGCGCGTCAACACTCACAGACAGACAGAGACACAAAATGACATTTATATAGGTAAAAACAGATTATACGTGTCTGCTACGAAGAGGGTGGGAGGATGAGGTGAGGAGAACGAGGTGAGGGGTGAGGACGAGGTGAGGAGGACGAAGTGAGGAGTGAAGATAACGAGCAGATGGGTGAGGAGGACGAGGGGTGAGGAGGTCAGTAAGGGAGGTGCCCGTCTCAGGAGTGTTATATTTGTTGCTTATGCTCCACGTTTGATTTGTGACAAAACATTGAATAAAATACTTCATACATCTGGAATAATCGTCAATTATTCGTATCTGCTACATCTATCTGCACGCGTGCGCGTATTTATCCCAGAGGGATCTCATGAGTTTGGCGTTCTCATTCACACACGTCCAGAAGGGGCGGGTCAGCCAGTTGCATCAACAACAACAAAATGCAATAAAGGATACTAGAGTAAGGATTGATAAAATGTAATCAAGACATAAATAAATGTCGTTAAAAAACAAACTGTGCAGCACATACCTTCCTGTAGATTTGTCAACACCATATCCAAGCTTGGGCAAGACGGCAAAACACCGACAGTCAAAGGAGCACACCAAGACCAGAGACAGTCGCCTCGTCAGTGAATTTCACTGCGACATTGAACTCTCGACACGTGGCGAGGAGGCTCCGAGTCTCAAGTCGCAGGGAGCTTCCTCTGCCCCCATTGGGTGTCTGAGGGGGCGGGGTTCACGGGCTTTGGCTCCGCCCACAGTAGGCGGGGCCAATGACGTCACCTCCGGCTTTGACGTCACTCCGACAGGGCGAGCGAGCTGAGCGGCTGCTTCTATCTCTTGCGCCCCCAACAGGAACTATGAGGTTCTTCAAGAGAGCGCAGCAGTTGCAAGCGACGCTGGAGACTCCGAATTCGTCAACAGTGGAGGTGAGTGGCGCCACCTGTTGCCTTTCAGCGGCATCGGAGTTATACGAAATAAATACCGTGATCACATCGAGAAAAAAAATATCGATTTTTTTTCTGTTATTTAAGTTAAACTTTAAAATTGAACGCTTGATACGTAGGTAAGGAGGTTCATAGTTTAATATCACAGATTGAGAGTTTCATCAAGGATTTTAGTCGGAAGGAGCTTTCTCTGGGCAAGGTGGTCCTTGTTTGCGTTGCCATGGTGACAGCATCTCGGACCAACTGCCGTTGTCCAGCAGCTGTGCCTGGGGGTCACGTGGCATTTGGTGACGCGATAAGGACGAGCCGTAGGCTCCGCCCATATAGGGTTGGCTCCGCCCATATAGGGTTGGCTCCGCCCACATAGGGTGGAGCCAATGACGTCACCACTGTAATGTCTGTTACGTCATTCATATCGGTTTTTGGGTGAGATCGTGTTATTATAAATGTGTCGCAACCCTCCACCACCCGACACGGCCAATCAGTAAAAAATGTGTCACGTTAACAAAACGCCAATTAGTTACTTCTTCAGCCCACCGGTGTGTTTGAAGAGTGAATCCACAACATTTAGAATTTGAGTACGACGTTTCGCTGGTAATTACATTACTAATCTTGACTTAGGGGCCGTCCATAAATGACGTCACGCAATTTTAGGCGATTTTTAACCCCCCCCCCCTCGTCACACGGCGTCACCAAAAGTCAGACCCCCTCAAATATGACGTCACATAGCTCTGCCCCCCCCCCAAACCATATTTCCATTTTGAAAATAAAACATGCTTTAAATCACTTTAAACTATCGTCATTGTAGTGCGCATTTAATGTGGCGCTACACTCTGATGTTGTAGGAGAAAGTATGTATTAAAAAAGTTGTTGGAAAGCTGAAATTTAGCATAAAATTCACTTGAAAATATTCAACGTCCAACTAAAACTGCAGATGTTCAGAATATTATATTGAAATTCTCTTAGGATTATAAAATTTTAAAAGTAATTATGACTAAAAAATTACTTGAAACTGTGCAGTAGAACGAAGCAAAATGGAGAGTACAATTATAACAATCCCATATTCATTTCACAGAATGTTTTGATGGCAGAGTTGTACTTGGCAAGAGAGGGGAGACAAAGCTAGGCTGGAGTGGAGGCCACCGCTGGAAATCTGTATGGAATTAATACAGGCAGTCCTCGCTTAGCGCTCAAGATGCGTAGGTGGAGAAGTGAGCATTCATCATAATAAAGGCATTCATCGAATCAGCGCTTGAAGGGTTATACCATTGTACATATGGGGATGCCTTCCCTACAGCGTTGTCTCTTATGAACAATAAACGAGGGCTTCATTGGGGTGTCAGTATCAGCGCAATTTAATTACAGTAATAAAACAGATGGTAAACATTATATCAAAACAAATATACATTTTTTATTATCAATAAGTATTATGTAATGTACTCGCCTGATGCTCACCCACCTCGACCGGCCTTATCACTTGCATGTTACCATTCTAAGTGATACTTTTCCTTGACCTGTTGGTCTCATTTCCAGCACTAACATTTGCAGGCCTCTTTCCAGACATTTTGGGGTTAAGATGCTCACTAAAAATATGAAAACAAGGCAAAGAGAGACCAAGGAAGAGCAAACACGTCGGCGGACCAGGGTGTCTTTTAAAAACTGGCGAGCACTGCGTGGCTCAAAGCGTACTGTGATTAAACTGAATAACAAATATTGTAACAACATTGACAAAATTAGAACAAATTTTTTTAATGTACTCGTGACCATACATCGTCATAATTGAATCGTGGGGGTTAGTTGCTGGTTGCCCCAGAGCGTTAGTCACTCTCACTGGCTGAGCGAATGTAAACAGAGATGGCGGTGGGTGCGTTTCTGAGACCAACGCTGCTGCACGTTCTACCACGGTGTTTAGGCTGTGTGGGGAATAGTGTTGTCTTGCGTGGGTGTGTGGGTATCAGCGTATCTGTCTACTTCACTTGCCATGTGCCATGGTGTTGTCTCCACCATCCGAAGTCAAATGGCGTCCGTCACGATGCGAATGAAGGCAGGATTTACAGGGAGGAGCTAACGTGCCCATGCCATGTGCCCTTGCTCCAGTCGCAGTTGCCAATGCCGGAGAACGAAATGCTCCAGCTGTCTCAGGAGGTGTCGAACCTGCGGGCCAACCTGGGCAGGGCACGAGCGCATTTCAACACCCTGCGTCGTGCACTGAGCCAGAAGGATAAGAGCCTTCACGAGATGCTGCACCAACTAGAGAACCACCGTGCTGAGGAGGTACCGTGGCCGCCGCCAACCCCTCCCCCGTCCCCTTGTTGCACGGAGCGCGGCTAAAATTAAACGTGTTCTCGTTGTGAACCTGCGTGGTGCACAAGCAGGGATAACAAAACCTCAACATATTCGTCAATAAGACTGCAATGAATATTGCTTTGAGTTCTCTGCTCTAAAAAAGGGCCATTGCCTGAAACGTCACCATTTCGTTTTTGATGAATGTGTTGAGTTTTTATTCAGAGTGCGATCTAAACGTCAAGGAAATGGGCCATTAAATAAGTGCATTCTGGGAGGTGGCTGGGTGCCCCAGGGGTCAGAGATGCTGTGCCAGCACTGCTGAGATGCCAGGATCAAATCCAGATTACAGCCACCCAACCGCAGTGATTTAACCGGGTTCCCAAGCGTAATGAGTTGGTGGTCTCAGCCTGGCCACCAATGAGTGCACAAATAAACCCAACGAATAATATTTTGGTTCTGTACTTAATTTGGCTAAATTTGAATCCTAATACTGTTGAAAATGGAAAAAAAGCAGATCAAACACCATTTTTGTATCATAGCATCTCCCCACAGAATGTGCATGTAGTATATTTTACTGATTAATACACCTGTATGGGGCTGACCAGCATGGGGAAGTATAGTAAAACACATCCCCATGACCGACATGGCATTGAGTTGTTCTGAATATAGACTCCATTTGAAGACGATCATTTGGGTGCTCGGAATTTCTTCATAATCTTATGATGAAGAGCGTTTCCATGTTGTATGCATGCTTACCAATGGTTGATATATCATGGTTATATTTTTGGAATTTCTTTTAGTATTCGAAATATTTTATATTCTCTTTAAACGTGATTTGGGTATGTTCATTACAGCCATGGGTGTTTACCCGTGGTCGTATTGTTCACAATATAATCTAAACTTCTTCTCTTTTCATTTTGAAAAGCATCCATTGCATGTGTGTGTACCCATCTGCGTGAGTGCCACCTATATGGGCACATGTGCGTCTCTGTACTCGATCCCCGTGTCTCTGCATGTATACGTTGTCTCCCTGTACATGTAATGCCTGTGGCTATGTACATGTCTCTCCATATGCACTGTGACTTTCCGTACATGTGTCCAATTTTTTACATGTGACTTGCTTGTGTCATTACGTGTATATGTCTCTGTATGTTTGTCATTTCTCTGTTTCTTTTCGTGTGTCTCCTGCCTGTGTCTCTGTCTCTATTTCTCTGTACAACTACATACTGCGTGTGTCAGTATGTCTCTACCTGTCCTCATCTGCACGCTGCACGTGTCTGTGATAAGGGGCTGCCCACCTATGCATACACGTGCCTGTGCCACTGTGCCCATCTGTCCGTGAGCAGCTACGGGCGCACTCACAGGCCATCGACAGCCTGCAGGCGGAGTTGGAGGCAGCGCGGCGGGGTGAGCGGGAGGCCGAGGAGCGTTCCGTGCACGACGCCAAAGCCGCGTCATCGGAGCTGGCAGAGTTCACGCTTAGGACTGAGCGGCTTCAGGAGCAGCTGAGAAATGAGCACGAGGAGACTCTGAATCTGGCACGCATGGAGATGGCCGAATATCGTGCATCGCACACGCACGCCGACTCAGAGTACGACGCTCACGTCGTGCACATCGCGGTCCTGCAGAAGGTGAGGCCTCCACTCTCGCTACAGCCACCCCCTACCCCCCCCCCTACCCACACTCTAGCTCCCTTGTCATTCGGGGCCATTGATTGGTGTCCTGGAAAATACTTGATAAGCCACATAATCACTTAGAGCTCTTTTCATAATTGGCCAAGGTTCATCCATTGCTGGATGAAGGTCTCCCTTAAGCCACCACCACCTCTCACGATCTTGCAATGATAACAATCCACTTAGTACCTGCACACAATCAGATTCCATCGCTCCATTCCCAGGCTGACCATCCGTCATCCCCTTGAGCAATGTGTCCTGCCCAAGCCCACTTAATTTTCTCAATATTTTGGGTGAGCGATGAAAAGAATTATGAATGTATTAAAATTACATGTAATTATGTGTAATATAGATACTGCCCGTCCTCCGCCCACAGGAGCTGAAGGAGCGTGACGAGCTGCTGCGGCGCTCTGAGGCCGACCTGGTGGTGGCACAGGAAGTGGCACGAGAGCGTGGCACTGAAGCCGAGCGGCTGGGCGCCGAGGCCGCGGAGCTGAGTGTGACCGTGCGTGACCTCTATGCCAACCAAGAGGTGCAGCAAACTAAGGTGGACACCCTGCGGGATCAAGCGCTGGAGTTGCAGCAACGGCTGCAGGAGACCAACACTTGCTTCGAGGAGACCGGTGGGTCGGGGCCTGTGCTCCCAATCTTTCTAAATCCACGGACCCATTGAACACTCATTTTTGTAGACCACTATGCACCAATAACTTATTTTCACGAGTTTAAACGAGTCTAAGTCCTAGAAACATTTCACACGTGGACCACTTCCATTGTCTAACATAGTAGGACTGCACTGGGTTTACTAAATGCTCTCTCACTAAGTCCTTCCTGTGCATGTATTATTATTTTGGACCCTGTTTGAATGCAAGCTGGTGAATAAGTTTGAGGTACCTAATCCCTCTTAGCCCTGAGTCTCTGCTACTACTCCCGCTGCTGTTACTCTTCCTCCTGATGCTTGCTGCTCTTTCTCCACCTGCTGCCGCTGGTGGCTATACTGTCTTCATCGCCGTGGTTTTGTGTCCCTTTCGACAGCCAATTCTCTGAAGCAACAGCATGAGCGTGCGGAGCTGTCTCAGGCAGATCTGGTGGCGATGCAGGCACGGCTAGGCGAGCACAAGGTGGAGAGCGAGCGGATGCTGCAGAATGAGAAGCGCCGTGCCCAGGAAGAGCTCGACAACACCAGGTGCGTAGCGCAGGCACCGGTGGCAGCGACGGTGAGATTGGAGACATGGGGGGGCGTGTTTAGGAGGGTGCTCGGTGGGTGTGGGAGTGATGGAATGGCGGTCCGTAGCGAGGTGGCAGAGGTGAGTGGTGGTGGAATGGCGGTAGAGTCACATCAAGGAATCATGGCACGAGAAGGACAAATACGTGCAACGTCCAAGGTGTTCAGATCACGCATGTGCGAGCGTGTGCTTCCGAAGAGCAGAACACAGGGTAACTGAGGTTGAGTGATGGACATACGGGAAAGTAGAAAATCAAGGAACAATTTGTAATACAATCCACGTTTGAAAAAGTTCCCAGGCTGCTCTCCTTGTAGCACCAGTCGTACCATGGCCATGCAATTTCTTTTACTGAGATTTAGTGATCTGCACATATGCACCGTGGCCTTCAGCTTACCGCTTCTCGAATGCTCATTCTCTTCCTCTTCACTCCCCTTGCCCCGCTCTTTCCTTTACCTCCCCGACCCATTCGTGATCCCGAAGTACCCTATTTCACGGTCTCTCATTCTTTAACCCTTGTATGCCCCTACCATCTAAATGATTAAATTCTGTCACTTTTTTTAAAATATGTCAAACGCTTTGAATTAAGTCGCTCTATGAATATACAATTAGATTAGATATATAGGATAGTGCAGTGTGAGATCTTCCACGGTTCGGTGTTGGATTCTCAGTGCGAGTGAGCGAGCAAGTTAGTGAGCGTGGGAGTGCCCGTGCTTGACGCCGTGCTGCCTCCTTGTGGTGTTGTACAGGGGCAAGATGGAGTTCATCAAGGCCGAGCTGGGAGTCTCCAGGGCAGAGGAGGCCACGACGGCACAGGAAGTGGTGCGGCTGCAGTGCACAGTTCATCACGCGGATGCTGAGATGAATTTCATGCGCGGCCAGATCGACGGGCTGCAGCACCAGGTAACCAGAGGCTTAAGCTGCAGTCCCACACCTCTATTTGTGTGCACATGAGTTCGCGTTTAAAGTCAATCTTAAAAAAGATATATATTTCATGGAAGCAGGTTCTTAAGTACGAATGTTCGTAAGTCCAGTGTTCGTAAGCCGAGGACTGCCTATATACACTTATTTTTCACACTGATGTATAGATGCGCGCTGGGTTACTGAACATCCTCCGTTTAGGGACTGTACCACATTGCAATCCATCATCCCACCTCTAGTAGAAGTACCTACTACGACTAGACAATCTCCCTGTTGCTACGTGCATCTCGATCCCATCCCTTAATTTTACCTTTTAATGCACCTTTTGGGTTAATTCATTAATATATATGAGCTTTTATAGGTGTTATTTTGGGTTGTATGGATGGTGGTCGCCCATCCAAGCACCATCAAAGTTAAACCGTGCTTTTCTTCTAAAATATAATATTGGGTGTATTTTGGGTCATTTGGTCATGGGTGGTGTGGTGTATGGACATATGTGAAAGAGAGTTTCATAGCTGTTCAGATTCCTATATTTAAAATAAAGATACTGGTTCTGTATGTCTGCGTTGTATCTGAATGTTCTATAGTAACTGCACGCAGTCATTAAAATGCTTTGCCGTATCCCTCTGCTGCTTTATGGCCGTGGCCCACACAGCTCATTGAGAACAACAATCAGCTGGGATCCCTGCAGGCGGGGATTCTGGGCTACCAGCGCGTGGTGGCGGAGCTGCATGCTGCGCTGGCGCCATCCCACGAAAACTTGCAGAGCTTGCACGTACAGCTCCAGGATCTGCAAGTGCTGCACCAGCAGAGCGAGGCGAAGGTGAGCGCACAGCATTCGGCGTCACAAAGATCCCCCGTATAGCCTTAATAGACTATTGGGGCAAGTGCTGTTAGCGAGCACCTATGAAGGCCGGCACGGCATGCGAGAGGATGTGTGACCAGCACCATACCCATCTGCCTGTGTATCCCAAGTGGTGATGTTTACACACCATCTAGGTGCTCATTTGAGGCTGAATCGACCTAGGGGAGGCCTAGGAACTATTCAGAAAATTGTCACTAGTGTTGGCCATGAGTGAGAATTTAACTCGGGTCGCTGGGTTCGTAGCGCAGCGCGCAAACTGCTAAAGTGCCGCTCCCCACGCACTCAATTTCACATACACACACTTGTGTGTGCACACCCACTTTCACTTCCAGCAAGAGGCTGACTCATGACATCTCATGGAGGATCGCTGCAATGAACAAAATAGTTCCACGGTTCAGTTTGCAAATGCGAGTTTGCATTTTAAGTCAATGGTAACCGAAAATTAACACATTTCATGGAAACAGGTTCGTCAGTCGGATATCCGTAAGTTGATGACTGCCTGTATACACTTCTTTTTCATACTGATTGTACAGTATGGATACGCACTGGGTTACTGAGCATCCTCTGTTTTGGGACTGTACCACGTTACGATCCACCATCCCACCTCTAGTAGAAGTACCTACTACTACTACGAGACCATCTGCTTCCCTCTGCTACGTGCATCTCACTCCCTGTTTTTGGTTGGAAAGCCATCTTAATCTGAGATTGTAATGCAGCTTTTGGGTTAATTCATATATGTAGGCTTTTATAGGTGTTCTCTTGGGTTGTATGGATGGTGGTAGTCCATCCAAGCACTATGGAAGTTCAGCCATGCTTTTCTTCATCTGTGTAAAAGAACTTCATAGCTCATTACATTGCTCAATTATAAATAAAGATTCCGATTCTATGTGTCTGTTGTTGCATCTGTATGTTATGCAATAACCGCACGCAATCGTTAAAATGCTTTTCTGTTTCTTTGCCGCCGTTTGCCCATGGCCCACACAGCTCATTGACAGGAATTGGCAGCTGGAATCTCTGCAGGCAGAGATTCAGTGGTATGAACGTGTGGTGGTGGAGCTGCACGCCGAGTTGGCGCCCTACCGCGACAACAGCCAGAGCGCACACTCAGAGCAGCAGCGTCTGCAGAGCGAGGTGGAGGTGAGCGCACAGCACTCGTGCGTCGCACACACACAAGTATATAATTTGCGTTAAACGTAAATAATATATTCATACACACGATTCAGTGTATGATGATAATGAGCTGGTCTAACCATCTCGTTAAGTCGTCATAGTCCCCGTTTACAAATACAGATTATCTATCTATAGACACAATTCCATTATTGCTGTAAACAATAATAACGATAAGAATGATTTAGCACCTTTCTGTACACCGGGGCATCTCAGAGTGCTTTACATCACATCTCATCTCAACACGTTTGAAGGGAACCCCTCAATTACAGATGTCCCTGTGGGCACAAGGTGACTCAGCACCTGGCGTGAAATTGGCATTTGTCTGCCAGTAGGGGGTGCTGATTGTTGTGTGTAATCCCAGTTGAGCTGGTATATGTACTTAGTTGTGTGTAGTGTATAATGGGTCGGTTTGTCCACAGCTTCCTACGGTTGAGGAAGAGGACATCTCAATCTGCTCACTGGAGCCCGGCGTTCAAGAAGCCTCCCAAGACCTGCCCCCCAAGGCCTCCAACACCCTCCGCGCCTCTCACATTGACTAACACACACATATCGACTGACACACACACATATCGACTTACAAATACACATCGACTCACACACATGCATGGACCTAAACACACATGGACTTACACACACACACATCGATGCACACACACACACATTGGACTTACACACACACACCGACTCACACACACACATGGACTTACACACACAATTTTATACGGACTTATACACACACATATCGACTAAGACACACACACGTGGACTATACACACACATGGACCCCCGCACACACATCGACTGACACACAGACTGACACACACACATCGACTCACACACACACTGCCCTACACACACATACACATGGACTCACACACACAGACATCGACTTTAGATACACACAAAGACAAAGATCCCCCGTATAGCCTTAACAGACTGTAGGGGCAAGTGCTGTTAGCGAGCACCTATAAAGGCCGGAACGGCACACGAGGGGGTGGGTGGCCATCACCACGCCCGACCACCTTTGTCTCCCCAGTGGCGATGTTTATGCACCACACCAGGTACTCATTTCAGGCTGAGTCGACCTAGGGGAGGCCCAGGACTGGTTCAGATAATCGTCACTGGTGTTGGCCGTGAGCGGGAATCGAACGCGGGTCGCCAGATTCATAGCGCAGCGAGCGAGCTAACTGCTACACTACCGCTCCCCACACAAATAGACAAATATCCCCCGTGTCGCCTTAAAAGACTGTAGGGGCAAGTGCTGTTAGCGAGCACCTATGAAGGCAGGCATGGCACACGAGGGGTTGGGTGGCCAACACCACGCCTGGCCGCCTTTGTCTCCCTAGTGGCGATGTTTACACACCGCACCAGGTACTCATTTTAGGCTGAGTCGACCTAGGGGAGGCCAAGGACCGGTTCTGATAACCGTCACCGGTGTTGGCCGTCAGCGGAAATCGAACTCGGGTCGCCGGGTTCACAGCGCAGCGCGCTAACCACTACGCTACCGCTCCCCACACACACACACTCACACACACGTAAACGTACACACACATCGACTCGCACACATATGGACTCATCACACACACATACACATCGACGTACACACATATCGACTGACACATGTAATATAGCTCGCAGAGACGGCGTCTCTCTTCTGTTTGTTTATTATCAAATAAATATCAACCAATAACTCAATGTGCAACTGCGAGTGACTATATACACATGGGTGTTTCACACGACACGATTCTGAGATAACATAACCTCTTCTTGTCAGACAACTCGCGGACGATGAAGATGGCCTGGACCCAGATCACGACGACGCAGTTCCCCACACCAAGCAGTGCCCTGAACCTTCACTCACACTGCTACTTATCCTCACCGGGCCCGACCACACCCTATGCCTTAATCCAATTGGTTCCCATCTAAGGAATGCTTATTAACTCGTCCTTCCCTACCATTGGCTCCCGTCGCGTGAATGCTCATGAACTCATTAGCAACCATGGTCCCGGTAACCCTTCCATTAGTAACTATGGTCCCGGGGAGCCCCACCGTCTGCTATCGCCCCGCACTGTCATTACAACACCCCCCCTTTGCAACGTCAATAACGGCTTCCGAACGCCGAGATGTAATAATTTGGTTTCGTGTACCTCTCGAGTCAACGCACCCCGTAAAACCGTAAGAACTACCAGGCCGTAGTGTTGAAACCCCTCATTCCATCTCATAAGCATCCCGTCCCTCAGCACAATCTTTGAGGACATCGCCGAGCTAGGGTTCGTTCGTTTCTGCTCCGCACGCCCCCGGAGTCGCAACAAGGACGCGTCATCCGTTTGCAACCGACCCCATTCGGCAAGCGTGAGGCCCAGCGTTCCATCTACCGGCGCAAAGTTACCAATGGCTGCTGCGCTCTCCACTGACGTCACTACCCCGGATGGCTTTGCGCCCAGTGGCTTACATCGTCCTGCGCCCGTTGAACAAGCACAGCCCTCCCCCGTCGGCATTCGGGATAATGTGTCCGCATTACTATGCCGCAACCCTTTTCGTTAAATCACCTAAAATTAAAATTCCTGTAATATCTCCAACCAACGTGACAGTTGGCCCGAAGGTCGATCCACACGCAAGGAGTATTGAAGGGCCGCGTGGTCCGTGTGGACCACGAATTCCCTACCGTGCAGGTAAGGCCTGTACTGTTGCCTGCGTCAACGTCGCATGGGCTAACACCGTTCCCGCCTGAACCACCACCGGTTCCACCCCAACATTAAGGACTTGTAAGAACGGCTCCTAACCGCCTCGCAACAGCGTCAACGCACCCACCAATCTAAGCCCCCGGGATACCCCGCCTTAGATGGGGTAAGGAGGACACCTGCCTCCAGGTCAGACAGGTCCAACCGTCTACGGTAACGCAGCGAGACCAAATCTTGAGTACTGGGCGGACTCTCCAAAGTTTCCTTAACCAGAGCCTGGACCGACAACCCCTGTATTTCGCGTCTATGTGGGGAATACAAAAAAAACCGCCGCCCTGACGGCATCTGAACACAAACCTGTTCGGTGAAAATCAGTAGGGGCATCCTACTAAAAGAAATCCGTGCCCAAAAGGCAGGGAACCGCTAATGTTTTCTAAATTAATACTGGCCCTGGTATCTCAATCTCCCCCAATGAAATGTGAGCATCTATTTGACCTACAACACCCATACTTCTCCCGTACGCCACCACGCACACGTCAACCACCGGCGCCGCACGACGATTTGAAAAAGGCAACGTTTCGAAAACAACCTCCGATATGATAGTAGCCGAGGCGCCCGTGTCAACCAGAACCCGAACGTACACCCCTTGTACACACCCGACGATAACCGACGTGCCACTCTGCGTGCCAGCTGTCGCCATTGCGTGCGCGAGTTTGGCCACCCCTGCATTGACCAATCGATCGTTGCCCCCGACTAGAGAGCCCCCTTGTCCCGACGAGTGAAATCTGTGTGATTCCTATCTGAAACCTGATTTCCACCACCATCTGGCACATTAGAATTCCCTCATCAAAACACTACACCATAGGGCCCACTGCATTTCTGACCAACACCACCTAGCCAGTGAACTGGAACACGTACACCAGGTCCTTAAGATGAATGGATATTCGGACCGCATTTTCTGCAAAGCTGTTTCTCCAACCATGGAGAAACAACCCCCTGAGACGCCGATCAAAACTATCACGTTACCATACATAGCAGGCGTTACCAAAACGATTTCCAAAATCTTAAAAAACACAAGATCCAGGTCCGATTCAGGACAGTACACAAAATTCTGTGAAGGATGTCATTCCTGACATGCAATATCCTGGAGTCTACAAACTAAGTTGTACCTGTGGTGATGGGGAAACGAAACGTCATGTCTCGGACCATGTTCGCGAGCACAAGGCAGATCTGAAACACCAACTAATACCTCCGCCGTGGCTGACCATTGCTATAACGCTGTGGGCTCTCATGATATTGTTTTTTCCGAGACCAAGGTGCTCTGCAAACCCTCGGGCAACTATCAAAGGGTTGTTCATGAAGCCATCCAGATATATAAACATAGACATAACTTCAACCAGGAAGATGGATACAGATTGAGCAATCATTGGAAGGATGTTATTAACCAGGTAAAACCATAACTGCTTTTGGCCTGCCTTCATATCCGCATCTCCAGTTTTCTAATCCTCCCACTCCGAGCCCCGCCCACTTCCCCTCCCAACCCTGGCATTTTTTTCCTTGCTCCTAATCCCTCTAGCAGCGCTCCACTTCCCCTACCCCACACCCCCTCTCTATCTCTCCTCCCTGGCTCCTCCCCACTCTCTTACCTGATTCCAAAGAACACAGGATGAGATGTTACTATCCTTTGTGCAAGCACTTCCAAGAGTTCATGAACAGTGAGCCTGGTGAAATTTGGGGAGCGCATCGTCAGTAGTGACCCTTTGGTTCCTAGGGTGTTTCGGCCTTTCATACTATACACCCTCCCCAAAGGCGGCCAGCGACAGGGTGATCAATCCTACGCTTGCGTCCCATTCCCAATTAGTCATAGGAGTTGCCTTGTTGTTGATAGCCAACATCCCATGGGACAATGCATGGCAGGGGCGTCCTCCTCCCTGAGTCAAGCATTGTTGACTGCATACCTCCTGGCCCTCTCACTTTGGGGCCCAGCTGGGGTCTTTCCTCTTCATCCAGAACCACTGACTGCTGCCTTCTGCCGCCTCCGATACAGCTCTGATTGCCGAACGCTGGCTCTGGCCCTTAATTCCCAGGTCTCTAAGCAGTCTGGTTGTAGATGTTGCCACAAAACCTCTGCAGCCCACCTCCACTGGTCGGACTTCTGTGTTCCAGCCATGATGCCGTGCTTCGGCAGCTAGATCGGCATAGCGCAGATGTTTTCGCTCATAAGCCTCATCTACTGAGTCCTCCCAGGGTACTGTGAGCTCAATGATGAAGACCTTCTTGAGCGAACGGGACCAGAGCACCAGCCTCTTGTCACGACAGCCCTTTTGCCCACTTCAGCAATTGTTTCTTGCTGTGGTTGTCCCACCTGATGACGGACGCTTGTCTTGCGCCCGAAACGTCATGATTTTATTTATTTTATACCTACGTGACTTTACCGAAATAACCAAAGATCCCTGCAGTCACAAACTTCAAATCGAGATTTAACACACACACATCGACTTGCACACAGACATATCAACTCATGCACACACACATCGACTCGCACACACATCGACTGAGACACACACACATGGGGGCAGACACGCACATGGACTCACACACAGACAAGAACTTAGACACAATAATAAATATATTAAGACTGACCAATTTTCGAAATATTAGTTGTCAGCATACAAACTAAAATATTTGTAGATATCACAACCCACCCTCACCAGCACCTCCTCTTCTTCCTAACAGGGCGTTGCGGTTTAATAAACACATTCCTGTGGAGGGAGCTGGTAAGAACGTTGGGTTGCTCAGTCAATGGCCAGGGTCAACGGCGGCGTGGTGTATTCCGTAAATTTGGCCCAACCCCCACCCAGTTCCACCCAGCCCCTCCCCACCCTCCCCTCTCCACCCAGCCCCACCCCTACCATTTTTGGACGGACGGACACAATCATCCCTTGTGGGCTGGTGTAACAAGGAGGTTCCTACCAGTACAAGCTTTACTACCCAGCATCGCCCGAGACTTGGATTCTTGTCTTGGATTAATACACGGCCTACGCGGAGGGTTGGGGGACGGGGATGCATGACGTCAGCAGTCACACTGTGTAACGTTTTCGCATGTGGGTGACATCACAGATGTGACGTCACCGCTGACTTGCCGTGCAAAATATATCCATTATTGCGGCCCCCCCCCCCCAAAAAAAAAATTACAAAAGTCTATTTTAATATTTTTTCATTGTGTACAGTCGGGAAGCTACTGTGATGCCACCACTACGGAGTCGATCGGCGGGTGCCCCCACCTACGATCTCGCCGCCCCGAGCAGCGAGGGCGACGCTGCTTCCTCCTCACCAGCTCCCACCTAAACACACACTCACGCATTCCCCCCACACATAGAGCGCGAGAAGAGATCCCCTGGCTGACAGGTTTTAACCCGGAAGCCCTCGTATAGGGATAATCTTCACGGTTTCCTGCGGCCAGGGAATTAGACGGTCTCCTCCGACGCTAACGCACACCGCGGTGTCGTGACTCGAGTGGAAATTACATGGTCACGACGGGGCTGTCCCGCCACCATGGTTGAAACGCACCCCCCACACACACATATCGACAAGGCAGACAGGGGCGCGCAGCCATGAAAGAAGGGAGAAGCCAGGGGGGAGGTGGGGGGCGGCTGATTGGCAGAACAAAGGCGCCATGGACCGCCGCCAGCGCCGCAGTCAAGCCAGCAAACCCATTGTTAGGGAAACCTTGGAGTGCGGCTGATTAGCGGGTACGATGTGCTCGGGAACCACCGGCGCGAAGCCGTCCACACCGAACCTTTGTTACGGAAGCCGCGGCTGATTGGCATAACAAAAGGCGCCGCGGGCGTGGACGGGCTCATTGTTAGAGCAATCGGGAATGGGGCTGAATGAGCATGACGACCTGATTGGCCGAGAAGGCGCTCGGGTCGGCATTCTTTGATGTAGATGGGGGATAAAAAGGGGACGCAGAGAGGTAAACGTGCTCTTACTCCAAAAAGTCAGCGCTCGAGACGGCTACCAGCTCGGCCACCCGAACGTCCGTGCGAAGCGTCGAGGTGAGCGGCGAGGAGACCAACGGAACGCCGAGCGCATCCAACCGTGAGTAAAGATGTGAAAGAGTATCCAAATCCGCTTAGAGCGTATCGAATTAGGTAAACCGGGAATAGACCCTTGGGCGTTAGCGTAGGTCAGCCTTGTCGATCAACACTGATTTAACAGCAAATCACAGGTAGCGGATAATAAATAATTAACAACTAATCGTAGCCTCGTGTGGTTTCGACGAGAAGTGTGAACGCGCGCGGTGCTGGGCGTACGTGCGCTCGCAGCGTGTGAGTGCTGCGCAGGGCGGTGCGGTAATGCAAATGAGCCCGGAGATGTTGGCGGGGACCCCGGGGAGAGTTCTCTTTTCTCGGTGAAGGGCAGGGCGGTGCAGTAACGCAAACAAGCCCGGAGATGGAGGCGGGGGAGACCCCGGGGGCCAACGGCCCCCACACTACCCACGTGCCAAATTTCAAGTTTTGCATATTGGGAAGTATGCTAAACATTTCGAACAGACACACGTATTCACAAATTTCCCTTTTTTATATATATATATAGATAGATTATCACCACCCACCCCCACCAGCACCTCCCCTTCTTCCTTACAGGGCGTTGCGTTTACATAATAAAAGTTTGTATTTAATAGTATCGCCTCGTCTCAATGCTTTTGAATGTCTGGGACACGCGAACGGCTCACATTTCCCATGCTAAGGGCTAAGTCCACAGTGTGGCTGTTGCGGAGCTTCTAGAAACCACATGTGAGGCAGAGTTCTGTGTTCCTTCGGAAATGCCAGCCCTCCAAGGGGTTTGCACAGCTTGCGTAGGGGGCGACAAGGACAAGGTTGTGGAGGTGGGGATGGTTGTGGCAATTTAGGACGGTGAGGAGGAGGAGATGTCCATGAATAAACTAGTTGGCCACAGTGGAACCAGGAACCATCGTCGTTCCTACGTCGCCTGATGTGAGCGGCGGCGCTGGAGAGCGGTTCGACGATCGCAGGCCGACGTGGATACTCATTCCCATAATCGAACAGTTACTTCACCTTGGACAAAGTATTTCAACCAATAGATTTAGATCGCATTAATTTATAAAGCAATAATTACCTTCATAATGATATCCCATATAAATATATAAAATTAGGATGATGCTGAAATTGTCATGTTTGCCTAATATGCTCTACATGTAGTGCGAAACACTGACGCTCTGAAAAATATTTCTGCAGCGAATCTGTAGCTCTATCCCTAACTCAAAGCCTGAACAGACTATGGAACATATGACAATTCAATGTCCGATTCAAATTCGAAGGAGGCATCATTACAGCGATGCACTACTCCTCTACTCCTTATGTAATTATCTGGCTCAACTACCTCAATGCAATATAGTTTTTGCTCTACATTAATGTGGGCCATACGAAGAACATGACTCCAACCCCTGTTTGTCCCCTTGTGCTAATTAAAATGTCCACCTGTCCTAGTTTTATTGAGGTCGCATTGCTCAAGACAGTTTCGTTCCGACAAACGGGGCACTACTTTTTCTTTTGCTCAATATGTTCAACGTTAATATAAGGTATCCAAGCAAAAAGTTATCCACGCATTATCCTGCAGTTAATGAGAAAAGTGTAATTTATTGGCACACTATATTGACTGCATATTGAGAAATATAAAACTGTCGAGCTAGATTTTCAACCAATCAGCATCGAAAATGTAAGTAGGTCAGAGCCAAGATCAAGCCAATATCACTACGCACATGTAAACATGGAGGAGGACGTAAGCAGCGCAGCTTCATCTGATAGCGGCGATCAAGCTCGATTAACACCCGTAAAGTGTATTCTTCATGTCGGAAAAGATGGTGGGAAAGGTCCGCAGCCCTTTACTGAAGTCCGATGGAAAAAAATCAAGCAATGTGCGAAGGAATGGCTCAAAACGTCGGACACTACGGAGCTAGCTATTGCTAATAAACATGTTGCTCTCCTGGACAAACCGGTCTCTGATGTCCCAACAAACTACGGGTTTCAACCGGCCTGCTATCGGCGTTTTATAGACAAAAAACGCTTGACTTGTGCACTAAAGCGTCAAGATAAGA
Organism: Lethenteron reissneri; assembly: GCF_015708825.2. Taxonomy (NCBI): domain Eukaryota; kingdom Metazoa; phylum Chordata; class Hyperoartia; order Petromyzontiformes; family Petromyzontidae; genus Lethenteron; species Lethenteron reissneri. Next base: position 11,227,666 of record NC_083787.1, on the reverse strand, counting down.
CTGAACGGTTGCAAAGACTTGTAACCCCGGTTGAAAGCTCTGAAACAGTTTCGCCAAAGACGCTGCGTTCCAAGCACAGCTTGATGAAGGTTACCCCTACCACAACAACCACTTTTTCAAAGCCATCAACAAGCCAGCATGTTCTGCCTAAATTGTGCATAATTTGCAAAATGTTTGATCGGTTTATTATAATCAACAGAAAGCGCCAGCTTGACAAGTTGGTGCAGTCCGAGACAGAAAATGCAGGTATGTTTACTCACTTGAATTGAATGTTATGCAAGCTAATATATTGCCAACTGGGTTTATAATTTATTCTTCATATCTTTAATATAGGACTTCTTCGTGAGGCAGCTCAAATGAAATCAAATGAGAGCATTCTGACACACATTCGTGGGAAAGACTGCATTGCAATCGAGGTCCGATACCACAAATCCTGCTATCGAGATTACACAAGATTTCTCAGCTAAACTGAAAAACAGATAGGTAGGTACAAAAAAAATGTTTGTTCACAAATCTGTAGGGTCACTCCAATTACATTTACATATTGCGTGTGAATGCAATGTAATTCCATAATCAAATTATTTCTCTATAGAAGGTAGGGCTTTACATATACATGTCCTATCTAATGCTCTTGGTGCCCTTCACATTTTTCTATACATATGAAGTACCGTTGATGACGCTTGGACACCGTTGTAAGGCACACGTGTTTATTCGTACAAGTAGTCACACTGCGGAGATACGATACTAGAGGGGTGTATCGGCCCCCTCACCCGGATAGCTGGGAATACTCTACTAGCTACCCCTGACCTACCTCCTGGTCCTCCACTAATGGGCTAGGGGAGGCTATCTGGCCCGACACTGGTCAGTCGGGCTACGGTACCCGGAGTCCCAGAGTACTAACTCTGGCTCACGGGACCACGCCACTGGCTCGGTCCTGCGCGGCCCTGACAAGGGCGGCGTCCCAGGGGAGTCCAGGGCTCTAGCTAGTCGATCTTCTGTCTTCCCTCCTTTTACTCTAAACTCCACCCCGAGCTCTCCGGCTCATCCCCATTTATACCCCCCGGAGGATCACAACCCCCCGGGCAGCCCCCCAGGCCGCCCGGTGCGGACGTCGTTGCGGGCACCTCCCCGTGTACTCACGGAGCCCCGCCCACTGTGTTTGTTACCCGTGTGATCCTATGCATACAGCCCTACACATACAGCCCCTCTGTAACAGCCCTACATCACCCCCCCCTGTACAGCTCGCAGCCGTCCCGGCTGCAACAAATTCAATAAAGGTTTTATTAACCCCTTGACCTCCGCGTGTGCCTAAAAAAAAAAAACTTTTAACCATAACGTGACGAGAACAACAACAAGAACCAACAACCCCGAATGGAAAATAACCCGACGCACCCCCCCTGAATAAATACGAATTCCGTAAAAGCAACGTATATACAATTAGCAAGGAACCCCCAGCACACACACAACACAACACAATGTGGCAGGAGCACCCCACTTCTGACACCAGATGAAGTACCGTTGATGACGCTTGGACACCGTTGTAAGGCACACGTGTTTATTCGTACAAGTAGTCACACTGCGGAGATACGATACTAGAGGGGTGTATCGGCCCCCTCACCCGGATAGCTGGGAATACTCTACTAGCTACCCCTGACCTACCTCCTGGTCCTCCACTAATGGGCTAGGGGAGGCTATCTGGCCCGACACTGGTCAGTCGGGCTACGGTACCCGGAGTCCCAGAGTACTAACTCTGGCTCACGGGACCACGCCACTGGCTCGGTCCTGCGCGGCCCTGACAAGGGCGGCGTCCCAGGGGAGTCCAGGGCTCTAGCTAGTAGATCTTCTGTCTTCCCTCCTTTTACTCTAAACTCCACCCCGAGCTCTCCGGCTCATCCCCATTTATACCCCCCGGAGGATCACAACCCCCCGGGCAGCCCCCCAGGCCGCCCGGTGCGGACGTCGTTGCGGGCACCTCCCCGTGTACTCACGGAGCCCCGCCCACTGTTTGTGATCCTATGCATACAGCCCTACACATACAGCCCCTCTGTAACAGCCCTACACATATAAAAGGACCAAGACTATTTCAAATAAAATTTCAGTGACATCTGATATTCAAATTTAATTAATTACTTGTTTGTTTGGTCGTGACAATGCATGTTAATTCATCTCTTACCCCCTGCCTGAACCGAGTGCATTTTTTTCCATTTTGGCTTTACCCAAATCTAAAATCTTCTCACTGGAGAGCAACAGTGTAATGCCTCAAAAAACATAGAAATCAAGGCACTCTCAGCGTAATGCCTCATTTGCAAGCTATGACCTACTAATGTGATTGTAACTTTGTTGTCACATTGTTGCCGCGTTTTTGTCACATTTTTGTTGCGTTTTCGTCACGTTTTTGTGTCACTTTTTTGTGGCTTTTTGTCATGTTTTTGTCGTTTTTTTGTTGCTTTTTCATTGCTTATTTTCATTGCTTTTTTGTTATGTTTTCGCCTTGTTTTTGTTACTTTTTTGCTGCGTTTTCATCCTGTTTTTCGTCGTTATTTTGATGCTTTTTTTTAAGCTTTTATGTTTTGGGTTGCCAAATTGGAGAAAATGTGCTCGGTTCAGGTGGGGGTTAAGAGGTTAACATACATCAGACTCATGCATGTGTAGAGGTGTTACGGAGGGCAAACAAACACACTGGGCGTGGTTATGCCCGTACGCCGAGAGGTGCTTACATCCACGTCCGCACCGTTTAGCCTGGGGGGCTAACACGGCGCTGAGATCCCCCACGGCTGGATGCTGGGGGAGTTGCTATATAAGGCGGTGAGCCGGAGGGCTCGGGGTTCAGTGTTCAGCCTTAACCAGCGAAGCAAGAAGACCTGCTATATAGGCCCTGGGACTCCCCTGGATCGCTGTCCTTCTCAGGACCGACCAGGGCAAGCCAGTGGCGTGGCCCCAAGAGCCCAGAGCCGATGCTCTTGCAAGAGCCGGTCTGGGGACTCAGGGTGCCGTAATCCCAGCTTAACCAGAGCTGGGTTAGCTAGCCTCCCCGAGCCCTGTAGTGGAGGATCTAGGAGTAGGCTAGCTGTGACATAGATTGTTGATCTCCCTGTTAGACGGGTGAAGGGGCCGATACCCTTTCGAGTGTTGTACATCTCGGCCTGTTGTGTACTTTTGGCTTAATAAATAAGTGTGCCTCCAACTACGTCGTCCAAGTCTCCTGGAACCAACTACACATGTAAACACGCCACACGGATTGTATTCATGGACTAATTTGCATCTGTTTACCCGCACTCACACTCTAAAACACACAAACTCATTCATCCTGACATATTGTACATGTTTTCATTTGCTTATCAGAGAATAGTTGCTTTGCAGGTGACTCATTATGACTTTCTGTTTTCCTATTTCAGAGCACGTTACTCAAATGTCCTGCAGTATCAGAGAGGCTACAAAGCATTCTGCAAAACAGTGATTGAGGATTGCCTAATTGAGAAGCAAGAAATTCTCCAGATGACAAGGCGTGTGCAGTTGTTTTGTAAGGCTATAAAAGAAGAAGGATATGACGTTAGATCATACAGGTGTAGAGCTCTAATTGTAAAGGTGTATTGGTGCGAATGGGTAACAAACAATCGGCCCCCCCACCCCCCTGGGGGGGGCCGATTGCTATAAAAGGTGGTGAGCCGGAGGGCTCGAGGTCGAGTGTTAGCTTTAACCAGCGAAGAGTGAAGACCAGCTAGAGTAGGCCCCGGACCTCCCCTGGCTCGCTGTCCTTGTCAGGACCGACCAGGGAAAGCCGGTGGCGTGGCCCCGAGAGCCCAGACTGATGTTCTTATAAGAGCCGGTCTGGAGACTCAGGGTGCCGGGAATCCCAGCTTGACCAGGGCTGGGATAGATAGCCTCCCTTAGTTCTGTAGTGGAGGACCTGGGAGCAGGCTCGCCGGGGTAGACGTGGGGCCTCCCTGTTAGACGGGTGAAGGGGCCGATACCCCTTCAAGTGTTGTGTATCCCCGGCTCTGTAAATACGTTGGTGTTAATAAATACGTGTGCCTCCAACGACATCGTCCGAGCCTCCTGCAACTTACTACACAGGTAATAATTATACAATTGTGAAGTTTGTGTTCCCACATAAATGTTGGCTATAAAAACCCAAGTTAGAACAGTGATTTGTTTTCTGTGAAATTATGAATTGTTGTATTGTTTTCTTCTATGACAAAAACTCTTATACCTCGTATCTCGTGCTCCTGGTTAAATGTGAAATTGAAAAATATTTTATTCACCCACAATTAAGTCACTAAAAAGGTATCTCTATTTTACAGGTCTGATCTGCTGAAGCGTTTCCTACAGCGAGATTATCCACAAATACTCTTCCATAAACCTGTGAGACGGAATCTCAGCGAGATGGTGTTTTGTGAAGGACAGTCAGCTACAGACTTTATGGAGCCAATGTCGACCTCAAGTACTGAGACTGAAAAAGATAGTGATAGTGCAGAAGATATCGGTGAACTCTCTCGTGACACTGCACCTTACACAACACATGAGGTCTACAGTTCAGACAGAAAGCATACTTTGTTCTCTGCTGGCATCCTAGTGCAACAAGCTATGCGAGGTACTTCTGGTATGACAATGCCATGGCCACCACTGTCAACAGATCTGAATATTGATGCAGCAGATACCATGGTACCTGTGGAGCTGTACAATCTGATTGCCTGGTGTACTGGAGCATCAGATGAACCTATGTTTGATAAGAAAGTACAGTTGCCTGAGGATACCAACAGGAGATTACTGTCCATCTGCCAAGACATAGTATACCTGGCATCAAGTGGTAAAAAGCCTACACCTAAATCCCTTGCATTAGGACTGACCGTTAGGCACTTAACCGGCTCTTCCCAATTGTTAGATATTCTGAGCAGACTTGGACACTGCATATCAACATCAAGTACCATTGGTTTTGAGACAGCCTTAGCCGAATATCAGCTGGCTACCGGAACAGATATACCAAAGTGTATGTCAAAGCAGCATCCAACCGTTTTGGTGTGGGATAACATTGACTTTGGGGAGGAGATCCTGTCTGGACGAGGTACTATCCACCACACCAATGGTATAATGGTTCAGAGTAAAATGAAAAGCGAAGACCATAGGAGGACTGTGTTCATCAGAAAAGGTGTAAGGACACTGCAACCACAAAAGAGTGTTCTGGACCTATACATTCATACCAAGAGACAGGGCCCTCAAGAGCTAAATGTTCCTCTGCTGGAGTATAATACTGTCCCATCTATGGAGCTGGCACAAAAAACTGATACAATCTATGTGCTGCTAAAATATAGCTGTCATGCAGTATCAGAAACTTCTCTTCCAGGATGCACTGGGTTTAATTGTTCTACTCAGACTAGCTCACTGCCAAAATCTGCTCTCTACTATCTATCAGTTATAGAGGCTTCCCCTACAGAAATGACCACTGTAAACACCATACTCACTAGAAGTGTGGAAATTGCTGATCGACTAGAGTTGGAGAGTATTGTCACTGTGTATGACCAGGCTATATACGCTAAAGCACAGCAAATAAGGTGGAAAGACCAAAATTTGATGCAGCGTATCATCCCAAGACTAGGTGAGTTCCACACAAATATGACCAACTGAGGGCGGGCACAAGCCGGCGTGAGTAGGTTAAACGTTGAATTTTATAAGGGCACCACGGGGTGACCAGCCCCCCCCCCCACCCAGCCCCACCCCTCCCCTTTTTGGATGCACAACGGACGGCCGGACGGACACAATAATCCCTTGTGGGCTGGTGTAACCAGGAGTTTCCTACCAGTACAAGCTTTACTACCCGGCTTCGCCCGACACTTGGATTCTTGTCTTGGATTAATACACGGCCTACGCGGAGGGTTGGGGGGCGGGGATGCGTGACGTCAGCAGGCACACTGTGTAACCCTTCCGCGTGTGGGTGACATCACAAATGTGATGTCACCGCTGACTTGCCGTGCAAAATATATCCATTATTGCGCCCACCGCCCCCGCCCCCGCAAAAAAAAATACAAAAGGCTAATTTTTTTTAATTGTGTAGAGTTGGGAAGCTACCCACATGCCAAATTTCAAGTTTTGCATGTTGGGAAGTATGCTAAACATTTTGAACAGACACAGGTATTCACAAATTTCCCTTTAATATATATGTAGAGGTGTTACGTAACGGGGAGAAACGGGCAGTTACACTGGGGTGTCTACATCCACGTCCGCAAAAGGTTATTACCCTGGCGGGCTGTGTGGGGGGGGGGAGGCTGGGATCCCACACATCCCCACCCCTTGAGGGCATGTTGGTATATAAGGCGGAGAGCGAGAGAGCTCGAGGCACTCGTTGGGTACAGATCAAGATGAAGAGCCAGTGAAGACTGAAGGCCAGCTAGCTAGACCTGGAACTACCCTGACTCGCTGTTCTTGTAAGGGCCGAGCAGGGCAAGCCAGTGGGCGACCTCAGAGCAGCGAGGTCTGATGTCCTTGTAAGGGCCGGACTCATGTGGCTGAGGGTTGGAACCTGCGCCGAAGCTGGGCCAGGTTAGCTAGCCTACATTGAGGAAGGGTCTGGGATAGAGGGAGTAAGGAGTTAACGGGGAGCGTTAGCTGGGGAACACTTCCTCTAATAGACCGGGTGAAGAGGCCGAAACCTCTTCGAGTGTTACAGTCGTTACTCTGCTGTATAAAATGTTATTGTAATAAATACGTGTTGCCTCCATCAACTTCTCCTGCGTCACATACGTCCGTTACATATAGATTATCACCACCCACCCCCACCAGCACCTCCCCTTCTTCCTTACAGGCATTGCGTTTTAATAATAAAGGTTTATATTTAGTATTATCGCCTCGTCTCAATGCTTTTGAGTGTCTAGGACACACACATTTCCCACGCTAAGGGCTAAGTCCACAGTGAGGCTATTGCGTAGCTTCTAGAAACCACATGTGAGGCAGAGTTCTGTGTTCCTTGGGAAATGGCAGCCCTCCAAGGGGTTTGCACAGCTTGAGTAGGGGGCGACAAGCACAAGGTTGTGGAGGTGGTGATGGTGGTTGCAATTTAGGACGGCGAGGAGGAGGAGATGTCCATGAATAAACTATTTGGCCACAGTGGAACCAGGAACCATCATCGTTCCTACGTCCCCTGATGTGAGCGGTGGCGCTGGAGAGCGGTTCCACGATCTCAGGCAGACATGGATACTCATTCCCATAATCGAACAGTTACTTCACCTTGGACAAAGTATTTCAACCAAGAGATTTAGATCGAATTAATTTATAAAGCAATAATTACCTTCATAATGATATCCCATATAAATATATAAAATTAGGATGATGCTGAAATTGTGATGTTTGCCTAATATGTTGAACTGCCCTACATGTAGTGCCAAACACTGACGCTCGGAAAAATATTTCTGGAGCGAATCTGTAGCCCTATCCCTAACTCAAAGCCTGAACCAGACTATGGAGCATGACAATTCAATGTCCGATTCACAAATTCAAAGGAGGCATCATCACAGCGATGCACCACTCCTCTACTCATGACGTAATTATCTGGCTCAACCACCTCAATGCAATGTTGTTTTTGCTCTACATCAATGTCAGCCATACGAAGAACATGACTCCAACCCGTTGGTCCCCTTGTGCAAATTCAAATGTCCACCTGTCCTAGTTTTATTGAGGTCGCATTGCTCAAGACAATGCTTTTCCATGTGGTTCTCCCCTCTTCGGGTTTTGAGAGATTCTTCTTCCCATGATCTTCCCAGGTTGTGTACGTCAGAGGTGGCGATCCTGACCCTCGTACACGGACAGTTACATAGCGCCCCTTGTCTCCTCCCATCACCCAGCACCACCCCCCCCCCCCCCCCCCCACAACGTGATCCCTCAAAACCAACTGTGATTGGCTGCAGCAGTTTTTTTCACAGCCACCAGTCTTTTTTATAAAAAGTGCCACTTGGAGTTTGTTGAATGCGCTGAGTGTGGTTCAAGCGGCGGCCGGGAGTTGGTGGGGAGTGGCGGTACGGTTAGACTCGTCGACCCGCACCGGTGTGGCTCAATCGCCACGCGGCGTCTCAGTGAGACGAGATTTCACCGCTCTCGTCGAGCACGTGGCAAGTAACCAATAGAGGGGTCCATGCCAGGTAGCCATGGGCGCCCATGAAGACTAATATCTGAGGGGGCAAGCAATATACCCTGCCCCCTGTCCCTGCGAGCATGGGGTCTCTGCCACACCAGCAGTGTGGGGCTCATCGTGATGTGCTGCTCACAAGTGCAATTTTTATGCAAAAGACTTGTTAATGCGGTCAAATGAACCTTATGGCGGGACCTCAGGGTGCCAAATAAACGGAAGTAAAAATCAGAAGTAAAAAAAGACGTATAATTGCGACTCCATCCCACCGCGCACAAATGCCACAACCCACCTGGCGCGGATTATTCTGTTGTCATGTCGTACAAGCACAGCGAGGACGAATGCGCAGAAGAAACTAAACTTTGAAACTTTGATTAGCGCATTGTGTCGAGCTCGTCAAGAGGAAGAGATTGCCATATTGTTCGCCTTCAACAGCAACAACAAAAAAAATCTCCAAAGGTGCCCGCACTTGGTCTCTCGCCCCTCTCTAGTGCGGACTCTTCTTGCACAGCAATTGAGCGGCGAGGGGGCATTAGCGCATGGAGAAGGTGCGACAAACTGAACGGAGGTAAATTACTGGAACAGCAATGGCACTGCGCTCAGGTTATCTCAGCCTTAAAGGAGTACCCGTTGTGATGTGGAAATACCAGCACTGGGGAGACAAAGGCGGCCGAGCGTGGTTGTTGGCCACACCACCCCTCGTGCTGTGTGGGCGTTCAAAGGTGCTCACTAACCGGACTTGTACCAACAATCTGTTAAAGGCTACACGGGAGTTTTTGTCACCGCGACCGCCTGCTTAGCTCGGCACGTTTAGTAGCGCAGCACACAAACCGCTCTGCCACCGCTCGCCTATAATGAAGATAATCGATTATAATTGCGTGGAACATAATGTTGTTTCTGCTGCTTGGAGTTGTTCGTGATTTATCGTAATGGGTGTGGCCAGCGTTAGAGAAAATAATTACATTAATTGTTTACAGCTTCAATTCTTGTCGCTTTAATGCTTAGCGATATATAATGTGCAGTCATCTCTATTACAAGTGGTAACTGTGAAGGGGCATTGATGCTGTGGTGGATGGGACACGTGCGTAGAATGGAGGAAAATAGGGTAAGCAACTTGAAGGTTGGGAATAGCACGTGGCAGGAAAGTGTTGTGGGAAGGATCAGGAGGAGGAGGTTGAGATGGGTGGGACACGGGTGGAGAACGAGGGCAATTTACCACGCCGGGCATTGGAGTGGCACCCAGAAGTTGGGCGATCATGAAGCAATCATCCTCACTGACCTGCTTCCGCTCCTCCCCTACAACCCATCTCTTCTCCCGACACCAGGGCTTGGCAACCTGCGGCTCTGGAGCCGCATGTGCCTCTTTAGGGACAGCTTTGTAACATTGTTTATTTATTTAGGACCCACCCTCTCATATTGACGTGCATTGCAGCTCTTGAAATATTGAGGGAGGGGGTTGTTTTCCGAATAAAAAAAAATATTCTTGTTATGTTGGATGATGACCCCTGTCCGAGTCCATCCTGCTGCTACTTCCAGCCCCCACCCCCCTATCACTACCCCAACCCCTATCACTACCCCTATCATTACCTCAAACCCTATCACCACCCCTATCATTACCCCACCCCCTATCATTACCCCTATCTCTACCCCTATCACTACCCCAACCCCTATCACTACCCCAACCCCTGTATCCACCCCTATAGCTACCCCTCCTTAACCACTCACACATGTCCGATCACCATAACTACACCAGCCCCTTTAATAACCCATCATCTTATGTTATAATTGTTGTAAAGCACTTTGGAATAAGCCGCTATATAAATCTATATGAAATAGGAAAAATAAGAAGACCTTGAGCCAGACTGTTACCATCGAAAGACATCGGAGGTGCAGTGTCGTATCCAACAAATGCGGGAACTGGAAGAAGGAAGCAAGCGATGGCGATGCGCGTGGCTAAGTAAACGCCACTGGCCACGAAGATCTGGGATTGTTAATCACGAATACTGTCTCTGAATGAGTTCAACTTCTACAGGCGACATCAACAACGTCATTCCCCTTCTTCACGAGTACCCGCAGTCCAGTGACGTTACGGCGGTAGCGTTCTTGTCGATCGCGCCTGAAGTCTGTCCATGACATCGGCTCTGTAATGATTATTCTCCACCACCCACATCCCGTCACGATTTTTGGTCCCCATTCGATTTGATGATTCTGATAATGATCATCTTATGATGATGAACACGATCGTGGTGATTGACATGTACGTTGAACTTCTTTCGCACCGTGCGTAGCCAACCGCGCTAGTCGGAGGTGCGGGGAAGGACAACAAACTAAACATTTAACAGTGAATAGCTTCAGGGGCTTCCTAATATCGGAAGAAAGAGTGCTCCAGACGGCCACACAAGCGGATCTGAAAGTGTGCGATGCAGTGACCGTCTTTGTTTGATGGCTATCCAAAAGCCACTGCAAGGATGACCAGAGGTCTCGTGATGGTTTATGCTCCTTGACGAGATCAGCAAGGAATTTGTGGTATATTTGTGGCAAGCACTTTGTGTGTAATGAGTGCGACTTTGATGATGAACACGCTCATGATAGTTCACTCGATCACGATCATGGTGGTACCACTCTTGATGCTGATGATGGTGGTTGACTCATGATGTTGATGATGGTGGTGATGCTGAAGTCTCAGGGCTCACACTGGAAGGTGGCTCCCCCGTGCACCTGCAGCAGCTCCGTGCAGTCGAGGCTCGCGATCAGCGTGAGCTCCCCGGGGCGCTTGGGAACCACGGGCACGCGCACGCGGCCGTGCCCCTCCACGTCGCTGCGCCGAGACAGACACAAAGACAAAGGTCCCCTGTATAACCTACGGCAAACTGTTGGGGCAAGTACTGCGAGCACCTGTTAAGGCCGGGATAGGCACACGAGCGGGTGGTGTGGGCAGCAGCACGTCTGACCGCCTATTGTACCCCCAGGGCTGAAGCTTGCACACACTGCCCAAGATAGTTATTTAAGGCTGAATCGACCTAGGGGAGGCCCAGAACTGGATCGCGGGTGCATAACAAATCACGCTCACAGCTACACTATTGTGAAGCGAAAGACACATACGGGCACGTGTCATCAGCAGCAGCGTGAGCATCAGGTATAATGGTCACTAAACACATGGACAGTATTGTGAGATTGCGTTAGCAGTGGTGCATATGCACGCAAAAATTAAAACTCTCAATCGTCAATAACATCCTGGTCTTAAAAGGAAAATTATATAATAACGGACGTTTCGGGTGATGATCTGTCTTCATAGCAAATGTGTTTGGTTCAATCGATAACACGTGTGCTATGAACAAGGGCAGTTGCCCGAAACATCGTCTATTTCCATTTGATCTTGTTATGATCGTGAACTTGTGACGACGGCACCATACCCGACGAGTATGTTGCCCGGCGCGTGCACGCCGGCTCCCTCCACGCGGACGCGCACGCGGTGCAGGGCGTGTGCCACGGGGTTCGTGAAGCAGAGCTCGGAGATGAGATCGCGACCCACGTGGGTCCCCTCCATCACCTGTGGGGGGATATCATACCATCTACCACTGCACCATTATCAGGCAATCACAAGCACAGCTTCTAGCATGAAACCACTATCATCATCTGACACTATCATCGAACATCGCACTATTATCACACCATCACACAAACACAGCTTCGAACATCACATTACCACCATCATCATGATCACACTTTAATTTAACATCGCATTTTCATCATCACACCATCAATTACCACCACACCATTATCATGCCATCATCATCACACCATCATTAAACCATCATGCCATCGCATAAACACCTTCGTTAAGCACTGGTGTCTACGTACATTGCGAAATAAGTTCAAAATACATCTTACATCACAGCATCATCTAACATTATACCATCATCATGCCATCATAAACACACCACCACCTACCATCGCACCACTGTGTCGGGTGGAGGAGGATTTATGATACCCAAAATAAATTTTGAGACGTATAGTTGTTGCTGCTGTTGTTATTGTTGATGCTGTTGTAATGTGCCACTCACGTGCAAGCGTGGGGAGCGCACACGGGTCACGTGCACGCGCGCGATCTCGGCGACCATGTCGAGCACGCGCGCACACGCCACCAGCACGAGTGCGAAGTGGTCCACGGCCAGGTGCAGGTACTCGCTCGCGGGCACGCGCACCAGCACGCGCCGCTCTGTGTCGGACAACAAAGACAAACATTCCCTCGTAAGAGCCTTCAAACAAACTGTTGGGGCAAGTGCAGTTAGCAAGCATCTATGAAGGCCGGGACGGTACATAAACACGCATGCACACATGTGCACTTAACTATAATACTCATATAATTGCCCTCATTCTCTCCCTCCCCATCTCCATCCTTCCGTCTCACCATCGTGCGGTCCCAGCTCCAGGATGGGCCTCCTCCTCTTCAAACCCGCCCAGGTTGGCGCCCGTGTAAGTGGCCTCGTGGCCCGCACGCTCACGCGGTGTCATGTGCTTGTTTTCGCCACGCGCACCTCGGCCGATAATTCCCAGCCCAGCGCAGTCTCCTCAAGAACTGGCACTGTCACCTCGGGGGGTAGTGGGTCCCCACCCGGGTCCCTGCCCATTGGGGCCCCAATAGGGTCCCCGTCGGGGGATACAATCAGGTGCTCATCGGAGTTTACAATGGAGCGTACATCCAGAACCCTGCCAATATCCGCTGCGTCTCCTGCCCTCTCGACCCCGCCAGGACGCCGCTCGCTTTGTCCCCCCAGGAGGACCCTGTCCCTCCTGTCTCCACCTCGTGGGGTCGCCTCTCTGCACTCCCGCGCTTCAGCAGGCTGAGTGCTTACACCACCACGCGGCGCTCCTCCTCGGAACCTGTGGGGGTGGACGAAGGTGGGTGGAGAGGGGCATCATCATTGTCAGCAGCAGATGCAGCATCATTATTATTTCAGCAGCTACAGCAATAGTCGCAGCATCGTAATCATCATCTAAAGTACCACTACTTAGCAGGAGCACTATCATCACCATCTTCAACTTCCCCAGCCATCACCAGATTGATAGTTCCCTACCATCACCATGCGTAAAGACATTAGCATTATCATCACTATCTCCTGCATATCCTAATCTCAATATAATTATCGTTAAACATTATATTCAACATCATATCGATGATTGCACACTTGTAAATTGTTCTAGTTGTATTCAATAAATATCAGTCAACATTTGCATCACAAGAACATTCCGCGCCACTGACCCACTCCCCGCTGCCCTTCTCCATCCTCCCCTTGCTCCTTGGCCCCTGACCATCTGCACACTTCCCCCTGCTGCCCGGGCTCATGGTTACCCGCAGAGGGTTTGTATTTGGCTGTGATATCGAGGCTGCAATACATATCCACGTGATAAGCCACTTCGTTGAGCTATAATTTATGATTGCCAGGTAGCTTCTGAGAAACACCTATATAGCTCATTGAGCTTTACCGGGTAAAATAAAAAAATGTTAAGTTTTTGTTAATCTGATGGGGAGGTACCACACGAACCACGACCACCGCCATCATCATGACCACTGTCAGGCTTCGTAGAGCAGGGTGCGTGTTTGTTGTCATCGTCTACGAGAGCTGCACGTGGCAAACCGGGGGCGCTGTCGCATGGCTCGGCGATTGCGTGGTCAGCAAACGGGCAGTACAGCAACATGAACCCTTGCATAGTGCCCCGCTTTCCACGCCTGCAACCAACCCGCACCGACCAGCATGAAGTATGGTCAACGATCCACTAGGTCGTGGCGGTGAGGAGGTCCCCATACAGCAACGGATTCGTGAAAGGGCTATGACGTGGACGCACATGCATCGTCCCACGTGATACCACCTCCGGGGCATGCCTCGCGACGCTCAGGTGAGCGTTACCTGCGCTCGCTTCCTGCGGGATAGCTTCAACCGCCTGCCAGCCATCATGTCCCGATGGGAAGTCGGGTCTCTTCATTCGCGCCTCTTAATTCGTGCGTCGCTCCACGATTGGAAGTTCCTGGCACAGATGCGCGAGGTGGATGAATTGCAGTCCTGTCTGTGAGTGTGTGGGTTTATAAAGCTGCACTATGATGAATCCAATGACCCGATTCCCGCTTACGGCCACCATCACCAGTGGCGATAATCTGAACCGGTCCTGGATCTCCAGAGGTCGGCTTTAAATGAGTATCTGGTGCAATGAACACATCGCAACTCGAGTGACAAAGGCGGCCGAGGATGGTCCCGGCCACCCACACAGAACACGTGTGAAACATAGAGATCATGCGTGAACCACGTGCAGATCATTCGGAAAGCCGGCAAATATGTTGTTTGATATCACATATGGATCGTGCGTAGAACGCATACCGATCATACATAAGAAACAAACACCCAGGTAATGTATGAAACACACTCGTATGCTGTTGTAGGATACGTTGGTTCAGCAGGCGTATAGGGTGATTGATTACAATGTTAGTTTTTTTTCAATGGCGATAAAGAATCTTGTTCATTCATTTGCTGTCCACCTGTAAACTCATTCATTCATCAGCTATCATATTCATCTGTGCATCTGTCAATCCACAAGGTACCTGCTATGATTACAGCAGTGATACTGACTGTGGTGGTAGCTGGTATGATTACAGCAGTGCATACAGTGGTGGTAGCTGCTTTAACTACAGCAGTGCATACTGTGGTGTAACCTGCTATGATTACAGCTGGGCAAGCGACAGTGGTGGTACCTGCTATTATTACAGCAGTGCATAGTGACTGTAGTGGTACCTGCTATGATTACAGCTGTGTATACTGACTGTGGTGGTACCTGCTATGATTACAGCAGTGTATAGTTACTGTGGTGGTTACCTGCTAGCACTACAGTAGTACATGCTGACTGTATAGCAGTATATATCGAATCTATAGCACAAAGTAGTAAGCAGATAGAGTGCCGTAGTGAGGCCTAGTCCCGTGCAGAGCCCCGGCCTCGCCTAGATTTCCCAGTCCGCGGAGGTGTGACCTTGGCAGGCTGGGGGCTGGGCCGCTCCCTCCGGCCGCGCTACAATAATGGCATGTAAGCGCTAGAAGAATAATATGTAGGGGCTCTATAGTAGTTTCAGGGCGCATTGGGGTATCATTGGGGTGGTGTGGGGTGAAGAGGATATCGCACTGTGAATAATTTACGTGTACCGTGTGTTTTTGCTGCATGTTTAAGGCAAATTAAAATTCGTGCCGATCGTGTGCGCGTTGCTAGGGGCAACCCATGTGAGCAGTGCCAAGTGTACACTTATGCTTATAGTACTAATGTGTGCGACTTACGTCTTGTATAAATGCATATAATACAAGTGTGCGCCTGACCTTTGGCGACGGCGCGTGCAGCTGGCTGCGTTGTCAGCCCGCGCGCGGCGAAGGGAAATCAATAAATAATCGCGAAACTTTCTCTTGAAATAAAGAAAAATCGGCAAAAGACGCGAATTGAACTAATTTTAAGGTGACGGGCGTGAAAAGGGAATCGCCTATGCCAAGCACGGGGCTTCTGGCGTGGTACCTGGCTAATTTTTGTTTACGAGAACCCCACCGTTTGAGAGCCAAATCCCTCGCAAGCGCGTGAACACTCACAGACAGGCAGAGACACAAAATGACATTTTTATATGAAAAAAAAACAGATTGTACGTGTCTGCTACTTACAGGATAGGAGGATGAGGTGAGGGGTGAAGACGAGGTGAGGTCAGTAAGGGAGGTGCCCGTCTCAGGAGTGTTATATTTGTTGCTTATGCTCGATGTTTGATTTGTGACAAAACATTGAATAAAATACTTCATACATCTGGAATTATCGTCAAGTATTCGTGTCTGCTACATCTACCTACACGCGTGCGCGTATTTATCCCGGAGGGATCTCATGAGCTTGACGTCCTCTTTCACACACGCCCAGAAGGGGCGGGTCAGCCGGTTGCATCAACAACAAAATGTAACAAATGATACTTGAATTTCGATTTAAAGCTTTCGTGACTGCAGGGATTCATCTTCTTGGTTCTTTAGGTAAAGTCACGTAGAAGGGAGATAATAAAATAATACAATTCTCACTGTGAGAATTGTATTATTTTATTGTTTTATTTATCACACATTCTCACTGTGAGAATTGTATTATTTTATTATGTTTTATTTATCACACATTCTCACTGTGAGAATTGTATTATTTTATTATGTTTTATTATTTTATTATCTCCCTTCTACGTGACTTTACCGAAAGAACCAAGAAGATGAAAGGATACTTGAGTAATGATTGAGAAAATGTCATCAAGTCACGAATAAATATGTAGTGCAAAAACAAACTGTGCAGCACATACCTCCCTGTAATTTGTCAACATCATATCCAATCTTGGGCAAGACGGCAAAACACCGACAGTCAAAGGAGCACACCAAGACCAGAGACAGTCGCCTCGTCAGTGAATTTCACTGCGACATTGAACTCTCGACACGTGGCGAGGAGGCTCTGAGTCTCAAGTCGCAGGGAGCTTCCTCTGCCCCCATTGGGTGTCTGAGGGGGCGGGGTTCACGGGCTTTGGCTCCGCCCACAGTAGGCGGGGCCAATGACGTCACCTCCGGCTTTGACGTCACTCCGACAGGGCGAGCGAGCTGAGCGGCTGCTTCTATCTCTTGCGCCCCCAACAGGAACTATGAGGTTCTTCAAGAGAGCGCAGCAGTTGCAAGCGACGCTGGAGACTCCGAATTCGTCAACAGTGGAGGTGAGTGGCGCCACCTCTTGCCTTTCAGCGGTATCGGAGTTATACGAAATAAATACCGTGATCACATCGAGAAAAAAAATATCGATTTTTTTTTATGTTATTTAAGTTAAACTTTAAAATTGAACGCTTGATACGTAGGTAAGGAGGTTCATAGTTTAATATCACAGATTGAGAGTTTCATCAAGGATTTTAGTCGGAAGGAGCTTTCTCTGGGCAAGGTGGTCCTTGTTTGCGTTGCCATGGTGACAGCATCTCGGACCAACTGCCGTTGTCCAGCAGCTGTGCCTGGGGGTCACGTGGTATTTGGTGACGCGATAAGGACGAGCCGTAGACTCCGCCCATATAGGGTTGGCTCCGCCCACATAGGGTGGAGCCAATGACGTCACTACTGTAATTTCTGTTACGTCATTCATATCGGGTTTTGGGTGAGATCGCGTTATTATAAATGTGTCGCAACCCTCCACCACCCGACACGGCCAATCAGTAAAAATGTGTCACGTTAACAAAACGCCAATTAGTTACTTCAGCCCACCGGTGTGTTTGAAGAGTGAATCCACAACATTTAGAATTTGAGTACGACGTTTCACTTGTATTTACATTACTAATCTTGACTTAGGGGCCATCGATAAACGACGTCACGCGATTTTGGCAGATTTTTACTCCCCCTCCCTTAAAGTTGCGCATTTTGATGTGACGTCACATTTCTCAAACCCCCCTCCCCCCGATGTGCGTGACGTCATTTATGGACGGCCCCTTAAAGCTTTCGTGACTGCAAGAATTCATATTCTTTGGGTCTTTCGATAAAGTCACGTAAATATCTTCAAAGAAAATAAAAAGTAACAAAAAACCGACGACGTTTCGTTCGCAACACAAGCGGTCGGCATCAGGAAAAAGGATGCCGACCCAAAAAATATGATTGCTAATCTATTATACAATTACAATAACCCTCCACACCTCCGCTTCTGATCTCAAAACCTGATGGGGTTCAACGATGATGACGTCATCCTGCACTGTTTAAGACGGGAAGCAGGTGGGTGGCTTCAATATTCTGGCAAATCGCCCGAAGATGCTGGATGTAATTACCAGCGAAACGTCGTACTCAAATGCTAAATGTTGTGGATTTACTCTTGAAACACCGGTGGGCTGAAGAAGTAACTAATTGGCGTTTTGTTAACGTGACACATTTTCTACTGATTGGCCGTGTCGGGTGGTGGAGGGTTGCGACACAATTATAATAACGCGATCTAACCCAAAAACCTTTATTATGAATAATACTGGTAGTGCAATGTCTACGTGATTAATTGTTACGTCATCACCGCATGGACTTCTTGTCGCTGCGAGGTGGCCTGTGTTTATTTCTCTGGGTCGGCAAGAGCATCAATGAGATCCTTCAGCATACCACAGTTGAAAGCCACACAGGAGACACTGAATTTGTCAACAGTGGAGGTGCGTTTTGATGGCAGAGTTGTACTTGGCAAGAGAGCGGAGTCAAAGCGAGGCTGCAGTGGAGGCCACCGCTGCAAACCTGTATGGAATTAATAAAGGCAGTCCTCGTTTAGCGCTCAAGATGCGTAGGTGGAGAAGTGAGCATCATAATAAAGGTATTCATCGAATCAGCGCTTAAAGGGTTATTATACCATTGTACATATGGGGATGCTTTCCCAACAGCGTTGTCTCTCATGAACAATAAATGAGGGCTTCATTGGGGTGTCAGTATCAGCGCAATTTAATTACAGTAATAAAGCAGATGGTAAACATTGTATCAAAAAAATATACATTTTTTATTATCAATAAGTATTATGTAATGTACTCGCCTGATGCTCACCCACCTCGACCGGCCTTATCACTTGCATGTTACCATTCTAAGTGATACTTTTCCTTGACCTGTTGGTCTCATTTCCAGCACTAACACATTTGCAGGCCTCTTTCCAGACATTTTGGGGCTAAGATGCTCACTAAAAATATGAAAACAAGGCAAAGAGAGACCAAGGAAGAGCAAACACGTCGGCGGACCAGGGTGTCTTTTAAAAACTGGCGAGCGCTGCGTGACTCAAAGCGTACTGTGATAATACTGAATAACAAAGATTGTAACAACATTGACAAAATTATCGACATTTTAATGTACTCGTGACCATACATCGTCATAATTGAATCGCGGAGGTTAGTTGCTGGTTGTCCCAGAGCGTTCGTCACTCTAATTGGCTGAGCGAATGTAAACAGAGATGGCGGTGGGTGAGTTTCTGAGACCAACGCTGCTGCGCGTTCTACCACGGTGTTTAGGCTGTGTGAGGAATCGTGTTGTCTTGCGTGGGTGTATGGGTGTCAGCGTATCTGTCCGATGTGTGTCTACCTGCCTATAAGGAACTTCACTTGCCATGTGCCATGGTGTTGTCTCCACCATCCGTGTCAAATGGCGTCCGTCACGATGCAAATGAAGGCAGGATTTACACTGGGAGGAGCTAACGTGCCCATGCCATGTGCCCTTGCTCCCGTCGCAGTTGCCAATGCCGGAGAACGAAATGCATCAGCTGTCTCAGGAGGTGTCGAACCTGCGGGCCAACCTGGGCAGGGCACGAGCGCACTTTAACACCCTGCGTGGCGCCCTGAGCCAGAAGGATAAGAGCCTCCACGAGATGCTGCACCAACTAGAGATCCACCGTTCTGAGGAGGTACCCTGGCTGCCGCCAAACCCCCCTCCCCGTCCCCTTGTTGCACGGAGCGCGGCTAAAATTAAACGTGTTTTCGTTGTGAAGCTCCGTGGCGCACAAGCAGGGATAACAAAACCTCAACATATTCGTCAATAAGACTGCAATGGTTATTGCTGTAAAGGACCATTGCCTGAAACGTCGCCTTTTCGATGTTCTGCCCTATTGAGTGCATCGTTTTTGATGAATGTGTTGAGTTTTTATTCAGAGTGTGATCTGAAAGTCAAGGAAATTGGCCATTAAATAAGTGCATTCTGGGAGGTGGCTGGGTGCTTCAGGGGTCAGAGATGCTGTGCCAGCACTGCTGAGATGCCAGGATCAAATCCAGATTACAGCCGCCCAACCACAGTGATTTAACCGGGTTCCCAAGCGTAATGAGTTGGCTAAATTTGAATGCTAATACTGTTGAAAATGAAAAAAGCAGATCAAACAAAATTTTTGTATCATAGCATCTCCCCACAGAATGTGCATGTAGTATGTTTTACTGATTAATACACCTGTATGGGACTGACCAGCATGGGGAAGTATAGTAAAAACACATCCCCATGACCGACATGGCATTGTGAGTTGTTCTGAATATTGACTCCATTTGAAGACGATCATTTGGGTGCTCGGAATTTCTTCATTATGTTATGATGCAGAGCGTTTCCATGTTATATGCATGCTTACCAATAGTTGATATATCATGGTTTTATTTTTGGAATTTATTTTATTATTCGAAATATTTTATATTTTATTTAAACGTGATTGTGGTATGTTACGACCACGGGTGTTTACCCGTGGTCGTATTGTTCACAATATAATCTAAATTTATTCTCTTTTCATCTTGAAAACATCCATTGCATGTGTGCGTATCCGTCTGTGTGCGTGTCACCTATATGTGCACATGGGCGTCTCTGTACTTGATCCCCGTGTCTCTGCATGCTTACGTTGTCTCCCTGTACATGTTGTGCCTGTGGCTATGTACATGTCTCTCCATATGCACTGTGACTTTCCGTACATTTATCCAAATTTTTACATGTGACTTGCTTGTGTCCGTATGTATATGTCTCTGCATGTTTGTCATTTTTTTTATTTATTTTCGTGTGCCTCCTGCCCATGTCTCTGTCTCTATTTCTCTGTACAACTACATACTGCGTGTGTCAGTATGTCTCTACCTGTCCTCATCTGCACACTGCACGTGTCTGTGATGAGGGGCTGCCCACCTATGCATACACGTGCCTGTGCCACTGTGCCCATCTGTCCGTGAGCAGCTACGGGCGCACTCGCAGGCCATCAACAGCCTGCAGGCAGAGTTGGAGGCAGCGCGGCGGGGTGAGCGGGAGGCCGAGGAGCGTTCCGTGCACGACGCCAAAGCCGCGTCATCGGAGCTGGCAGAGTTCACGCTTAGGACTGAGCGGCTTCAGGAGCAGCTGAGAAATGAGCACGAGGAGACTCTGAATCTGGCACGCATGGAGCTGGCCGAATATCGTGCATCGCACACGCACGCCGACTCAGAGTACGACGCTCACGTCGTGCACATCGCGGTCCTGCAGAAGGTGAGGCCTCCACTCTCGCAACAACCACCCCCCTACCCTCCGCCTACCCACACTCTAGCTCCCTTGTCATTCGGGGCCATTGATTGGTGTCCTGGAAAATACTTGATAATCCACATAATTCCTTGGAGCTCTTTTCAGAATTTGCCATGTTTCATCCATTGCTGGATGTAGGCCTCCCCTAAACCACCACCACAACCTCTCACGATCTTGCAATGATAACAATCCACCTAGTACCTGCACACAATCAGATTCCATCGCTCTATTCCCAGGCTGACACTGTGCTATTATTCTCCACCATCCTTCATCCCCTTGAGCAATGTGTCCTGCCCAAGCCCACTTAATTTTCTCAATATTTTGGGTGAGCGATAAAAAGGATTACGAATATATTCAAGTTACATGTAATTATGTGTAACATAGATACTGCCCATCCTCCGCTGGCAGGAGCTGAAGGAGTGTGACGAGTTGCTGCGGCGCTCTGAGGCCGACCTGGTGGTGGCACAGAAAGTGGCACGAGAGCATGGCATTGAAGCCGAGCGGCTGGGCGCCGAGGCCGCGGAGCTGAGTGTGACCGTGCGTGACCTCTATGCCAACCAAGAGGTGCAGAAAACTGAGGTGGACACCCTGCGGGATGAAGCGCTGGAGTTGCAGCAACGGCTGCAGGAGACCAACACTTGCTTCGAGGAGACCGGTGGGTAGGGGCCTGTGCTCCCAATCTTTCTAAATCTACGGACCCATTGAACGCTAATTTTTGTAGACCACTATGCACCAATAACTTTTTTTTACGAGTTTAAACGAGTCTAAGTCCTAGAAACATTTCACACGTGGACCACTTCCGCTGTCTAACATGGTTGGACTACACTGGGTTTTCTAAATGCTCTCTCGCTAAGTCCTTCGTGTGCATGTATTGTAACTTTTGACCCTGTTTGAATGCAAGCTGGTGAATAGGTCTGAGGTACCTAATCCCTCTTAGCCCTGAGTCTCTGCTACTACTCCTGCTGCTGTTACTCTTCCTCTTGGTGCTTACTGCTCTTTCTCCACCTGCTGTCACTGGTGGCTATACTGTCTTCATCGCCGTGGTTTTGTATCCCTTTCGACAGCCAATTCTCTGGAGCAACATCATGAGCGTGCGGAGCTGTCTCAGGCAGAACTGGTGGCGATGAAGGCACGGTTAGGCGAGCACAAGGTGGAGTGTGAGCGGATGCTGCAAAATGAGAAGTGCCGTGCTCGGGAAGAGCTCGACAACACCAGGTGCGTAGCGCAGGCACCGGTGGCAGCGACGGTGAGATTGGGGGCATGGGGGGCGTGATTAGGAGGGTGCTCGGCCGGTGTGGGAGTGATGGAATGGCGGTCCGTAGCGAGCTGGCAGAGGTGAGCGGTGGTGGGATGGCGGTAGAGTCACGTCAAGGAGTCATGGCATGATAAGGACAAATACTTGCAAGTCCAAGGTGTTCAGTTCACGCGTGTGCGAGCGTGTGCTTCCGAAAAGCAGAACATAGGGTGACTGAGATTGAGTGATGGACATACGGGAAAGTAGAAAATCAAGGAACAATTTGTAATACAATCCACATTTGAAAAAAGTTCCCAGGCTGCTCTGATTGTAGCGCCAGTCGCACCATGGCCATGCAATTGCTTTTACTGAGATTTGGTGATCTGCGCATACGCACCACGGCCTTCAGCTTACCGCTTCTCGAATGCCCATTCTCTTTCTCTTCACTCCCCTTGCCCCGCTGTTTCCTTTACCTCCCCTACCCATTCGTGATCCCGAAGTACCCTATGTCGCGGTCTCTCATTCTTTAACCCTTGTATGCCCCTGCCATCTAAATTATTAAATTCTGTCACTTTTTTTAAACTATGTCAAACGCTTTGAGTGAATTCGCTCTATAAATATACAATTAGATCAGATATATGGGACAGTGCAATGTGAGTTCTTCCACGGTTCGGTGTTGGATTCTCAGTGCGAGTGAGCGAGCGACTTAGCGAGCGTGGGAGTGCCCGTGCTTGACGCCGTGCTGCCTCCTTGTGGTGTTGTACAGGGGCAAGATGGAGTTCATCAAGGCCGAGCTGGAAGTCTCCAGGGCAGAGGAGGCCGCGACGGCACAGGAAGTGGTGCGGCTGCAGTACACAGTTCATCACGCGGATGCGGAGATGAATTTCATGCGCGGCCAGATCGACGGGCTGCAGCACCAGGTAACCATAAGCTTAAGCTGCAGCCCCACACCTCTATTTGTGTACACGTGAGTTCGCGTTTAAAGTCAATGTTAAAAAAGATATATATTTCATGGAAGCAGGTTCATAAGTGCGAATGTTTGTAAGTCTGGTGTTCGTAAGTCGAGGACTGCCTACATCCACTTATTTTTCACACTGATGTATAGATGCGCGTGGGTTACTGAACAACCTTTGTTAAGGGACTGTACCACGTTACAATCCATCATCCCACCTCTATTAGAAGTACCTACTACTACTAGACAATCTCCATGTTACTACGTGCATCTCGATCCCATCCCTTAATTTGACCTTTTAATGCACCTTTTGGGTTGATTCATATATATGGGCTTTTATAGGTGTTACTATCAAAGTTAAACCGTGCTTTTGGGTCATTTGGTCACGGGTGGTATGGTGTATGGACATATGTGAAAAAGAGTTTCATAGCTGTTCAGATTCCTATATTTAAAATAAAGATACTGGTTCTGTATGTCTTTGTTGTATCTGAATGTTCTATCGTAGCTGCACGCAGTCATTAAAATACTTTGCCGTATCCCTCTGCTGCTTTATGCCCGTGTCCCACACAGCTCATTGAGAACAACAAGCAGCTGGGATCCCTGCAGGCGGGGATTCTGGGCTACCAACGCGTGGTGGCGGATCTGCACGCTGAGCTGGTGCCATCCCATGAAAACTTGCAGAGCTTGCACGCACAGCTGCAGGATCTGCAAGTGCGGCACCAGCAGAGCGAGGCGAAGGTGAACGCACAGCATTTGGCGTCACAAAGAGCCCCCGTATAGCCTTAATAGACTGTTGGGGCAAGTGCTGTTCGTGAGCACCTATGAAGGCCGGCATGGCATGCGAGGGGATGTGTGACCAGCACCACACCTGTGTATCCCAAGTGGTGATGTTTACACACGCGCTAGGTGCTCATTTGAGGCTGAATCGACCTAGGGGAGGCCCAGAAACGATTCAGAAAATTGTCATTGGTGTTGGCCATGAGTGAGAATTGAACTGGGTTCGCAGTGCAGCGCGCAAACTGCTACAGTGCCGCTCCCCACACACTCACTTTCACATACACACACATGTGGGTGTGCACACCCACATTCACTCCCAGCACAAGGCTGACTCATGGTATCTCGTGGAGGATCGCTGCACTGAACAAAATAGTTCCACGGTTCAGTTTGCAAGTGCGAGTTGGCGCTTTAAGTCAATGGTAATCGAAAATTTTATGGAAACAGGTTCGTCGGTCGGGTATTCCGAAGTCGGGTGTCCGTAAGTTGATGACTGCCTGTATCCACTTCTTTTTCATACTGATGGTTGTACAGTATGGATGCATACTGGGTTACGGAGCATCCTCTGTTTAGGGACTGTACCACGTTACGACCCCCTATCCCACCACTAATAGAAGTACCTACTACTACTAGACCATCTGCTCCCCTCTGCTACGTGCATCTCCCTCCCTGTTTTTGGTTGGAAAGCGATCTTAATCTGACATTTTAATGCAGCTTTTGGGTTAATTCATATATGTGGGCTTTTATCGGTGTTATCTTGGGTTGTATAGATGGTGGTCGTCCATCCAAGCACTATGGAAGTTCAGCAATGCTTTTCTTTCAAGATCTGAGATGATTGGGTGCATTCTGGTCATTTGGTCATAGGTGGTGAATGGACATCTGTGTAAACGAGCTTTACAGTTCAATACATTGTTCAATTATAAATAAAGATTTCGATTCTATGTGTGTGTTGTTGCATCTGTATGTTATACAATAGCCGCACGCAATTATTGAAATGCTCTTTTGTGTTTCTTTGCCGCTGTTTGCCCGTGGCCCACACAGCTCATTGACCGGAATTGGCAGCTGGAATCTCTGCAGGCAGAGATTCAGTGGTATGAACGTGTGGTGGTGGAGCTGCACGCCGAGTTGGCGCCCTACCGCGACAACAGGAAGAGCGCACACTCAGAGCAGCAGCGTCTGCAGAGCGAGGTGGAGGTGAGCGCACAGCACTCGTGCGTCGCACACACACAAGTATATAATTTGTGTTTAACGTAAATAATATATTCATACACACACGATTCAGTGTATGATGATAATGATGAGCTGGTCTAACCATTTCGTGAAGTCGTCATGGTCCCTGTTTACAAATACAGATTATCTATCTATAGACACAATTCCATTATTGCTGTAAACAATGATAACGCTAAGAATTATTTAGCACCTTTCTGTACACCGGGGCATCTCAGAGTGCTTTACATCACATCTCATCTCAACACGTTTGAAAAGGCACCCTCAATGACAGATGTCCCTGTGGGCACAAGGTGACTCAGCACCTGGCGTGAAATTGGCATTTGTCTGCCAGTAGGGGTTGCTGATTGTTGTGTGTAATCACAGTTGAGCTGGTATATGTACTTAGTTGTGTGTAGTGTCTAATGGGTCGGTTTGTCCACAGCTTCCTACGGTTGAGGAAGAGGACATCTCTGGCTGCTCACTGGAGCCCGGCGTTCAAGAAGCCTCCCAAGACCTGCCCCCCAAGGCCTCCAACACCCTCGGCGCCTCTCACATTGACTAACACACACATATCGACTGACACACACACACACACATATTGACTTACAAATACACATCGACTCACACACACGCATGGAACTAAACACAAACATGGACTTACACACACACACCGACTCACACACACACATGCACTTACACACACAATTACATACGGACTTATACACACACATATCGACTAAGACACACACACGTGGACTTACACACACACATGGACCCCCGCACACACATCGACTGACACACACACATCGACTCACACACACACACTGCCCTACACACACATACACATATGGACTCACACACACAGACATCGACTTTAGATACACACACATGGAGTTACACACAAAGACAAAGATCCCCCGTATAGCCTTAACAGACTGTAGGGGCAAGTGCTGTTAGCGAGCACCTATAAAGGCCGGAACGGCACACGAGGGGGTGGGTGGCCAGCATCACGCCCGACCGCCTTTGTCTCCCCAGTGGCGATGTTTATGCACCGCACCAGGTACTCATTTTAGGCTGAGTCGACCTAGGGGAGGCCCAGGACTGGTTCAGATAATTGTCACTGGTGTTGGCCGTGAGCGGGAATCGAACCCGGGTTGCAGGTTCATAGCGCAGCGCGCTAACTGCTACACTACCGCTCCCCACACAAATAGACAAATATCCCCCGTGTAGCCTTAACAGACTGTAGGGGCAAGTGCTGTTAGCGAGCACCTATGAAGGCAGGCACGGCACACGAGGGGGTGGGTGGCCAACACCACGCCCGGCCGCCTTTATCTCCCTAGTGGCGATGTTTACACACCGCACCAGGTACTCATTTTAGGCTGAGTCGACCTAGGGGAGGCCCAGGACCGGTTCTGATAACCATCACCGGTATTGGCCATGAGCGGAAATCGAACTCGGGTCGCCGGGTTCACAGCGCAGCGCGCTAACCGCTACACTACCACTCCCCACACACACACATAAACGTACACACACACATCGACTCACACACATATGGACTCATCACACACACATATACACATCGACGTACACACATATCGACTGACACATATGTAATATTGCTCGCAGAGACGGTGTCGTCTCTTCTGTTTGTTTATTATCAAATAAATATCAACCAATAACTCAACGTGCAACTACGAGTGACTATATACACACGGGTGTTTCACACAACACGATTCTGGGATAACATAACTTCTTCTTGTAAAACAACTCGCGGACGATGAAGACGGCCAGATCACGACGACGTAGTTCCCCCACACCAAGCAGTGCCCTGAACCTTCACTCACACTGCTATTTATCCTCGCCGGGCCCGACCACACCCTATGCCTTAATCCAATTGGTTCCCATCTAAGGAATGCTTATTAACTCGTCCTTCCCTATCATTAGCAACCATGGTCCCGGTAACCCTTCCATTAGTAACCATGGTCCCGGGGAGCCCCACCGTCCGCTATCGCCCCGCACTGTCATTACAACACCCCTCCTTTGCAACGTCAGTAACGTCTTCCGAACGCCGAGATGTAATAATTTGGTTTCGTGTACCTCTCGAGTCAACGCACCCCGTAAAACCGTAAGAACCACCAGGCCATAGCGTTGAAACCCCTCATCCCATCTCATAAGAAACCCGTACCTCAGCACAATCTTTGAGGACTTCGGCGAGCTAGGGTTCGTTAGTTCCTGCTCCGCACGCCTCCAGAGTCGCAACAAGGACGCGTCATCCATTTGCAACCGACCCCATTCGGCAAGCGTGAGGTCCAGCATTCCATCTACCGGCGCAACGTTACCAATGGGTGCTGCGCTCTCCACTGACGCCACTACCCCGGATGGCTTCGCGTCCCGTGGCTTACATCGTCCTGCGCCCGTTGAACAAGCACAGCCCCCCCCCCGTCGGCATTCGGGATAATGCGTCCACATTACTATGCCGCAACCCTTTTGGTTAAATCACCCGAAATGAAAATTCCTGTAATATCTCCAACCAACGTGACAGTTAGCCCGAAGGTTGATCCACACGCAAGAAGTATTGAAGGGCCGCATGGTCCGTGTGGACCACGAATTCCGTACTTTACAGGTAAGGCCTGTACTGTTGCACAAAGTGCGCCATGGCCAAGAGTTCCCTCCTGGTCACGCAGTAACATCGTTCCGCGGATGACAGGACATGGCTCCCATACACTACCACCCTTTCAACGCCGTTCTTAACTTGGGACAGGACAGCCCAAGACCCGTGTCACTGGCATCTGTATCTAAGGTAAACAGTAGGGAAAAATCCGGCTACTCCAGGGGAGGCACTTCAGCATGGCTTTTGTGCAGTGTAACAAAAGCAGCCTCCTCCTCTCCCACCTAAGCATCTGGCATTTAGCCGTTAAAGCATGGAGAGGCTTAGCGATTGTCGTGAACTGCGGAATGAACCTTCAGTAATAGGGCGCTAAACCGACAAAACTGTGCACCTCCCCCACCGACTGAGGAGTCGTCCAATCGTGCACACAAGCTGTCTTGTCGGGATCCGTTGCTATTCCGGAATCGCCCACGATGTGACCCAGATATCGCACAGAGGTTTGCAACAGGTGGCATTTTGTAGGTTTCAACTTAAGGTTTGCCGACTGTATCCTCAACAACATGGAATGCAACCATTGCAAATGTTCCTCGAAAGTGTGGCCAAACACAATAATTTCGTCAAGGTAAATGAGACGTGAGTCCCATTGCAACTCCGCTAGTACTAGTTGCATCAACCTCTGGAAGGTGGCCGGGGCTGAGTGTAAGCCCATTGGAAGGTAGTTGAAATGGTACAATCCTTGAGGTTTTCTAAATTCCGTTTTTGGTTTAGATGACTCATCCAGGGGAAGTTGTCAATATCTCAACAAAAGGTCTAAGATGGAAAAAAATCTGGCCCCTGATAGCGCATCCAACGAGTTGTCCATACGGGGGAATGGGTACGCATCTGCGACTGACACTTTATTCAACTTGCGGAAGTCTACGCAGAACCGCACCATACCATCAGCCTTTTTTATCAACACCACGGGAGCGCCCCAAGGGCTGGTCGAGGGGGAAATAATATCTGCCGCCAGCATTTCCTCCACCGGCAGTTGCACACTTTCCTTTTCCCCCGGGCTTAACCTATACAGATTCTGTCAAATGGGGGCAGCCGTTCCCGTGTTAATATGGTGTTGCAGAAGGGAAGTGCACGCTATATCAAACTTCCTCTTACTTTTTCTTGATTTGTCACACACTCATTCTGATGGTTAACAAATAATTTATTGTACAATTGTATTTTTTTTGACAGCCGGGTCAGCTGGAGGCTACGCAGAGGGGGGTAATGTAGTGACATAAGAAGGGAGGGGCTCCTGGGGGCTCTGGGACCCTGGGCGGGCCAGGCGCTTAAGCCTCTTGGCGCCAGGCGCTGGGTTCCCAGGCGGGTCAGACGCTTAAGCTTCTTGACGCCAGGTGTTGGGTTCCCGGGTGGCCCAGGCGCTTAAGCCGCTTGACGCCACCAACGGGGGGTGGGCTGTGTGTGCTCTGTGGGATATCTGGGGGCGCACACGGCCCCACCCCTCGTTGGGGACTAGGCATAAAAGGGGAGCTCCCTGGACGATCAGGGCCAGTCGTAGCTCAAGACCCAAGACCAGTCATCTGAGGACCCTGGGACGCTGTGAGAGCCAGTGGTGGGACTCTGGAACTCCCGACTCTACGACCTTGTGAAGGCGAGTTCCAGAGCGTAGCCAGAGTAGTGTATCTCGGCTGTGTACCTAGGCTGTATACCTGGGAGTTGTTTCAGAGTATCAGGACTGTTGGATTGTAATAAAGAAGTTACCTCTACAAGTGTCTCCGGAACCCGTTACACTACCCTACCCCCTCCCTTTGATGCTCCTAATTCTGCATAATGCATGGGCATAATATGACTTTGAAACCCCCCCGCATTTCTGCATTTCCCATAAATATGCTAAATTCCTCTTCATATGCAAATTCTTTTGTCAAGGCGCTCTTTTCTCCTCCCTCCCAGCTTAAATAGACGCTCCAAGCCTAGGACGTGTCATTCAGACTCTGTCTTATCGACAGACATGTTCTTCACCTGGGGACGGCTGCTTGCGTTGTGGCCGAAACGTCGTGAGAATTATTTTATTATGTTTTATTTGTATTATTTTATTACTTCCCTTCTACGTGACTTTACCGAAAGAACCAAGAAGATGATATTGTCATTGTAGTGCGTATTTAATGTGGCGCTGCACTCTGATGTTGTAGGAGAAAATATTATTTAATAGTCTATGTAATTAAGTAGAACGTGTTGTCTATATTTATTTAAAGTTGCGCATTTGGATGTGACGTCACACTTCTCACCCCCTCCCCCCTCGTCACACATCGTCACAAATGTCTGACCCCCCCCCCCCCCACCAGGTGCATGACGTCATTTATGGACGGTCCCCAAGCCTCGTGCAAGGGGGATACGGCCAGCGCAGATTCACCGGGGTCTCCGGCCCCGAATATCTGGAACCACGCCAGATGTCTGGGAAGAGGTGGGAGTACCCACGCTTTACCCCACCGCACGCGGTGACTTGCCGATTGACAAAATCTTTTTTTTTATTTGTACCAAGTAAGGCTCACTGAGCTGCGTAGTTCTTTTCCAGAAGCAACCTGGCCATCACACATGATAGCTCAATAGAGTGGGCGAATCGTGTGGAAATGCATAGCAGCCAAAAACTACAAACGGTATGTTGGTTCTAAATGTGGAGGCTAAAACCGGAGGATCCCAGTGAAAAATCCACCAACTATGGCATACCGATACATCATGCTGAGTGGACAGAGCGGTGGAAGGGAGATTTAATAAACTTGCACCATTGTGCCAACCGCCGCGCCGAAAAATCGAATCGAACCGGCGAGACCACTCTTGAGAACCCCTGACGTGCATGTGTAGTGACATAAGAAGGGAGGGGCTGCTGGGGGCTCTGGGATCCCAGGCGAGTCCAGACGCTTAAGCCTCTGGGCGCCAGGCGTTGAGTTCCCAGGCGCTTAATCCCCTAGGCGCCGCCAACGGGTGGGGGGGGGGGGCTGCGTGTGCTCTGTGGGATGTCTGGTGGCGCACACGGCCCCACCCCTCGTTGGACCAGGCATAAAAGGAGAGCTCCCTGGACGATCGGGGCCCAGTTGTAACTCAAGACTCAAGACCCACGACCAGCCATCTGAAGACCCTGGGATGCTGTGAGAGCCAGTGGTGGGACTCTGGAACTCCCGACTCTACGACCTTGTGAGGGCGAGCGTAGCCAGAGTAGAGTATCTAGAGTATCTAGGCTGTGTAGCTAGGCTGTGTACCTAGGCTGTAACAGAGTATCAGGACTGTTGGAGTGTTGTATTGTAATAAAGAAGTTACATCTACAAGTGTCTCCGGAACCCGTTACACATGTACGTCGAGATCACAGTGGTAACAGTGTAGGAGAGCCGACACAAGGTTGAAGAGGGGTTCGTCTTTTATTCCTTTCCTCCAGTCCACACCTGTCCCCAGCCATCTCAATCTCGTTCCTGCCAAGATCCCCCTCTTCCCGCCCGTCCTCTCCCTTATATCTCCTCGCTCGCTTCTCCCCCTTCCCCTGTCACCGTCCCACTCCCCCTCCTATTGGTGGGAATCCTTCCCCTGACATCCCTTACAACAGAATCCCGGCGGTGGTGGCGACGCTGCACGTGGCTTGTACTCCAGCACTGTGGAGACAGCGGCGAGGGTTGGCGGATCACCACACGGAGATGTGAAAGTCGCCTTTCTCGTGGGCGTAGAGGAGGCAAACGTACCCTAGATCGTCAGGACCAGGCAGTACAGCAAAACATGTGGACGCCACCTGTTCCGTCTGTGTGGCATAGAGTGTTTCCTCCCCTTGCACGCGTGCATTTTCTCCGGGTGCACTCATTAGTTGGCTGAAAACATCTTAATAAAGAGGGGACTGCAAAGCTTGGGCAATTGTTGGCACCGGGTCACCGCGTGTCTGCTGCCTCCCTGCCCGTCTGTGATTACTCCTCGCGCATCTGAGTCGTCCTCTGGACCTCTCTCGACGAGAGCGAGTGAGTAGTGCGCAGGGGCGGCTCCCATTATGATATTCGATTCAAGTCTTGGGGACACTCTCACACAGAGCGGGCGGAGGGCGAGGATAAAGTTGGCAGCTTTTTTGTTTTATTCTTGTTGGCTCGCACTCCGACACGCGTAACAAAGCACGCGTTAGAAAGCACGCGTCGCGAGTGACGTACGTGTCCGCGCAAGCTCGTCCCGCAAAATAATACAAAGAACACATCGATGCACCACCACAGCGCATGCGACACTGACAAATGATATCAACATAGACCTCGACAAATGCTTTGCATAAAGTTCGTGGCAACAGACCGGAGGAGGCGACGACAGAAGCAGAGTTCATGGATGAGGGGGACCAAACGGCGGGAGGAGAGGGGAATTAGACCCGGGGTCAGAGTTTACGTTGGTGCCAATTAAATTGGCAAAACTTCAGTGGTAGGGCTACTCGGCAAAAAACCATGTCAACCTTGTTGGTGGACGTGCCAACGTATCATGTTGACCAGGTAATTGCAGTGTTTATTTACAAGGGCCAGGAGTGTATTGGTCGTTCTTTGTTCAGTCCGTAAATGGAGCGGAAGATGGTAGCAGCCTTCGTTCACGCGACCGACTCTGTTTGAGCGAGAAATCACGACTCACGCCACCGCCGGCCCCGGCGACCGAACATCGATCAACGATCTCCCGGTCACCAGAGCGGCGACGACTCGAGCCTCTAACTTCCCACTTCTGGGCGAGGCTCCCCCTCTCTCTCTCGCTGTCTGCCATGGTCTCCCATTCCTTTCACTCCTTTAGTTGCTCCTGTCCAGAAGTGGCCTCCGGACTCCCTTCATTACACGATTGGCGACGACCAACTGTGTGTACATGGTTGGCGGTCAAATCTACCAACTGTGCATCATTACAAAAAAAGAATAGCAACGACATCAGCTCCGTGTTCGACGTTGCAACATTTGCATCCGTTGCTCTGTATTCTGTAGCACTATTCCGCAGAGGTTACACAGAGCCCAGTCGTCACAGTATTAACACGTTCTCAATTGGGGCCCCTGTGGTCCACAAACCACGTGGTACCGCCACTACCAAATCAGGGCTGTAAACATGGGGGGGATAAGAACTTCCCAACGGGTTTGAACACGCGATAGCCTCTTCCCGTTGACAGTGGCATGCGTCCGAATAGCTCACGACGGTTTGTTGATCCCTTCCTAAAGCAAGAACACGACTAAATGTTTTGGCCAACTCAGGTCGGCACCGGCGGATGGGATCCCTGGTCTGGGTCCGCGGACTTTAACTGGACACGTGTGTGTGCCCGTTCGGCAGAGAGACGGTGTTCGGATGATGAGGTGAGGAGTGGGCGGAGGAGGCACGGCAAGATGGGTCACTTGTCGATTAAAAGTGAAGGGTCGACGCATGGTCAACCCTCGTCCATCCTGGGTATGGTGGTTCACACTGCGTGATGATAATTAGATAGCAGTGATTAAATGATCAACAGTGGTAGTGAATTGACAGTGAAAGGTTGGTTAATGGTAGTGGACCCATTAACGCCTCGCGACACGAAGTCGTGATGATGAAGACAATGCTGCAATGATGGATGTGGTAGTGCAGTTATTTACTGGACATCTGTGAAAAAGAGCTTTATAGGTCATCGGATTTCTCCAGGATAATGAACGATTCTGATCTGGGTGTCGAGGTTATGCGATGTGGCAGTATATTCTGATGCGGTTGACGAGATGATGTGGTAGGCGTATTGTGACGATGGTGTCATGATGGTGACAACGTGGTGGTAGTGGTGTCACAATATGGTGTTGTGTTGTAATTCTATCGTGATCATGTGACGAGACGGGCCGCCAGTTTGTCGTGACAATGGTGTGATGATGCGATGTTGTGAAATTCTTGCAATGACAACATAGAGTGGCATGACGTGGCGATGATGATGTGATAACGACGATGATGATGTCATGACGACGACGACGTGCTGGCTCACATACGCATGCGCTGTTACACGTGTTTAATACATGACGGCCTGTGGCTTAGCTCACGAGAATCCGCGGAAGCTTCTCAGTCATCTCTCCTCCTTCCCTCCACACCGAGGTTTGCGCTGACCAATGTTGCTTGTTCGATTTCCTTCCAGAGTGTGGTTGAGAAAGCGTATTCCAGTTTTCAAAAGCGTCAGGGAGGTCCCGTCGATGGCATCGGCACCGCGTGGTTTCAGGTAGCGGAGTCTACAAAAGCTCCAACCCGGATTTTTCAGTCTCCAGTGATAAAAACCCCATGCAGGTGGACGTTTGGAATTTTGAGGCTGAATGATGATGGTGGTGGTGGTGAATGCACGAGAGCTGAACTACAACAGACCAGTTCTGCCTTTGCATACAATTTACTTGAGAATGGAAACCCCGAGGTGACGTTTGGAGTTGCCTCCTCAACCTGGAACGGTGAGCAATCGCTGATATATGGGGAAGTTACAACGATGCCCCTCATTGAGAATCTCAGTGTTCACTGTGTGTATGTGCGTGCGATGTATTAATAAATAAATAAAACAAAGACAAAGATCCCCTATATAGTCTGAACAGGCTGTTGGGACAAGTGCTGTTAGCAAGCCCCTATGAAGGCCGGCACGGCGCAGGAGGGGGTGGGTGACCAGCACCATGCCCGGCCAAATTTGTCTTCCCAGTGGCGATGTTTACACACTGCACCAGGAACGCATTTGAGGCTGAGTCGACCTAAGAGAGGCCCAGGACTGATACAGATAATCATCACTGGTGTTGGCCGTGATCGGGAATTTAACTTGGGTTGCCATGTTTGTAGCGCAGCACGCAGTGCCCGCTTGTTGTCCAAATGCCGACCGTGCTTAACTTCGATTTCCATAACGGCATTCCCCCGCTGTTTGATCTGACCAACGACGATCTGACCGCCGGCGTGGTGGCAAGGCCGCCAACACGGCAGCTTTGCCACCAGCACAGCGACCTGACTGCCGGGGTTGGCTGATAGCCCACCAGTATGACAGCCTGACTAGCGGAATGACAATTTTTACCACCTGCAGAATGACAGCTTCACCACCAGCATGGCGACTCACACCCACACACACACACCCCAAACCAAATCCATTGGGCAGCGCAAATGGAACCATCGAGAGAGAGAGAGAAAGAGAGAAAGGGAGAGAGCGACGAGGAAGCTTCCATGGATTTCATCACCCCCGGCAAGCGACGAGGTCACCCGACGTCTCAGGCCTCCTCATCGTCCTCGCCCTCCTCTTCCTCGAACTCGCCCGCCTCCTCGGCCGTGGCGTCCTGGTACTGCTGGTACTCGGAGACGAGGTCGTTCATGTTGCTCTCCGCCTCGGTGAACTCCATCTCGTCCATGCCCTCGCCCGTGTACCAGTGGAGGAAGGCCTTGCGGCGGAACATGGCTGTGAACTGCTCGGAGATGCGCTTGAACAGCTCCTGTGGGGCACACGGGGGGGGGGGGGGTTACAGGGACTCGGTGTCATGGGTGCGGGCCCGCTGCCCCGTCATACGCGGCCGCTGAACAGTATTTGCTCACAGTCGTAGAGAGAGAATGATTCTAAAGTTACTAAATCTATTTTTTATTTTACCATGTAAGGCCCAATGAGCTACGTAGCTCTATTTCATCATCATCATCACCACGTAGACATTTATAGCAGCATAAATATTCTAAATGTGTGATGTTGATTCTAAATGTGAAGGGGAAAACCGGAGGACCCTGAGAAAAATACAAGTGACCACCAGGAGAGAGACATGCAAACACCAAATATACAGGCATTATTGTTGGGATCG
Organism: Lethenteron reissneri; assembly: GCF_015708825.2. Lineage (NCBI taxonomy): Eukaryota > Metazoa > Chordata > Hyperoartia > Petromyzontiformes > Petromyzontidae > Lethenteron > Lethenteron reissneri. The sequence continues at coordinate 11,191,988 of NC_083787.1, read as the reverse complement.
AATCCACAACCTCCTGTATACTAGACGAGGGAGTTAACATTTCGCCATAGTGACTTGGGGGCACAATAAACCACAGACAAGCAAGAGGGCAGCCACATGATGAGCAGGTGCCAACAATTGCCCAAGCTCTACGGTCCTCTATATATATTAAGGTGTTATTGGGCAATTAATGATTATTTTCATGTGGGAGGAAACCAGAGCACCTAGAGAAAACCCACGCATACCAGGGGGAAACACCCTATCCCACACAGACGGAACAGTTGGTGTCCACATTTTTGCTATAAAAACGTTTCGTGACATTTGTGTGATCCAACAACTCTCGCCTCCACACGGGCATGGGGACATAAGGACTTAATGACCTGAAGGTACAACAGGTGCAAAGAGATTGAGAACATGGGAACATGAGGCCATGGCGATTCAAGAACATATGGATATGGAGACATGAGGATATGAGGACAGGAGGGCATTACAGGCAGGGCCATAGGGACACGGGGACACGGAAGCATGAGCACATGGAGAAAGAGGGACGTGGGGCCATGTGATATAGAGGGGGAGTATAAGAACATGGGGGAACACAGGGGCGTGGGAATGTTGGGATCCTGTGAACATTAAAACATGGGGTTGTGAGAACGTGGGGTCATGGGTGTACAGGGGAGATGTGACATGGGAACGCAGGCACACGGAGCTGCACGGTGACCAACAGCTTCTTGAATCCATCTGTGCACAAATGTGAACATTAACCGCTTGTACGCGTGGTGGGTTTTCTCTCTGATTCTTCCAATATCCCACCATGTAAAAAAGCCAAACCTCTCATCGATGGAAACAACGGCCCCACATCCCACTGTAGCGGGAACTCTCGCATAGAGGAAATCCCGAGACTCGGCAAGACTTCCTTGAGAAAAATAAATAAAATCAAGGCATCTACCACCGTTACCATCACCAAGAGTAACGAAACCCTCTGATTAATATGGTCGACTACGTATGGTTGCAAAATAAGTTCAACATACACACGCACATATACGTAAATACGGTGTGAAGGAAAGGAACGAGCCCGGTCAGTGCAACATTGACAGGCTGTGACGCGTGGAGTGGGCACAGTGGCAGAGGTAACGGGAGCACGCAGAATGAAAAGTGCGCAAAGTAACGTAGAGAGGTGGTGCAAAGCTCGGAATGATTTACAGGAACTGGCTCATCTCTATACTCCAAACGAGGTGCCCCCTGAGATCTTCGGATCGTCTTCTTTTAAGTCAAGGCTCATTTCCTGCGGGGGTGATCGGGCTTTTTGCCAGTTGAGCTCCCAAGCTTTGGAATGCTTGTGCCTTTGTGAATGAGACAATCATAATTCGTGAGAGCTCTATTTAAACCATGCGCCCGCCCACCCCCCCGCTCACCTGGATGGCCGTGCTGTTGCCGATGAAGGTGGCGGACATCTTGAGGCCACGCGGCGGGATGTCGCACACGGCCGTCTTCACGTTGTTGGGGATCCACTCGACGAAGTAGCTGCTGTTCTTGTTCTGCACGCTCAGCATCTGCTCGTCCACCTCCTTCATGGACATACGCCCGCGGAAGATGGCGGCCACCGTGAGGTAGCGGCCGTGCCGCGGGTCGCACGCCGCCATCATGTTCTTAGCGTCGAACATCTGCTGGGTGAGCTCGGGCACGGTGAGCGCGCGGTACTGCTGCGAGCCGCGGCTGGTGAGCGGCGCGAAGCCCGGCATGAAGAAGTGCAGGCGAGGGAAGGGCACCATGTTGACGGCGAGCTTGCGCAGGTCGGCGTTGAGCTGTCCCGGGAAGCGCAGGCAGGTGGTGACGCCGCTCATGGTGGCCGACACCAGGTGGTTGAGGTCGCCGTATGTGGGCGTCGTGAGCTTGAGGGTGCGGAAGCAGATGTCATAGAGCGCCTCGTTGTCGATGCAGTATGTCTCGTCCGTGTTCTCCACCAGCTGGTGGACCGACAGCGTCGCGTTGTACGGCTCCACCACCGTGTCCGACACCTGCGTTGGGGAGAGAGTGGGGGGGGGGGGAGCGTGAGAAAGTACGTATGTGGGTGGGTGAGTGGGTGGGTGGGTGAGTGGGTGGGTGGGAGAGTGGGTAGCTGGCTGGGGTGGGCAAATGGGTTTGTGGGTAGGCGAGTGGATAGATGGGTGGATGGGTGAGTGGGTAGATGGGTGGATGGGCGAGTGGGTAGGTGGGTGGGTGATTGGGTAGGTGGTTGGGTGATTGGGTGGGTAGGTGGTTTGGTGGGTGGGCGAGTGGATTGGTGGGTGGGCAAGTGGGTTGAAAGGTGGGTGGGCGAGAGGTTTGGTGGGTGGATGGGTGAGTGGGTGGGTGGGCAAGTGGGTCGGTGGGTGGGTGTGCGAGTTGGTTGGTAGGCAGATGGGTGAGTGGTGTTGATCGGCTCCACCACTGTCCGACACTTAGGGTGGTGTGGGGGGCAGTCGTGGCTGGGTTATATTTAGGGGTACTCATAGAGGTAGAGTTAAAGCAGGGGTATTGGTTAGGGTTAGAGTTTAGTGTCAATTAAGTGGCAGAGGTAGAAGTTACGCATACAGAGGTTATGGTTTAGGATCAGTCAGGGATAGTATTCAGTGGTTGCTTCTGGGTGGAGGGTGTGTGTGGATAGGGTTTTTATACAGAAGGAAACAATATTCTCTGTTCTTTCGATAAAGTCACGTGGATAGAAAATAAAATAAAAAATAATAAAGAAGGAAATAATGTTTTCCTATTCGATTGTTCCAACAATTTTTTGCTAATTTTTGAACCTATAATTCTACCAATTTTTGACTACTGGGACACTCCATTGGAACCTCATTTGTGGTGGATATAACCAGATTTGTCAATGTGATCAATAGTTACATTTTAATGTGCAATTCTATTGAGGGGGACTGTGTGTTGTCTTGGTGCGCCTGGGACTATTTTTGATGCCTTGCCCAAGTTTGATGAATTGGTGTACTTATGCAATTTGAACTTTTATACTTGATCTATTCTTTGTATTAACTTTTAGGGTTTTTTTTACCTTTCCTATACTTTGCACACCTATCGTGTTTTTGCATTGTTTGTTATTGTAACGTTATGACCCCGTGCCCCTACTGGACATCTGCAAAAAAAGAGCTTTATAGCTCATCGGATTTTTCCAGGATAAATACCGATTGTCATTCTGGGTAAATGTCAGTGTCAGGTCTAGGTTCAGAACTCGTGTCAGGGCAAGCATTGGGGCAACTACTCGTGTAGGACCTCGTGCCAGGTGTAGTTCCAGTTCCTCAGTCTCAGGGTGGCAGGGCTGGGGTCACCTTGAGTGAAGGCACCACGCTGAAAAGTATTCATGATGCGGTCGGGGTTCATCCTCCAGAGCTATGCCCTTTGGGGCTGTAATCCATAATCCTCCTGTACATTATTTTAGTCCTCCTGTTCTATAGCCCTCCACCGAGTAGTTCTCTAGTCTGCTCACCTTGGGGGAGGGCACCACACTGAAGGTGTTCATGATGCGGTCGGGGTACTCCTCGCGAATCTTGCTGATGAGCAGGGTGCCCATGCCCGAGCCGGTGCCCCCGCCCAGCGAGTGCGTCAGCTGGAAGCCCTGCAGGCAGTCGCAGCTCTCCGCCTCCTTGCGCACCACGTCCAGCACCGAGTCCACCAGCTCCGCACCCTCCGTGTAGTGGCCCTTGGCCCAGTTGTTACCCGCGCCACTCTGGCCTGCGGTGGAATGGGTGGGAGGGGGGGTCACTATGTGGCCCGGCGCATCTTGCGTCATTGCATCTCGCTTCCCCCCCCCCCAGGGCGGAGTGGTAGTGTAGCAGTTAACGCGCTGAGCTACGAACCCGGCGACCCGAGTTCGATTCCCGCTCACGGCCAACATCAATGACAATTATCTGAACCGGTCCTGGGCTTTCTCTAGGTCGACTCAGCCTCAAATGAGTTCCTGGTGCGGTGTGTAGTCACGAGGGAGATAAAGGCAGCCCTGTGTGGTGCTGGCCACCCACCCCCTTGTGTGCCGTGGTGGCCTTCATCAGGTGCTCGCTAACAACAAAGTCTGTTCAGGCTATACGAGGGATCTTTGTCTTTGGGATTTCTCAACAAATTGAAGTGGGCGGATGGGACAACCTGGGACCCTCCGACGAAGCTAACGGTTTTGGAGGTTCGTGGTTCGGTTCTGGCAGGCCGCACTGATTCATAACTCTGCGCCGTCTGCATCGCGGTGGACGTTAAGGATCACGTGGCATCTTTCAGAACGAGGAAGGAGGCCATGGTGTGCCGATGTCATGGTCCAAGTTTTCAAAAATTGAAATTTACATTGCAAAATTACGCAAATGGGATCACACTAAACTAAACTATATTTATTTTACCAGGCAAGGCCCTCTGAGCTATATAGCTATTTTTCAGAAGCGACCTGGCGATCACAAATTATTGCTCGATTAAGTGGTTTTATCACAGACTCATGCCCCAGGTCACTCTTGCAATGAGACTCCTGTCCTGGTCTCCTGAGATCACATCGGGTTCAACAAAATCAAGGAAGCGAGCAGCAGCCTTGGTTGCCTACCGAAGACAAAGTTGTCGGGCCGGAAGATTTGTCCGAAAGGTCCGGAGCGGACGGAGTCCATGGTGCCGGGTTCCAGGTCGACTAGGATGGCTCTTGGGACGAACTTACCCCCTGCAGATACGCATGGGACCCACACAGAGACACAGACACGCACAGAGACACACACACAGAGACACACACAGAGACACGCGCAGAGACACACGCAGAGACACAGGCAGATACAGACACATAGTTACACACACACACGTGTACACACACACACGTGTGTATACACCAATCCATCTCCCTACAACATTCTCTGAATCTCGATCGGCAAACACATTTTGGCTCTGACCATCATCATCACGAAGCCTCGTCGCAATTACAAGGGATAAAAAAGCTGACTATCTTACCGATTATGCTTATAAAGGATGTGATGATGGCACGTGTTTATTATGATGGTGATGATGATAATAAAACGTGGTTACTTTAAAACGTGATCGGTGATGATGACGGTGATGGCTATACAAAGTCAATCACCTCCTCTATAGTTTACCCCACAGATGTAAGCTCTGTTTGCGAGCGCCTATTAAACTCGGGCCAGTGGCGTAGGAACGACATTATCAGCTCAGGGGGTGCGGCAATCGGATCATGTGGCGCCCCAATAATTGATTTGTCCCGCACAGTCGCTCCTAGAGGCTGTTCTAGATCGCGCGTCTTCTCTTGCCTCATCACGTCCTCGTTACGCTCACGGTCTCGAACATTTAACGCTGTGGGGGCGCTCCATCTTGGCACAATGCAGCTAGGACAGCTCTGCGTGTCTACCTGGTTACACCCTGGTGGTGGTAGTGGTGGTGATGACAACATAGAAACAGACACGCGATGCGCAATTTGCCGAGCGTGAATTAATTAATTAAATTAAAACGCGGAACGCGGATGAAAGCGTTTTCACGAACATAAACTGCGTGCTAAATAAGTCGTTGTTCTCTTTCCACTCTTGTTGGAAACAAAACTCATGTAGGTTGTCAAGGGGGCCCCCCAACTCGTAGCTTTGGCCACCAGAGTGGGGGGGGGGGGGCCAGGGCCAAGGCACCCCCTGCGTGGTGGCCCCACGCCCGTTGCGCCACCGACTCTGGCGCTCGCGCTGTTCACGGCGACGCGAGGCGGCGACGCTGCCCAGCCGTAGTGGGGAGCGGTGAGGCCGAGTGGACCGTGAGGGCTCCCCGCGCCGTACCCGACGCCTCGTTGTAGTAGACGTTGATCCTCTCGAGTTGCAGGTCGCTGTCTCCATGGTACGAGCCCGTGGGGTCGATCCCGTGCTCATCGCTGATCACTTCCCAGAACTGCACGGTGGGGGGGGGGGGGGGGGGACATGGCGGGGGTGTGGCACGGTGGGGCGGGGGGCATGGTGGGGGATAGAGGGGCACGTGGGGGGGGAGGGACACGGTGGGGGGGGGGCACGGTGGGGGGGGGGGGGGGGCACGGTGGGGGTGGGACACGGTGGGGAGGCGGAGCACGATGGAGAGGCATGGGGGGGGGCGGCACAGTGGGGGGGGGGGGCACGGTGGGGGGGGGGGGGGTTGAAGACGATGGGGCGGGGGCACGGTGGGGGACATGCGTGGAGACAGGGGGAGGCATCGGGAAGACGTGGAGGGGACACGAGGGAGACACGAGAGGGCCGAGTGAAGACACCAGACACGGGGAGACACGGGGAGACACGAGAGGGCCGAGTGAAGACACCAGACACGGCGAGACACGGGGAGACACGGGGGGGGGGGGGGACGTGGAGGGGACAGGGGGCAGACGACTGAGTTGAACTCGGGCTGAGTTGACGCCGCATCATCAACTCCTCGTCATCTTCGCCAGGCAAAGCAATCATCATCACGCTCATCATTACTCAATTGGTTTCGGTATGATGATCACCATCATCATCTGTAATCATGTTTCATTATCATTGGCTTTTTAAAAATGACGAATCGAACGTATTTATCATGTTTACGTGTCCACGTGATCCCCACCACACCGAGGGTTCAGATTCATGGGCACCGATAACCACGCCAGCCGCGTGCCTGGCTCTGCTGCGTCTCCGTGCGTGGCCCGAGTACAACCTTTGTGCGACACGAGCAAATGCCCGCCCAGTCTTCATTCGTTTTGCCATCAATTAATTCATTCAACGACTCAAAAATGCGTTCAATTACAAACTCGTCGGTATTTCCATCGAGTCATTCATCATCGATGCAATCGGTCACACGGTCCCGTTATTTGAATCGTCCGGACAATGATTATCTCATTCATTCATTCGTTCGTCCGAAGATTCGTTCATTCACCAGCTCGATCGCTCGCTCGGCAATTATTCGCCCAATTCATTCGACCGATGGGCGAACGATCGATTCGTCCGCTCAGGTCCGAAAGACGTCGCTGCGTCGGCGCGACCGCCACACCCCGCGCGGAGTCGGGGATTTAGGGTCGCGGGATTTTTCCGGCGGCCTTCGGCGGACAAAGGCAGAGCGAGCGCAGTGGCCGTGGGCGTTTGATGCGCGGCGCTGGAAGCCGTTGGGAGGCGAGGTCCGGCTGAAGCAATACGCGCATCAAGGCAGCGGAATTGCAGCGGCGAATGTTGAGCGCTTCAACGAGCGCCCCCCCCCCCCCCCCCCACGTAGCGCTGCAGAGGGGCGCGGTGTAAGGAGGTGAGGATGGGAGTGGTGGCGGTGGCGTAGGGTGGGGTGAGGGAGGAGGGAGTGTGGAGTCCGCATTGCGGATACGTGGGAGGGGTCCCGAACCATCCCCCCTCCCCCCCATTTTCATCGCCCCCTCCATCCTCCCCTGCCCTCCCCCGCTAGCCCCCACCCCTGGGCACTCTTCCCAGCGCCCGCCGCACGCCTCCAGCCCGACCCACAGTCTGTGACGACACATCTCAGAGGCGTGTTTGACGCTGGTGCGGCGATGCATCGAATTTGTATCGATTCGTATCGAGTCTCAAATGCATCGTATCGCGCGTGAAATAACCGTTTTAAAAGCCACAACGCAAATAAGGTGCGAATGATACTCTCATTTCGCTTCGGCGTAACGGTGCCGATGGCCAAATCGTCGCGACTGCTGCGGCTTCAATGGGCGACCACCCCGCACTAAACGGATGCTGGGGCTGCTTGCAAGGGTACGTGATAGTCTGGTGAAGTATGGTCAAATAACCGCCAGAGCCCCTCACGGCTTGGGGGATGCCCCCGTCGCCTCCTGCACAGCGGCACCCCCTACACGGGGGCACACAGATATAGCGCGGTTGGCGTGGGCCCTAGTGCAAGCAATACATTGCCCCCCCCTCACATTCCCCTCCCCAATTCCCTCACTCCTGCACGTATTCCGTGGCCTGGGCACCCATTGGGCTCCGGTGCAGTTGCACCGCCTGCGCCCTCCCCTGCACCCCCCCCTCGCCTGCCCGCTCCCAATGCCTCGACAGCAGCTGGCGAAGCGACCCCACCCCTGAGATCTTGGGGGGTGGTAGGCGGAGCCTCCCCCCTCCCTCTCAACCCAGTTATCTAACCCCAACCCAGGCGCCCCCCCCTTCTCCCTCCGACCCTCCAAACTCCACCCACGCCCCTGAAACGTCTCCCCCTTGTCATCAGTCACGACCCTCGGTCGCTATCGAACCCATCCCTTCGCACTCCCCACACCCCTCCCATGCAATCAATGCTACTCACTCCCCAGCAGTGACGTTACTCCAGCCAGGCAGCTACGATCTGCTCGTTCATTTCGCATTCATCGTCAACATACACAGTCATCATCAGCATCACCAACAAAATCATCATCAACATCACCAACATCATCAGTATATCACCAACAACATCATCAGCATACGCAGTCATCATCATCAGCATCGCCAACATCATCAGCGTCACCAACATCACCAATACCATATTCATCAACATCGCCAACATCATTAGCATCACTAACATCATCAGCATCATCAGCATCGTCGTCTTCGTCATATCCATTTTCATGCTGTTTTATCGATATATACTCAGTGTGCTGATATATCTACGGAAAGAACAGTTGCAAGAATGCCTGCATGTGTTCATTTATTAAATCATGTGGCTGCTTATTATTTATTCATCTCTTATTTCGCTCGCGTCTGCCACGGGTGTCAGGGGGTTGGTTGCACGTTATTAGTATGCAGTGCAAGGCTCCGGCGGGAAGCGGAGAGCGAGCGTGATGATTCTTTAGCCGCTCCAATTAAACACAGAATCGGAATTTGTATTAAGACAACGATGGCTTGATTTAAACCCTCCCCCCCCCCCCAGAATTATACAAAAGCAACACGAGACGCGATTTTTATAGCAGAAACTGTCGCCTGAAATTCCGCACAGATGGGAGAAATGAAATTGACCATCTGGGGGAGATGATGCGGGAAGTAAGGCATGGGGAGAAAAAAAACACAATAAAATTAACCTCTCCTAAAATCGATATCTGGGGAAATAGGAGGCCGGGATGAGGGGAGGGGCTTCCCCCACTCCCAGGGCGCGGAGAACGGGGGTGGGGGGTGATGTCTTTGTTTCAAATCAAACGCGGATCTATGCAAATCGACGTCACAAAAAATGTATTAAATATATAAAAAAAATATGAATCACCGAATCTATCGATTTCCCTGCAAGGAATGCAACAACCCCCATTAAATTCCTGCTATCACCAACGTTGTGTAATCATGGCAATGTTATTTAGTAATTACAATATGTTTCGTTTTTATTATTATTATTCTTTTTTTTTGGTGATGCTGCATTGGGCAGGCGGCGGTGCGCACAACCCCCCCCTCACTTTCGTCTCGAACCAACTCTGCCCCTGCAGAGGGACGCCTCACATTGGCGACGGTTCGAACCATGACCCTTCTTCAGAAGCAGCGGCAACGTTTTGTTGTTGTTGTTTAACATAATGCGATATTTCGGAGTAACAGCGATAATTGTGACGTTGATGATGTCTCTATCATTGATTGGTGCTTCTATCGCAGTGGCGATGAATCAGCGAATGATCGGATGGATCTCGTCGAATAGCATCGTAGACGATAACTCCTTCGATAGCATTGTGAGGACACACCCTCCCGCGTGTCCGATTTCGAAGATTTATTTGTGTGTTTTATTTGTGGTCCAATCTCGTAATGCTGTTTCAATATTCGATGCATGTGCTCCCCCCTCTCGACTCACCAGCGCGCTGAATAATGGTCAAATCACTCTCCCACGGCCCGCACACAGGTTTGGGGAGCACACCCCCCCCCCACCTCATCCAGCAGTGGATTGACAGGAGAGAGGAGGAGGCTATACGGGTAGCAATGCTACTAGGATGGAAGTGTGGGCGGCATCAGCGATCAGACGATTTCTTGACGTCGCGAAATTCGGTGGCGCACGAGGAAGGACCAGGACCACGCCCTCGAAGAGGAGGAGGAGGAAGAGGGGAGGCTAGGAAGAGGTGGAGAATGGGCAATTAATGGGAGGTGGAGCAGGTGAACGAGGAGGAGGTGGCGGTTGTAGGAAGAGGTGGGATCCGTGCAAGAGGAGGGTACAGAAGAACCGTGGAGGTGGTGGAATAAACAAGCGCAGTCGGGGGAGAATGAAGAGGTGGTGATGAGGATTCTGTCTCTTAGGATGAGCATGGTGATGTGTGCCATGTGCATGATGATGTGGATGATGATGATCTGAATGAATACGAATGAGAGCGTTATGATCGTGACAATGATGATGATGGCGGTGGTGGTGGTGGGGGTGACGAGGTGCCACTCTCACCTTGGCGCCGATCTGGTTGCCGCACTGGCCGGCCTGGATGTGCACGATCTCACGCATGGTGGTGGTGGTGGTGGCGGGGAGCGCGGCAGCTGGGGGACTGGTGCAGGACGCGGTGGTGGTGGTGCAGGACGCGGTGGTGGTGCAGAGCGAGACGATGCAGGTCGCGTTTCTTGGGAGGGGAGCGCTCCAGGCCGGCTTCTTATAGCGGCCAGGGAGGCGCCCTCCCACTCATCGTCTCACCCTCTCTCCCCCCTCCCCACCCCACCCGCCCTCTCTCCCTTCCAGTGCCACGCTGTATAACGCGCCCAACATTGTAACCAATGTCAGGGGATTATCCATCCCTTGCGACTCGCGTCCTCTCCCCTCCTCCTCCTCCTCCCCATCTCCTCTCTTCCCCCCTCCTCTACCCTCCCCTGTGCTCCTATCCCATCCCATTATCTCTTCCCCCCTCCCCTCCTTTGCCCCCAACATCTATCCTCCCATCCTCTCTCCTCCCCTCCTCTCCTACCCCCTCCCATCATCTCCCCTCCCCTCCTCCTCTCCATGCGCACCCCTCCCCTTCTCTCGCAATGCGTCTGAGAGGGAGGCATGGAGAGAGGGAGGGAGGAGATGAGGAGGGTGGAGATGGTGGATTGAGGACGCGTGGATGCGCATCACCCAGAATGCGTCGGGAACGAAAAGGCGATGAGGCGGCATTCGCACCGAAATCGTAGAACGCACTGGGGGGTGGGAGCGGCGGCCGAGTGGTTAGCGCACCGCGCTATGATCCCGGCGACCCGAGTTGGATTCCCAGCCAGGGCTGACATCGTATTTGACTAGCATGGTGAGGAAGTCAAATAATCTCCATGATCGAGACCACGTGGAGAGGAGACCTTCATCCAGCAGTGGATTGAAAATTGTTGTGTGCATGTACATGCGCTATGCAATCTGGCTCTTCATGACATGCACGCAGATTCATCGTGCTAACGTCTGTTTGCGTGAGCCGTCGCATGCCCAGCCACCGCATGCCCAAGCAGCTTCTCTTTGGCCAGATCGAGGGGGGTAAACGGGCACAGCACGGGCTGGAGAAGAGATGGAGCTGATGTGGTACGGGAGGATGCGGCGCTGAGTGGACTTGCCGACGACCGGTATCAAAGGTGTCAAGATTGGCCTCTGTGGAGGAGGAAGAGGCTCGTGAAGGACACCACAAGGCCGATGGAGGCAGCCGCCCTCCAGCAACAGCGGAGGGTGGAGAAGAGACGCTCACAACAACGAGCAGAGCACTGGAAGAATAAAGCGCATCTAATTGGCATAGTGGGGAGCACAGGTAGAGCGCATCTGCGATTTATCTCAATCAACCCATGGCACCGGGGTCTGTGCTGGCAGTGTGTACGTGCTGAGAGTGTGTGTTGGGAGTGTGTGTGTGCTTGGAGTGTGTTTACGCTGGGAGTATGCGTGTGTGCTGGAAGTGTGTTTATGCTGGGAGTGTGTAAAATGATGTAGAGCACGTAGGCTTTCGCGACCAATATCATCCATAAGAGGTGTTTTTGGGTTAGATCGCGTAAATGATGTAGAGGTCGACCACGGCGGAGATGGAGTGAGATGGATCAACTTGTGTGCAGGAGATAGATTGCAGGAGATAGATTGGAGTATGGCGGGACCGTGAGTGATGATGTGAGGCGGTCTTCTTTCTGCAGTGGATAGACCGTGGCTCACGGTGATGTGGATATCTTTATTCAGCAGTAGACAGACCATGGCTCATGATCCTGATGTACACGAGTTTGCACTTTACCAGCACCAGTGTGACACGTGACGCAGTACTGTGGACACGTGTCATTGCTTGAATGAAACATTAGGCCGCTATATGTTTTTTTCTGGGTACGTGACCATTAATAATGAACTAAAATTGATTCTTTCGCACTTTAAACGCAATGAATGCATCGAAGGGTGATTTATCATTTAAGAAAAAGTTTATACTCGGGCTAATGGAACTAACAATCATACTTAATACAGTGTTTTTGGGTTAGACCGCGTAAATATGTCGTTAAACCCGCCACCACCCGACACAGCCAATTAGTAAGGTTTGTCACGTAAACAGAACATGCCGTACTAGTGACATGGTCACTAGTACAGCACACCGGTGTATTTATATTGGTCGCAAAAGCCTACGTGTTCAACAATCATACTATAAAGATGAACACGATACAAAATACAATCCATACGAGAAGACACATATAAGACAATCATATTGTGTATGTTACCAGGTAAGGCCCACTCACCTATGTAGCTCTTTTACTGGTAGGAACCTCCTGGTTACACCAGCCCACAGGAGATTATTGTGTCCGTCGTGCAGAGAGGGGCTGGGTGGGGAGGGGAGGGTGAGGAGGGGCTGGGTGGGGAGGGTGGGGAGGGGCTAGTCACCCCGTGGTGCCCTTATAAAACTCAACGTTTAACCTATTCACGCCGGCTTGTGCCCACCCTCACAGTCGGGCATATTTGCGGAATACACCACGCTGCCGTTGACCCTGGCCATTGACCGAGCAACCCAACGTTTCTACTAGCTCCCTCCGCAGCAGGAATGTTTCATAGCGACTTGGCCACTAATGATAGCTCAGCGAAGTGGCTTACCGTGTGGAAACTTATAGCAGCCAAAAACGCGTGATGATTCTCGATGATTCTGGAAACATGAACCCCAAACTGCAATGATTCATAGACTCGTTTGGCTAACGGTGAATCGCTCAATTTGTGGCTAAATTTCAGTTCCGAGAGTTAAAACAAATAAATCAGTTCGACTGTCACGCAGACGAGCATTAACTACGCAGAGTGAGAGCGGACGTGTGCTGCTCTCTGCTGTGCGTGGGGCAGAGCGCCACTTGAAAGAGGGCATCTCAAGAGGCAGCTCTGGGATATCCGCTTCTGAGGGCCGTTTCTCTCTCCGCGAGACACGCGGACGGACGTATCTCCTGCTAAATCAGATTAAAAAAGACAAAAATTATTTTAAAATGTGAGGGCAAGTCCATCCACTTCTAGGTTTCTGAAGTGTTAATGACCGTGTCGAGTTTGTCATTTGTCCTCCGATAAGGCCACTGTGCTCCCGTTGAACAACTCTTGCGGTCACAACTGCCGTTCACCACCCAAAGTGGTGGTGATGTCACCAACTGCGTTTGTGCCAGGCTAGGTGCACCTCGTCGTGACAAAGACACTCACGGACACACAACGGACCAAGGGAATTGTATTTATTTGCAAATTCTCATTCAAAAAGTCACGCAAATCGATTTCACACGGCGATGGAAAAAAGTGGAAATGCACTCGGGACGTCTCCCCGACGATGATTCGGACGCCATGGCCCTGAAATTAATGCCCCATTAGTGGACCCAGGACGAATTCGATCTCAAACCGAACAGAGCGGTGCGATGGATGTGCACTCTCTCACTGGCTCGCTCGCTCGCTTTCAGCATCACTACTCACTCACTGACTCGCTCACCTGCTCATTCGCAGACTCACTCACGGACTGACTCACCGACTCGCTCGCTCTCTCTCTCCCTACATGCTCACCGACTCAATCTCTCACTCAACACTGGCGCGAGCACAGGTGGTCCTCTTCAATGTCTACAACAACACAAGTAGAGGTCTCGCCACCACTATGACACGATCCTCCCGGTCGAGCAGCACGTGCTGCTAATGCAGTGTTTAGCGCAGGCCACTAAAAATCACCCAATCGCCCGAGTATAGATTCCCGGCACCGGCTAGCATCAGTGGGAAATGATACCTGAACCGATTCTGGGCCTCCCCTAGTGTGACTCGGCCTAAAATTAATATCTGCTATGTGTGGGCATGGTCCTGACCACCCCACCCCCCGTTGTTGCGGTGCTCCAGCCTTAACAGCGTGCCCATGTCCCACTGTTCTGTCGAGCCTAGACACGCAGTTGCATTTGTAAGATAAATAAAAAAGTATATTGCATTGCAATCGTTGCTCACCAACAGCATCTTGTGTTTGTGGATTTGTATGTGTAGGCGCATGTGTGTGTGCTGCGTGCGTATGTGGGCAGCGGTGTAGTGGTTAGCACACACTGGCGACCCGAGTTAGATTCCCGCTCACGGCTAACATCGGTGATGAATATCTGAACCTGGTCCTGGACGTCCCCTAAGGTCGACTCAGCCTTAAATGAGTACCTGGTATGGTGAGTAAACATCAGCAATGGGTAGACAAAAACGGCCGACCTGGCGTGTTGCTGACCACCCACCCCTTTGTGTGCCGGGTTGGTCTGCACAGGTGCTTGCTAACAACACTTTCCCCAACAATCTGTTAAGGCTATATTGGAGGCATTTTTCTGTGTGTGCACGTGTGGTGAGTACTTATATGTGTGCGTGTACATGTGTCTGCGTGCGCGTGTGCCTATCTGTGTGTGTGTCTGCGTGCATGCGTGCATGTATGTATGTATGTGTGCATCATCACAGCCCAATACTCTTTAAACAAATCCTGACAGTGCAGCAGCAGCTGCTGATTGGGCGTTTACGAAACGGAATCTTGAGAAACGCACGCTGCTACAATCAGTCCCATTCGGCACCAATTCGTCGCTCACGGATGGAACTCAGAGCACATTCCAAAGCGGTACACTCACACGCAATCTCCCGGCGGTACAACACGACATGACCACGACGCCTAACCACTAAACCGCACCCCACCATCACCACCGCGATGATGAGAAGTGGCGCCACACGGCACCGCACACAGCGGCCACCTCACCCCACCCCCTGCCCCTGGCGGCGGCCTACAGCTTGGCCTTGCTCTGGAAGAAGCCTGCGATGGCGGCCATGCAGTCTTCGGACTGCCAGCGCTCGATGAGCCGCTGGCACTCGCGCAAGTTGGCCGCATGCAGCGCCTCCCGCTCCGCGTCGCGTGACAGCTGTTTGGAGAACGCCAGGGACTGCGTGCGCACACGTGACGACACATCGTTAGTTTGCCTGCTCTTAACTCCCCCCCCGGCACCTCCGAATAGCACGGTTGGCTACGTACGGTGCGAATGAAGTTCAACGTACGTATGTGCCCTGCGACGCGACCTCGTTACGCGGAGCGGCGCAAATGGCTGTCATCGCGCGTCACACAGTTGGAGCATCGCTCGTACGGAGTAATACAATTTTTATCCAAACAACAAAAACTAACTATTTTTACTGTACCAGTCAAATACTTTCATGCATGTCGATTCGAAATGTGGAGGGAAAAACCGGAGGACCCGGAGAAAATCTACGTGACCACAGGGAGAACATGCAAACTCCAAATATACAGCAGGCGTTATGGTCAGGATTGAACCCACAACCTCCTGCATACCAGTCGAGGTAGTTAACACCTCGCCAACGTGGTGCAGCCCTTTGTGCATCTCACTACCGGATGGTTATACACGTGGGAAGATATCAGAGCACCAGCAAAATACCCACACGTGCAAGAGGGCAACACTCTATCCCATATAGATGAAACAGGTGGCGTGCACATTTTCTGTGCTGTCATCTCCTGGCGAGCCAAGTATGGCTCCACCTCGACACCAACAGGGAAGGGAGTTTCGCAACATCTCTGCAGCAATCCACTAGCCCTCGCTGCCTTCACAGTGCTGGGTTACAGGCAGCCACGATGTGCACAGCCACCACCACACAGTTAAGTGTTCTCAGAAGGACGAATAGATGGACAGAATATTTTGTGGGCAGATCAATAAGCAGCTGTCAGCTCCGTAAAATGACAAACAACAGGGATGTGCAAAAAAGACTCGAGTGCCATTTAAGATGTTGCTGTGTTTACTGCCAGCCTTCAACATTTTCTGTCCCTGCTTTTATTTCTAGCACGAGGAAAGACTCGCTGAGTCTTCAGACTCTCTTTCAAGAGGGTCCTGCGAAGTTTTTGCAGCAGTGGGCAGCAATGTTTGCAGTGTGCAATCCAACGCGAGTAATTATCAGGTCATTATTGTTCAGCACTGGGATGCTTTTGGGCCAATTCCTGTTACAGTAAAAAATACGGCGTGTTTTTTTTTTGCCATTACAGGAAATCCGAGAACCCGGAAGAAACCCATGCGGAACATACAGAAAAGGCACCCGGAGTCGGGGTTCGAACCCAGGCGCGCTTCTTGCTGCGAGGCATGAGCACTAACCACTGTGCCCCCCCCCCACCATGCCCAACTGAGCAATTTGCACAAAACAATAGAAACGACGGAACAACGATGGAACCATGCACCTTCTTGGGTAGCTTGGCAAACGTTTCCAAGCGAGCCCACACCTCCCGCTGGAAGCTGTTTTCGGGGTAGACTTCGGTGACAAGGCCCAGGTCGCACGCCTGCTGGGACGTCAGCCTCTTGTTGAAGAGAAGCATCTCGGTGGCCTGGGAGATCGTGAGGACAGGGTGCGCGCGAGACGGATGGACAGAGGAAGACGAGCAGGAGAATGTGCGCATGTAGCATGCACGTAAATTTTACGTGTGGGTGTGTGTTGTTTATATGCGTTGTCAGTCTGTGACTGTCCGAAACACCTGGAATTCTATCGGCTCAAGGAGACTCACACAAAGACCAGTAAACTCACCCAGAGACCCACAGAACAGTGGAAACACATTGGGCATGTTTCTCTGCTAATGCCCCAAAATACCTGGAATCCCATCGATTGACGCATCGTTTGGTTACCCCTTTTGTCCAAATCACAATTTGATGCTGAGCTGTATATGCTTCTTGATAACCTCACATGCAATTACCATTTGACCTATACTAGGGATGTATGTGGGTGGTCCAGGTGGTGCTGATGGGTAGGAGGAGCTGGCTAGCGGCTTGCGCGCTCGCGTGATATTGGCGATCCTGGTGGTGTGCCAAACCTCTGGCGGGAGGAGGCCGAGTGGCATTGGAACGGGCAGCGAGCGCCAGGATGCCAGGGCACGGCATGGCAGAGCTCACCTTGGCGGCGCCCATGAGCTTGGGGAAGATGTAGGAGGAGCAGCCTTCGGGGCTCTGCCCCAGCTGGCTGAACGGGGTGTGGAACGTCGCCTTCAAGGGAGACAGAGCGAGCACCGTGAGCACGCATCAAGATACTAAATAGCTATTAAACAATTTTTATTTTACCAGGTAAGGCCCACTGAGCTATGTAGCTCGTTTTTCAGAAGCCACCTGGGTATCACAAATGATAGCGTAACTAAGTGGTGGCTTATCGTGTGGGTCGAACCCACTTCCTCCTGTATACCAGGCGATGGAGATAATATCTCACCACCGGTGGCACCTCCATTCATCGTGCATGCAATTCGTACGCAAACGTTCCCATGAGGCTTATGGTCAAAAGAATCAAGAATACATTCGAGGTAGGCCAAATAATACGGAAAATATAGACGGGACAGAAAAAAAAGAGACTTGCAGATCAAAACAGTACTGACACAAAAAACAATGTGTATGTGTGTGTGTGTGAGCACGTCTTTCTGTGGGGAGTGGTAGTGTAGCGGTTAGCGCACTGCACCACGAACCCAGCGACCCAAGTTTGATTCCTGCTCACGGCCAACACTAGTGAAGATTATCTGAATTGGTCCTGGGCCTCCGCTAGGTCGACTAGGCCTCAAATGAGTACCTGGTGCTGTGTGTAAACATCGCCACTGGGGAGACAGGCGGCCGGGCGTGGTACTGGCTACCCACCCCCTCGTGAGCCGTGCACCTGCCTCAACAGTCTGTTAAGGCTACACGGGGGATCTTTGTCTTTGCATTTGTATAGGAGAGCGGTGGAGCAGCGGTTAGAGCGAAGCATTGCAAACCTGGCGACCCGAGTTCAGTTCCTGCTCACGAGCAATATCAGTGGCAAATATCTGAACTGGTCCTGGGCCACCCCCTAGGTCTACCCATAGACTTAAAGAGTACCCGGTGCTGTATGTAAAAACATCAGCAACGGGGAGTCAAAGGCGGGCAGGGCGGCCGTGGCTTTGGCCAATCACGCCCACATGTGTGTGCCGAGCCGACCTTCAATAATGCCTGCTACAACAGCGCTTGCCCCAACAGTCTGTTAGAGGGGGATATCCCCGGGGGATTCCTTGTGATGTAGACATGCATGTGGGTGGGTGGCCGACCCTGCTGCTGGCGTAGACGGCGTCGTAGAGGCCGAGCAGCGTCACCGACACGCCGACCGCCGGGCCGTTCACCACCGCCACCAGTGGCTTGGGGAATTCGATGAAGGACGACACAAACCTACTGCTCGCGCAGAGGTGAACAGCCATCGTTACCAACGCCAACCAACCGACACCCATCACCGTCGTCCGTCGCGCGCCCCCCCCCCGTCATCATCATCCATCACCCATCATCATCGCCAATCACCAGCGTCTATCCTCACTGCCACCACTGCAGTTCATCAACAGCACTGATCATCATCGTCACGACTCGTCACCCACCACCACCACCAATCACGACCACCGCCACTCATCACCACCATCGCCACTGACCACCATTGCCCATCACCACTGGCATTTATCAATAACCATCAGCACCCAACAACAGCACCACCTTTGACCACCACTGCCACCCCCTCACCCACGTCCCCCGGCTCACCGCAGCAGCTCGGCGGCGTCGAGCGCCATCTGCTTGATGCCGCTGGGCGGGATGTTGGTGAAGTTGCTGAGGTCGTTGCCGCTGCAGAAGTAATCGCCGGCGCCTGGGGCAAGCGGTGCATGCGTGTAGGTGAACACACACACGTGCGCGTACGTGCTCGCTCCCACTCTCGCCGGTGCTCACACATACACACTGGTGCAGGTGCACACACGGCTACAGTGTTTCATTCACGGTGCTATGAGTCTGCTAACCAGAACAACTCCCAGCCACGGCTATCCGACCCCTCCCCACCACTTCACTAAGCAACATTGACCAGCGTGAAGTACGGTCAAACAAACCTCGTGACCTCATTGCTGTGTGGAGGCCTTCATCCAGCAGTGGATTGACAAAAAGGGCTGCAAACTAATGCTGATGTACAACATTGGAACAAGCATATCTATATGTAGATGCGATGGCGTTTGGAGAATCTCACCTGTGATAACGGCAAACGCGGACTCGTCTTTCCCAGCCTCCTCCAACGCCTTCATGATCTCTTCGTACATCTGGGAGGCGACACGGGTACTCAAGGACCATCGCAACATATCGCACTTCTCACGCGTCGGCACTTGCAAACCGCACATCCTCCGTGACGATGGTATGCACGTCTCAAGTCAGATGGCGGCAGGCGTTCCCAGTGAGCTACTGGGCCATTCTTTTAACGGCGAGTCAGCCGGGAGATAGCGGTGGCAGCAAAGCGCTGTGGAGGCGATATGTTAACTCCCTTGCCTGGTATACAGGAGGTCGTGGGTTCGATCCCAAACCTGACACCTGCTGTATATTTGGAGTTTGCGTGTTCTCTCTCCCCGTGGTGGTGTAGATTTTAATCCTGGCTCTTTCCCCTCCACATTTAGAATCAACGTGCGTATATAGTATTTGGCTGCTGTAAATTTACACATGATAGGCCACTAAGTTAAGCTGTAATTTGTGGTCAGGTCACTTCTGAAAAAAAGCTATATAGCTCAGTGGGCCTTATCTGGTAAAATAAAAACATTGTTTAGTTTAGAGCTGGGTTGCGGGCGTTACCGTGATGTTGATGGCATTCTTCTTGTCAGGCCGGTTCAGCGTGATCACCGTCATGTTGTTCTCACGCTTCAGCTGCAGGGTCTGGTAAGCTGTGGCTCCGGCCTCCGTCGACGGAGCAGCAGGAGCCTCGGCCGCCACCAGCGAGTCGATGAGCTGCACGTACTTCAGCCGAGCCTCTTCCTGCCGGGGTTCAACGGTCGGGGTGAGGGGGTGGTGGTGTCATCACGAGCAATCGTGATTAGAGAGACGGCTCCTGCGGTCAGTCGCTGGAGATCAAACCGGGTTGAGACCTCAATCCGTAAACTAGAACTAAACTATTTTTATATAGAAGTGACCTAGCCATGAATAATAGCTCAACGAAGTGGATTAGCGTGTGTAAATTTATTGCAGCCACGCAAACTCCAAATATACAGGCGTCAGGGTTCTGGATCAAACCCACGACCTCCTGTATACCAGGCGAGGTAGTTAAAATCTCACCACCGTGGCGCCCTCTAACCCAGGATCTCAACATACATAGAACGGTGGTTGGGTGGCTCATGGGTTCAATAGTTGGAGACCAAATCGGGTTGAGACACCTCAATCCGTATTGCAACAACTGGAGAGATGCGGTAGCATTGGCCGTGACGATCTCTGGACCTTGACCTGGCACTGAGGTTGCCATGTGCGACTCGCTGTACCCCCCACCAGGAAAGTTAAAGTGAGAGGTGGT
Organism: Lethenteron reissneri; assembly: GCF_015708825.2. Taxonomy (NCBI): domain Eukaryota; kingdom Metazoa; phylum Chordata; class Hyperoartia; order Petromyzontiformes; family Petromyzontidae; genus Lethenteron; species Lethenteron reissneri. Next base: position 11,171,411 of record NC_083787.1, on the reverse strand, counting down.
TCGGGTGGGCTAACGGGGCTCATGGCCAGGTCCGAGATGGTGAGCAGGCAACGGCTGAGATCTTGGGTTAGAGTGAAGAATTCAGCCCTTCACGACGTAGCTGGGTCTCCTCAAATGTAGCGAGCTGATGGTCTCAGCCCGTTTACCAGTTATCCATGCGCAAAAAAATACGTCGCGTTAAATTCCATTTACACTTAAAATTGGCTCAATCCAGCTCTGAGAATAACATGAAAATATATCCATTTGATTGCCATGCCGCGAACATGTCCACTACAAAGCTGTCAAAATCTGAGAGTTTGTTTACCATATAAGAACTCAATTACAAGGTCAATCTGGTGAAGATGGCCTTAGAATGGAAAGATAACACGAGCACATGCGCTCTAAATGTTGGGATAATGATTTTATGTTTGAAATAGCTGCCCTCCTTTACGCCGGGGCAATTCAGAACTTGCATCATCTCGAAGATTTTGATAGGGCACCCTCAGTGGAAGCTATCTCTGTGCGGCACCTGCACTGCAAGTGGGCATTCGTCTGCCAGTAGGGGGCAATGATTCGGGTATTTTTCGAATTGGCAAATTTGGGCTAAAGAGTTATTATGTTTGTTTTCGCACAGGAAGCCTCACTGACTCATAACTCTTTCAGGTGGGTCCTTAAAAGTGTTTTCAGTCGGGGCGTGGCGATTGCTGTGTATATTCCAAATGGGTAATTCGCGGCGCAGGCCCCACCCCATCATCACCTCCCTCCCCCGCCCACGGCCACTCGGTGCCGGCCATCACCCCGCCCATGATTTAAGTGTCGTTAGTTTCAAGTCTGAACATCTTTCATCGTGCACTCTTCACAAGTCGGGTCCACCACGAATGCACGCTGGATCACACGTGGTAAGCTCTTGGGAATAATAATGTTTTTTTTAAGTCTTGCGAAATTGGCTCCGACTCTGATGGATCCCGAACATCTGTCTAACGGCTTCCATCTTACCGGTAATTGGCATTTTTGAAGTCACCTTGTGCTTGTAGATACGGCGAGCAAATTACACAGGGGATCTTTAACGTCGACCTCGAAGCAGACAAGGGCGTATCTTTACGGTTAACAAAACGGCGGTAATGACCAGGGTGGCCTGCCGGCATTTGAACCGGCGAACCTCCTGGGCCGCGTCACCGCCCCGTAGCCTCCCGGAACCGACACGCGGCAGTTACCTTGCTCAGAGGTCCCAGGTTCTTCCACGCCTCCCACTTCATTTTGTTGACAAAGTCCAGCATTCCGGGCTTGGGGGTGTTGCAAGACCCCTGCGTGGACTGAACGGACACAGCAGGGCACATCAAGACCCACCGCCAACGCTCAACCACAGCGCCAAACCGACGGCTCAAAATAGAAATCGCCACCGACGCCGCTTCTACACCTCCCCCCACCCAAAAATAACATTTGGCGGCTGGCTCAGACTGCCTCCAACGCCATGGAAATTCCATCTGGGCCCAGCAGGGGGAAAACGTCCGGATAACGATTTCTGTCAGCAAGCGGCGCTGCAGATAGCAGCTTACGGGGAGGCCGGCGGAAACACGACTGACCACTTCCGTCACAACGCCACTTTGCAGCAGGAAACAAAGATCCCCGTACAGCCTCAACAGACTGTTGGGGCAAGTGCTGTTAGCGAGCACCTATGATGGCCGGCACGGCACACGAGCAGGTGGGTGGCCAGCACCTCGCCCAACCGCCTTTGTCTCCCCAGTGACGACGTTTACACACCGCACCAGGTACAGCAGGATACACACACACGTGCACGTAAGTACGGTGCTTTTGTAAAAAAAAAAATTTATGAGAGGGGGTGGGGTTGAGCCTTTGGTAGGGGGGATTTTGCCCCCCGGGACTGCTGCACCTGTACTCATGTCCATCTCTCTCTCTTTCTATATCGCTCTTCATGTCACAGTCGACCTCTCCTCCTCCCCGCGTCTCTAGAGACCGTCTACTCTGTACACCTCTTACTTTCTGCACAGGGGTGTTTTCCCTCTGGCCGGCTGCTGTATACCTCGGTGTGTGGTCGTGGTGATTGGGGTTGTGTAGCGGTTAGCGCTACGCTGCGTTACGAACCCAGCGACCCGACTTCGATTCTCGCTCACGGCTAACACCAGTGATGATTATCCGGACCGGTTCTGGGCCTCCCCTAGGTCGACTCAGCCTCAAATGAGTACCTGGTGTGGTGTGTAAAACCATCGCCACTGGGGAGCCAAAGGCGGTCGGGCGTGGTGCTGGCTACTCACCTCCTCGTGTGCCATGCTGCCCTTCAAGTGCTTTTTGCTAACAGCACTTGCTCCAACAGCATGTTAAGGTTATATGGAGGATCTTTGTCTTTGGTGGAAGTGGTGGTGGTGATTGGGGTTGGGGAGGTAATGGTGGGGGGGGTGGTGGTGATTGGGGTTGTGGTGGTAGTGGTGATTGGGTTGTGGTGGTGGTGATGGTGGTGATTGAGGTTGTAGTAGCGATGGTTGTGATTGAGGTTGTAGTAGTAATGGTGATTGGGGTTGTGGTGATGGTGGCGGTGGTATGGAGGGGGGCGGTAGTTGGTGGTGGTAGTTGGTGGGGGTGCGTGTACCACCTGCTTGAAGAGTGCGTAGATCTGGAGCTTTGCCTCATTTCCTGGGTCCGACGTCAACTTTCCCAGCCGCTGCTTCGCCGCCTCAAACTCGGCCTCACTCGCCACGGGACGCATGGCCACGGCGGAGCTGCGGAGGCCGGCACGAGGAATGTCCCTCCATGGCACTGTCCTGCACGGCGGCGACGACCAAGCGGACGAACACGTGGTCAAGACGACGCGACGTCGCACCGAGCTCCAGAGTGCGAACTCCAAACAACTTCTGAAGACGGCCGCAGTAGTGCGTGGCGAAAGCCCGAGAGAAGATATGCTCAGCAAGAAATACCACACTCGGATCATGAGTGGCAGCGAAAACTACACGTTGAATCCTCCGGAGGGACAATGCCGCCGACGCCGCCGAGCGGTATGGCTGGCGTTTATGCTGTGAACTCTGTACCACTTTGCCAATCATCACTGGTCAGTGGTAACGGTGCACCGGGTGAATGATTGACCTGCTGTTGTTTTTCCTCGTGGTGCTGAACTGAACTCTAAAAGTGACGCGAGTCTGGATCGCCAAGCTCATCCCTTAAACAGGAATGACTCTGGAGGAGTCCTTGGCGCCGTCGTCTTTCCACCGCTATATGCGAACCAGGAGCTCATCCTTGTGCTACTTTTGGCTCTTAAGTTAAAAGCGAAACGACGGATAAACACCTTCTACTAAATCAATAGTATGGCGAGTGCGATGAAAACCAGCACTTTTCAATCAATAAGTAGAATTATGATGGTGTGCTGTGCTGGACTATACCCCAAATGTCTATGCTCCCGACTTCACCAACCTGCACTGACCAGTACGGTGAAAGTATGGCCAAATAACCTTGATGACCCGTATGGCTTTGGGAGGCCCTCATCCAGTAGTTTATTGACAAAAAAGGGGCCGTCTGTACATGTTCACTGCAATGAAGATCATGCCAACGTCGACAGCATTGTGATGATGATGAGGGTTTTAAAACAATTGTAACGCTGTCACTATCCACCAAATAGGCTCGAGAGAGTAACCAGGCAGGCCGTAGCCAGCCGGCAATCCTATTTTGGGTTGGAGTAGCAGTAGTGTGTCTGTATGTTGAACTTCTTTCGAACCGTATGTAGCCAAATGTGCCAATCAGAGGTGCGGGGTAAAGGACAACAAACTAAATACAAAAATAAGTTCTCCAGCAATGAGTTTGTAATCAAAATAATGAAAGTGCACAACTCCAGTGGCTTCCTAATATCGGAAGAGCGTTTCCAGATGGCCACAGAAGCGTATCTGAAAGCGCGCGATGCTGCGGTGACTGTCTGTTCGATGGCCAGCCAAAATCCGCTGCTGTGAGGATGAACCGGAGTTCGCGTGTTGATTTATATGCTCCTTGACAAGATCAGTAAGGTATTGTGGTTCATTTGTGCCAAGTGCTTTAAAAGTGGCGGCGCTGATTGCATTAAAAGTTGCTACTCACTCTCCCGTCCAGGTCACGCCTTCTCGTGAGACTCAACTCCTGCCGACGAGACAGCGTGTCGAATCCGGTCCAGAGTATGCTCGTGTTTGAACCAATGGCACTTGAAATTATGGGCTCCAATATGGCCGCGTGGCAAACTTATCTGATGGAATGTGTAAAAGAAAAATTCCCAAGTGAGATTATATATACATAGCTGTGCAGTGCACGTATGCAACTCGCAAACAACTACACCACCCCCCACCCGCCTCTCTCTCTGGTGGTGACTTTGGCTGAGGTTGTGGTAATGCTGGGTGAAGGTCAACGGGTGTGTGGATTTCTTGGGTTTCACAGCCAAATGTCCAATCGCCTGCAGGAAAGCTGTTTAAACCCCAGGACCCATCCACCAACTTGTTGACCTGTGATGGTTCTAGACTACCGTGTGTGGTTTAGATGTTAGGGGTCTCTTCTTCTTTCGTATGGCTGATGTACTATTTTTTTTTATCAGAGAAGGCCCACTGACCTATACAACTCTTTGTCAGAAGCGACCTTGCCACAAATGATAGCTCAACGAAGTGGCTTATCATGTGGAAATGTATAGCATCCAAATACTCTAAGCGCATGTTTATAAATGGTGAGGGAAAACCTGGAGGACCTGGAGAAAAATCCACGTGGCCACGGGGAGAACGTGCAAACTCCAAATATACAGGCGTCAGGGTCGGGATAGAACCCACGACCTCCTGTATATCAGGAGAGGGAGATAAAATCTCGCCACTACGGCGTCCTTGTTGCGCCGCATGTAGATGCGGAGCAACAACTGCAACTTCACATTCAGGTGGTCAGGCCAGACAACCGCGTCAGGAGCAGCAAAGTGTGTCGTCGTGATGTTTCCTTCGTATTTGCAGATCGTACGTTGGATGTGAGGGTTAGGGCTGTGTGTTGAGACCACTGATGCAACCTCCTCCACCTCCCCATCCTCATCTCTCCTGACCCCGTGCTCTCACTTCTACGATCCGTTTCCACTCGCTCCCATTTTCTTCTGTCTTCCCCCACCCATTCCCTTGTTTTTGTTTCCATTCACTATACAGGATCCTTATGACTCTTTCTTCCCTTTCCCGTGGGGCGGGTGCCATGGGTAAAACGTTGCTCGTGTCCGTGAAATATTGTGAGCGCTATGAATTGCATTATTTTTATTGCAGCATTAGCATGTACCTAAAACAGCTATTGAAGATGGCTCGGGATCAAAGTAATACAACAAAGAGGTGGGTGGATGGGTGGGAGTCGGAGTGCTCTTGGCAATGTAACTCTGTACACCTCCATGGCACTCTACATAATTCTAAAAGGTTGACTACGTACAGTGCGAAAGAAGTTCAACATACATGCGTATTGCTCTCTGTGTGACTCTACGTAACTGCAATTTTGTGTAACTGCCACCACTGCCGGCGGTCTTGGGCTGTGGTTGTCCTTGTAGCAGAGCTGCGAAGCTCATCTGGAGGGGGGGGGGGGGCTTGCCAGTGGAGCCCTTGAGACTGTGAAGAAACGTGCCCTTGGGCAGTAAACGTCGCTGGAAGAGACGAACACCGGTTGGAGGGTCAAGCCTCACAATGGAGTGGCAGCCAAAAGAGGGGCAATGCACCATGACCAGACTTCCACCTCACGGGGAGATGGAGCAATGAAATCGGCTCGTGATGACGAGATGGACTGTCGCGTGGCGAGACTGTGAGATGAGTTGAGCGATCTTTGGGGGGGGGTCGTCATCCAGCAGTGGATGGATCATGGCCGATAATGATGAAGGCGAGGGCTTTGTGTGATTTAGTGGTCGTTAAAGAGGTAAAGTGTCGCAGCTAGCGTGCTGCGCAAACAATCCGGCGATCCAAATTCCATTTCCGCTCACGACCAACACCACTGACGATTATCTGAACCGGTCCTGGGCCTGCCTTAGGGTCGACTCAGCCTAAAATGAGTTCCCGGTGCAGTGTGTAAACATCGCCACTGGAGAGACAAAGGCGACCGGGCGTGGTGCTGGCCACCCACCCCCTCGTGTGCCGTGCCGGCATTCATAGGTGCTACTCGCCAACAGCACTTGCCCCAACAGTGTGTTAAAGGTTACACGGGGGGTCTTTTGGTCGTCCTCTGATCTAACACCGTTTGAGACGAGGCTCAAAAGAAAGCTGTCTCTGGTGTGAACCAATCAGTTTCAAGGACAATGCATATATTATCAGAGTACGTTTGTTGTTTGCATTCTGACAAGTATTGTGGTTAATGCAGACATGATTCCTTGTAAAAAGTTTCAGTTTGGTGTTTTAACATCTTAACACCTGTTTTGTTGCCAGAAAAAAAGGGGAAAAAACTATTCTCATATTTTGGTGCCGGCAAAGGAGGTCCCCACGTTGTTACAGAGTTAGGCTGACCGCTGGCGAAGCACCCGTCAAGTCATCCCTGGTGCGCGAAACCCACAGCACCTGGGATTATCCCGTAACCTCCTGCCGGGCGCCTTCACCACCGCACGTGACTTCAAGGTGCACCTAGCCTGGCACAAGCGCGTTATGACGTCGCTAAGAGAGTTAACTCTGCAATCTATATGTGCAACCACCACCACCATGGTTGTTGCAGGCTGCTGCCTGGCTACGTGGGTGGGCAGAGCAGCCAAACTCCTTCCCCCGCACCTCCGATTCGCACAGTTGGCTACCATTCCTGTCAACCCCTTGTCAGTGCCCTACCTTACTACAGACCAATTCAGACCTTACTGGACACCCCGTGGCCCATATATAGCTCAACGTTCATCCTACAAAGTCCCATCACAAGGGAGAAACACAAACAAATAGACACTTAATTTGTGTTGCCCGCATTGAACCTAAAAAACTCAATTTCCCTGCACAAGAATACAGGGTAAGCCGTATGGGTTGGCAGCTTTGGGGCTACGTACGGTGCGAAAGAAGTTCAACAACAACAGCGTGCGTACTGCCCGGCGTGGCGAAATATGGTGAAGACAACCACAGCCCCACCACGACCCGCACGGTGTGGGAAGAAGTTCGTTAATTAATCCAGCAGTGGAATCAGCGCGGTACAGTGCACGCGTACAGTGCGGTGTAGGGAGGTAACGAGACCCGGCTTCAGTTCACCCACTTGGCTCAAACCCTTTGCGAACTTTGATTTGCGTGTAAATAACTTTTTTTCGTGTTTATACATTTCCCTTTCATAAACGACGGCGATAATTACAACTCTGACGGAGCGTTTTCCGAAACGTCTCGGCCCCGCAGCCGCCAAATCGCCGAATTCGCCGTCACCGACCTGAACGAAGCGCGGAGCAGAAGCCCACCCAGCCGACTCACAGACGCCATGGCAAAGTGACGTCAGACCCGCGAGATGACGTCATGTAGCCGCCTCGGACGTGTTGGTTACGTGACGTCACGTAAACCACCGCGGCCGCGGAGGTGACATGCGGTCACGCGCGAGGATGGAAGTGTGACGTGACGTCATGTAACGGTGGCGGGGGGGATGCGGTGACGTCAGGAGAGCTTCTCAGGATAGTAAAATGTATTTAAATTGCAGAAATCCGATGAGCTGTGAAAATCTTTTTTTTCACAGATGTGGGTAATTGTTTATAACCGAATGGAAAAGCAAGCTTTTAATATGTGTAAAGTTGAATTTGCATCAGGCACCAGGGTATAAATAATTACTGTCTCCAACTCTTATGATCCTCTCTTAGTGCGATGAAGAAGGGCCATTGCCTGAAACGTCGCCTCTTGAAGGCCATAAAGTGTTATTGATTCTGATTCTATTGACGAGCGTCTTTACATTGCAGGAATCCGATGAGCTATGAAGATATTCTTTTCACAGATGTAGTTTACTGTTTATAACCGAATAAAAAACAAGTATTATTTGGGTCTTTCGGTAAAGTCACGTAGATATAACAATAAAATAATAAAAATAAAGTGAATAAAAAGAATACAAATATAACGATGTTTCGATCGCAACACAAGCAATTGTCATCAGGTGAAAAAAGAGGGGGAAAAGCTGCTGATGCAGGCTGTTTTAAAGATTTGAAATGGGTGTAGCCCAAGGGTCATAAACCTAAAGACTTTACCGAAAGACCCAAAGAATATTAATTCCTGCAGTCACGAAAGCTTTAAGTAAAAAAACTAGCTTTTAATATAATGTGTAAAGTTAAATTCGCATCAGGCACTATGGTATAAATAAGTGCTGTCTCCAACTATTATGTTCTCTCTCTTTGTGCTATTGTAGTGTTGTAAGGACGGACTTCTAAACTTCTTTATGGCACACACTGTTTATTATCTTAATACACAGTCCCTATCACACTAAGGGGTATATGGTCCCCTCACCCGTTACCCTCAGAAGGTACAGCCTCCGGACCTTGCAGGCTATCTAATCTCCCTGCTCTCCCAGCGTCCTCAGGCTGGACCTAGGGGATCTCTCCCCAACCACTGGTTACTCTGAGCCCTAGCCCTGATAAGGGCTGGAGGGCTTGGTCCAGGGTCCTAGACGTCTTCAGCCGACTTGGATCTTCGTGTAGCAGAACTCCTCCAGAGCTCTCAGCGCTCTGGCTTTTATACCTGTTCGTGGCCGGGTTGTCCAATCCCCGGCCACCTTGTGGGACCCTCTGATTGGTCCTTCCAAATCTGGCGTTTGGATCCTACCTCACCCCATTTGACCCTGACCGTTTGATTGAGCGGGAAACCCTTGTTTACGATCCGCTCTCTCACAGTTTGTGAACAGCGAGTAGTTAACACCACTACACTATGAAGAAGGGCAATTGCCTGAAACATCTCCTCTTGCATAGTTTTCCTTTAAAGGCCATACAGTGTTATTGATTCTGATTCTATTTATGAGCATCTTTAACACCGTGTGCTGTGACGTCATGTTGCCGATAGGGGTTGACACAAATCTGTAAGTTTGTTGACGTCACGCTTTTGTTTGCAACATTTTGACCAGTACAATACAGTAAATGTATTTTTTACAGGCGCATTGTTAAACATCATTTAAATTTAATGTTGTTTTTTTTAAAGAGTTATCAAGCTATCTGTCGATGCTGCTGCGTTGGCAGTGGTGTGCATACCATGAAGGAAGACATTCTACAAGGACACTGGCCTTAATGGGGGGAAAAATATAAAACTGTAATCTTACCTATGAACGTCATTTTTTGTCTGTCTGTCCGTCTGTCTGTCCGTTTCTCTGTCTGTCTGTAGATACACACTTGCGAAGGATTTGGCTCACAAACCGTGGGGTGAATGTATAAAAAAGTGGCCAGGTTCCATGCCGTAAGCCCCATGGTGAGCCAGCACTATTCTGTTTCCCATCCATCAACTTTAAAGTAGTTAAATTAACAATTTAGTGCAATTAATTATTATTTAATTATTTCCTCGTACAGCACTAAAGCTGCCCGAGGGTTGCCCCGAGCAACGCACACGCGTCATCGGTAGAGGGGCAGAGATTTCTAATTTACGTTCAAAATGCAAAACAAATACACACGACGCTGAGGTAAATTCATCAAAGTATCATGTCCTCTTCTCCTCCCCCCACCCCAATGTGTGCACTTACTATTTTCGGGTCGGTAGATACTAATATTATAGGGCTTAGTATTATTGTAGCGTGGGCGAGGGGATGGTGGGGGGATGAGTAGCCGCCCAGCTCCCAGCCTGCCAAGGTGCCACCTCGGCCGGCTGGGCAATCTAGGCAAGGCCAGGGGCTCTTTACGGGACTAGGCTTCACCACGGCACTCTGTCAGGTTAGTAGTTTGTGCTATAGAGTCGATATATACTGATATAGAGTCAGCATGTACTATTGTAGTGATAGAAGGTACCACCACAGTCAATATGTACTGCTGTAGTCATAGCAGGCACTACCACAGTATGAACTGCTGTAATCATAGCAGGTACCACCACAATTGGTATGCACTGCTGTAGTCATAGCAGGTACCACCACAGTCGTTATGCACTGCTGTAGTGAAAACAGGTACCACCACAGTCAGTATGCCCTGCTGTAGTGATAGCAGGTAACACCACAGTCGGTACGCACTGCTGTAGTGAAAGCAGGCACCACCACAGTCGGTATGCACTGCTGTAGTTACAAGCAGGTACCACCACAGGCGTTATGCGCTGCTGTAGTGAAAGCAGTTACCACCAAAGTCGGTATGCACTGCTGTAGTCATAGCAGGTACCACCGGAGTCAGTATGCACTAAAGGCCGACCGGGTTTCGGTTTTGGCGCCGAAAGTTGGCAAATGGCCACTTTCACCATACTTTCGGTTTTGGCCAAAAGTCAATTTTTAACTTTCGGTTTACTTTCTAGATTTGAAGTTTTTGTGACTGCAAGGATCCATACTTTTGCCTCTTTCGGTAAAGTCACGTAGGTAAAGAAAAAAAAAACATTAAATCACGACGTTTCGATTGCAACACAAGCAATCATCATCAGGTGTGAACACCACAGCAAGAAAATTTATACTAAAGTGGGAGAGATGCCAGGAGGCTATATAAGTCAAAAAGGGGGGGGGGGGTGGGAGGGGAAATGGTGGGGCAGGGGGGAAAGGGAGCAAGGGGAGCAGTGCTGCTAATTTGCTTTGGGTGCCCTCATTGGTTTTAGCTGCAGTCGTAGCGGCTGCGTCGCTCTTTTTTTTCCTCCCCGCGCATCTCTAACTCACTCGGCCTCTCGCTTCTGGTCCCGCCTACTTCCCCTCCTACCCACCCAGTTTCGCATTCCCAGTCCCTGGCGTCAACGAGGCGCCCTCCACCGCATCGACACGGCGAGGCCGCGCTTATCCGGCAGAACCCGTACCGCCTCAGCCCGGCGGAGAAGGAGCACGTGCGGCTCGCGGACGATGAGATGCTCACCGTGGATGTCATCTCGCCGTCCACCAGCACGTGGGGAGCCCCATCGTGCTCGTTAAAAAACAGGATGGCAGCTTGTGTTTTTGCATAGATTTTCGCAAGCTGAATAAGATATCCGTGGCAGACGCTTATCCCCTCCTGCGGATGGACGATTCCCCTATGTGCTTTGGCGGGCGCACAATGTTTTTCCACCTTGGACCTCCTGTCTGGGTTTTGGCAAGTACCGCTCGGTGAAGCTTCTAAGGCAAAAACTGCTTTCTGTACACCTCAAGGCCTCTTCCATATTAACAAGCTTCCGATGGGGCTCCACTCCACTCCGGCCACGTTCTAGCGGCTGATGGAGCGGGTCTCCAGTGGGACTCTTGCTTAATATACCTCGATGACGTGATCATTTTTAGTCGGACGTTTGAGGAACATCTCGTCCGGCTACACGCCGTCTTCCTGAAAATGCGGGCGGCGAACCTAAAGTTTAAGCCGCAAAAGTGCCACCTGCTCCAGAAGTCTGTACGCTACCTGGGGCAATTCCAGCATTGCAACGGATCCCGACAAGACGTCGTGTGTCCGGAGCTGGCCTACCCCCACCTCGGTGGGGGAGGTCCGCAGTTTTATTGGATTTGCGTCGTACTATCGTCGTTTCATCCGCATTCATCGCGCTCCACGTTGCCCTGGTTAACGCACCCCCCCTCCGCTACCCCGACTTCTCCGTGCCATTTGTCCTGGACACGGACGCGAGCAACACTGGCATTGGCGGAGTCCTGTCCCAGGTGGTAGACGGGGTGAAGTGCGTTGTAGCTTATGGCAGCAGGGTGCTGTCACCACCCGCACAACGCTACTGGGTTACGCACCGAGAGCTCCTCCCAATTGTTGTTTTCATCTAGCAGTATAGGCCCTACCTGTATGGCAGGTGCTTTTTGGTGTGCTCTGACCACGCGGCGCTGCAGTACGTGCTGCGTGTGGACCAGCCTGCGGGCCAACTCTCACGCTGGCTGGAGATCCTACAGGAGTATTCCTTCATGGTGTCATAGCGGAAGGGGGCCCAGCATTTGAACGCGGACGCCCTGTCGTGACTGCCGCCGAGCGACAGGTGCACGTGCTTCTAGGGCTCAGGGCACTGTAGGGTGTCCCTCAGCGGTGTCCTGTGTTGCCGTTTCCAGGTACCTCGCAACTAGCGGACCCCAGGCCACCTTCGGCCCCGGTCCCCCGGCCTTAGGACAATGTCGACCCGGCTGGCCGAATGGCTGATCCCGGAGTGACACCGGGCTCACCGGGATGCTCACGGTGCCAGCTGGGGGCCTTGGGAGGGGGAGGTGCAGGTGCAGCCACATACGATGGGCCGGACACAAGGACTGGTTCATGGCGGATTTTGTGACCACCCTACGCGCGCCCACACACCGCTTCGGGTGGTCGGGGTTCTGGTTGTTGCAGGGGTTCTGTTGATTTTGTCCTTGCTCTTTCCTCACATTTCCATTGTCCCCTCACATCCATGTATATCGTGTATATGTTGTACAGGCGGGCTGGGGTATTTATTGGGGTTCATGTTATCGTTGTGTGTGCAAGTCGATGTGTGTGTGCGGGTCGATGTATGTGTGAGTGTGTGTGTAAGTCGATGTGTGTGTGTAAGTCGATGTGTGTATGTGTGAGTCGATGTGTAAGTCCATGTATGTGTGTGTAAGTCCATGTGTGTAAGTCGCTGTAAGTCGAACTGCGTGTGTATAAGTGGATGTGTGTGTGAGTAGATGTATGTGTGTGAGTCGATGTGTATAGGTTCATGTGTGTGTGCAAGTCGATGTGTTTGTGTGAGTGGGTCGATGTCTGTGTGTGTGCAAGTCGATGTGCGTGTCTTTTTCGCCCGGGCAACGCCGAGTACTTCCCGCTAGTGGCTCATAAATATAATGCAGTGGATGTTTATCCAATGGTGGATAGACCTTGGCTCATGGTGATGTGGACATCGATATTCAGCAGTGGATAGACCATGGCTCATGATCCTGATGTACACGAGTTTGTACTTTACCAGCACCAGTGTGACACGTGACGCAGCACTTGGACATGTGTCATTGCTTGAATGAAACATTAGGCCGCTATATGTTTTTGCTGGGTACGTGGCCATTAATAATGAACTAAAATGTATTATTTCCCACTTACAACGCATCGAATGCATCATAGCGCGATTTATAATTTACGGAAAAGTTTATACTCGGGCTAATAACTAACAATCATACTTAATACAGGATTTTTAGGTTAGATCGCGTAAATGTCGTTAAACCTGCCACCACCCGACATAGCCAATTAGCTAAGTTTGTCACGTAAACAGAACATGCCCATTGGTCACTAGTACAGCACACCGGTGTATTGATATTGGTTGTGAAAGCCTACGTGTTAAACAATCATACTATAAAGATAGACACGCTACAAAATACAATCCATACGACAAGACACATATAAGACAATCATATTTTGTATGTTACCAGGTAAGGCCCACTGAGCTATGTAGCTTTTTTTCATAGATACTTGGCCACAAATGATAGCTTAACGAAGTGCAGGGAGGGGCTGGGTGGGGAGGGTGGGACTGGGTGGGGAGGGTGGAGCTGTGTGGGGGGTGGGGCTGGGTGGGGAGGGGCTGGTCACCCCGTGGTGCCCTTATAAAACTAAACGTTTAACCTACTCACGCCGGCTTGTGCCCGCCCTCACAGTCGGGCATATTTGCGGAATACACCACGCCACCGTTGACCCTGGCCATTGACCGAGCAACCCAACGTTCCTACCAGCTCCCTCCGCAGCAGGAAAGTGTTTCATAGCGACTTGGCCACAAATGATAGCTCAGCGAAGTGGCTTACCGTGTGGAAACTTACAGCAGCGAAAAACGCATGATGTTGATTCTCGATGATTCTGGAAACATGAACCCCAAACTGCAATGATTCAAACACTCGTTTAACTAGTGGTGAATCGCTCAATTTGTGGCTAGATTTCAGTTCCGAGAGTTAAAACAAATAAATCAGTTCGACTGTCACGCAGACGAGCATTAACTACGCAGAGTGAGAGCGGACGTGTGCTGCTCTCTGCTGTGCGTGGGGCAGAGCGCCACTTGAAAGAGGGCATCTCAAGAGGCAGCTCTGGGATATCCGCTTCTGAGGGCCGTTTCTCTCTCTGCGAAACATGCGAACGGACTTATCTCCTGCTCAAGCAGATAAAAAAAAGACAAAAATTATTTTAAAATGTGAGGGCAAGTCCATCCACTTCTAGGTTTCTGAAGTGTTAATGACCGTGTCGAGTTTGTCATGTCCTTCGATAAGGCCACTGTGCTCCCGTTGAACAACTCTTGCGGTCACAACTGCCGTTCACCACCCAAAGTGGTGGTGATGTCACCAACTGCGTTTGTGCCAGGCTAGGTGCACCTCGTCGTTACAAAGACACTCACGGAGACACAACGGACCAAAGAAATTGTATTAATTTGCAAATTCTCATTTAAAAAAGTTACGCAAATCGATTTCACGTGGCATCGGAAAAAAGAGTAAATGGACTCGGGACGTCTCCCCGACGGTGATTCGGACGCCATGGCCCTGAAATTAATGCTCCATTAGTGGACCCAGGACGAATTCGATCTCAAACCGAACAGAGCAGTGTGGTGGATGTGCGCTCTCTCACTTGCTCATTCAGTGGCATTTGTAAGCCAAATAAAAATGATATTGCATTGCAATCGTTGCTCACCAACAGCATGTTGTGTTTGTGGATTTGTATGTGTAGGCGCATATGTGTGTGTGCTGCGTGCATATGTGGGCAGCGGAGTAGTGGTTAACACACACTGGCGACCCGAGTCAGATTCCCGCTCACGGCTAACATCGGTGATGAATATCTGAACCTGGTCCTGGACGTCCCCTAAGGTCGACTCAGCCTTAAATGAGTACCTGGTATGGTGAGTAAACATCAGCAATGGGTAGACAAAAACGGCCGGCCGGCCGGGCGTGTTGCTAACCACCCACCCCTTCGTGTGCTGGGATGGTCTGCACAGGTGCTCGCTAACAACACTTTCCCCAACAATTTGTTAAGGCTATATTGGAGGCATTTTTCTCTGTGTGCTTGTGTCTGCGTACACGTGTGCATGTGCGTGCGTGCATGTGTCTGCGTGCATCATCACAGTCCAATGCTCTTTCACCAAATTCTGACAGTGCAGCAGCAGCTGCTGATTTGACGTTTACGAAACGGAATCTCGGGAAACGCGCCGCTACAATCAGTCGCAGTCGGCGCCAATTCGTCACTGACACGCAATCTCACGGCGCTACAACACGAAACGACCACGACGCCTAACCACAAAGCCGCACACCCACCACCACCACCGCGACGGTGAGACGTGACGCCACACGGCACCGCCCAAAGCCGCCGCCTCACCCCACCCCCGCCCCTGGCGGCGGCCTACAGCTTGGCCTTCCTTTGGAAGAAGCCTGCGATGGCGGCCATGCAGTCTTCGGACTGCCAGCGCTCAATAAGGCACTGGCACTCGCGCAAGTTGGCCGCATGCAGCGCCTCCCGCTCCGCGTCGCGTGACAGCTGCTTGGAGAACGCCAGGGACTGCGCACGCAAACGCGACGACACATGGTTAGTTTGCTTGTTCTTACCCCCCAGCCCCGGCACCTCCGAATAGCACGGTTAACGATGTACGGTGCGAAAGAAATTCAATGCACGTACGTGCCCTGCGACGCAACCTCGTTACGTGGAGCGGCGCAAATGGCCGTCGTCGCGCTTCGCACAGTTGGAGCATCGTTCGTACGGAGTAATAAAAAGTAATCCAAACTACAAAACTTTTAATATTTTTACTGTACCAGGTAAGGCTTATCACGTGGATATGTATTGCAGCCAAATACTTTCATGCATGCATGTTGATTCAGACTCTCTTTCAGGAGGGTCCTGCCAAGTTTTTTCAGCAGTGGGCGGCAATGTTTGCTGCGTGTGATCCCAAGCGAGTCAATTCTCAGGTCATTCTTGTTCAGCACTGGGATGCTTTTGGGCCAATTCCCATTACAGTGAAAAACAGTTCAATCGTACACCTTACCGCGTGTTTTTTTTACCATTATAGGAAATCTGAGAAGCCGGAGGAAACCCAGGTCCTTCTTGCTGCGAGGCATGAGCGTTAACCGCTGCGCCCCCCCACCCCCACCGTGCCCAACTGAGCAATTTGCACAAAACAATAGAAACGATGGAACAACGATGGAACCATGCACCTTCTTGGGCAGCTTGGCCAACGTTTCCAAGCGAGCCCACACCTCCCGCTGGAAGCTGTTGTCGGGGTAGACTTCGGTGACAAGGCCCAGGTCGCACGCCTGCTGGGACGTCAGCCTCTTGTTGAAGAGAAGCATCTCGGTGGCCTGGGAGATCGTGAGGACAGGGTGCGCATGAGACGGACAGAGGAAGACGAGCAGGAGAATGTGCGCACGTAGCATGCACTTACATTTTACGTGCGGATGTGTGTTGTTTATATGTGTTGTCACTCTGTGAATGTCCGAAACACCTGGAATTCTATTGGCTCAAGTAGACTCACACAAAGACCAGTAAACTCGCCCAGAGACCCACAGACTCAGTGGAGACACATTGGGCATGTTTCTCTGATAATGCCCCAAAACACCTGGAATCCCATCGCTTCATGCATCCTTTGGTTACTCCTTTTGTCCAATCAGAATTTGATGCCGAGCTCTCTATTCTTCTTGATAACCTCACATGCAATTACCATTTGACCTATACCCTAGGAATGTATGTGGGTAGTCCAGGTGGTGCTGGTGGGTAGGAGGAGGAGCTGATGTTATTGACAACGCTGCTGGCTAGCAGCTTGCGCGCTCGCATGATATTGGCGATCCTGGTGGTGTGCCAAGCCTCTGGAGGCAGTGGGCCAAGTGGCGTCGGTACGGGCAGCGAGCGCCAGGATGCCAAGGTACGGCATTGGCGGAGCTCACCTTGGCGGCGCCCATGAGCTTGGGGAAGATGTAGGAGGAGCAGCCTTCGGGGCTCTGACCCAGCTGGCTGAACGGGGTCTGGAATGTCGCCTTCAAGGGAGACAGAGCGAGCACCGTGAGCACGCACCGAGATACTAAAGAGCTATTAAACAATTTTTATTTTACCAGGTAAGGCCTACTGAGCTATGTAGCTCGTTTTTCAGAAGCCACCTGAGTATCACAAATGATAGCGTAACGAAGTGGTGGCTTATCGTGTGGATCGAACCCACTACCTCCTGTATACCAGGCGATGGAGATAACATCTCACCACCGGTGGCGCCTCCATTCTTCATGCAGGCAAATCGTACGCAAACGTTACTTGAGGCAAATAGTCAAAAGAATCAAGAGTACAACCGAGGTAGGCCAAATAATACGGAAAATATAGACGAGACAGAAAAAAAAGACTTGCAGATCAAAACAGTACTGACACAAAAGACAAGGTGTATGTGTGTGTCTGTGTAAGCACGTCTTTCTGAAGTCGACTACGAAGCGTAAGAACCCACCTGTTGCGAGATCGGACGACGAAGACAGCACGGAAGAGGTCCCCGCAATGTCCCCGGAGTCCGGGGCCCCGGAGATGCACCCCGTGGAGCCTGGCCAACCCGTGCAGGATGTGGTGGCCATGGCCGGCCACTCACCACAGCAGGAGAGCTGGTGACTCCTCACCAGCCAGTTCGGCCAGCTGCTGCAGTCGGCCATGCATCTCGTCTCCCTGATGTTGGAGGTGGTAGCCCAGCTGCGCATGCCCGTCACTTTTTTGGAGCGAGATCGGGCACTTCCCGCTGTTTCTCCTCCAGCTATGTTCGAATTTGGCGCCGTTTTCTCAATGGACGCGACACAGCAATCGGCCGCCATCTTGCCCCCGGGTGCGCCGCAGTAACCAGGCGCTATTTTTAATGCGACACAGCAACCGGGCGACATTTTCTCCCAAGATGCGACACAGCAACTGGGCGCCATTGCCTCTGCTGCAGCGATGCCGCCGAGTGCATCTTCGGGAGCGCCCACGCCAGGCTTCAGCTCCGGCTCTTCCAAACTTCGTCGCCTACTGCCTGTTCGTCCAGCTGGCGGAGAATGGAAGTCCTTTCAAGGCCGGTTCGATGCGGCTTACGCCTCGGTCAGGTAGCCTATGGACGAGGCCCTCAAGGTACTCCTGACGGCATTAGATGATTCTCTAGCCGCATTAAATTTGATTCCGCCTGCGGACAGGGCGACGCTCCCCATGGCGTACGCCCAAATGGCTTTTATTTTTGAGCCGCCCTCCAGCGCACACCAGAAGTTCTTGGTGCGGAGGCGAGGGGAGGCTTAGACGTCTCTCGCCTTCCACAGCTACTTATTGGCGCTGAGTCGGGCGGCCTACCCCAATATGGATTGTGCGGTGCTCAACTCATGTGGGAACTCGGTGTAGTTTTGGCTATAGCAGAGGAGGCGGACATCTTTCCCTTAAAGTGGCGCAGGGGATCCAAGCACACCTCGGCCTGTGCCAGTGGCCTGGTGTGGCAGCGTGCGCAGGGGACCCAGGTCCAGCGAGGGCTGGCACGCTGCAGGACGAGAATCATCTTGCCGCAATCGTTGCACGCGACCAACGCTGGAGAGGCGCCAGGGGCCGCCGGCCAGAGCAGCGTCCACCATCTGCTTCCGCTGTCGCCAGCTTGGCTACATCGCGATGGGCTGCCGCAACGCTCCTGGCGCCTTTGGCGGGACGTCGTCTCCCTCCGCCTTCACATCAGCGTTATAATTCTGGGCCTCAGGCAAGTCGCGGCGCATCAGCCACTTGGCCGCTTCTCCCACCTCACACATCTAGTGAGGATAGGGTTCATGATCACCAGGGTACCACTAAAAGTTTGGAAACGCTCGATGTTCACTCACCGTCGGTTTCTGGGTGGCCTAAGCGGGTCCATCAATGGGCTGCGCTTGCGCATTGGGTTGTGGCGGCCGCGGCGGGTTCCTCCGCGGCCGCTGGTTACGTCCAAGGGGTGTAAGTCCGGATTTTGGTGGACATGGGTGCGTCGGTCACCATTATATCGGAATGCATTTTCAGGTTGTTCGATTGAGGCCTGTACAAGGGGCTTGCATTGCCGCTAATGGAGGTAGTTTAGGTATATTGCGTCACATTGTTGCCTCCATTAGAATTGGTCATATTGAATTGGAAGGCCCCGTCTTAGTCTCAAAGGCGTTGGCAGTGCAATGCCTTTTGGGCACAGATTTCTTGGCCAAAATTCCATGAAAATATTGATTGACCAGGGTTGTGTGGAGATGCCATCGGGCTGTCGTTTGAATTTTTGCGTTCCCCCACCTTGTTGACTCCTCTTGCTGCCAGCATACGAGCTTTGGCTAGGGATTCCATGAACATTCCACCTGGGTCCCAAATATTGATACCGCTGAGGTTGCGCAAACCCCTGAAATTTCATACGGCAGAGGCGGGCATCCTCTTAACTCCAACTAACTACTTTTCGCGGACTTCCTGTTTGGTGGGTTCCCTGATGGTCGTGTTGAAGGACCAGGAGCCCTTTCTACAAATTCTAAACGCGGGTCCTTCGCATGTAATTGTTCCGGCCGGCACCGTTTTGGCGCACGCGACCCCAGCTCTCCCACCAGACGACGCCATGCCGGTTGAGAGGGTTGTGGCTGGCGTAGTACAGGATGGGAAGCCCGACGACTCCTGGATTGATGCGTTTTGTCGGGAAAATGCCCTCTTGGACCTCGAGGAGCGGCAGCGGCTCCGTGCGCTTATTGAACGATTCACCGATGTCTTCAGTCACAGCAAATTTGATATCGGACCCACGTCCATATTAGAGCATCATATAGACACGGGGAAGTCACCCCCCATTCGGCTGAATTCCCATCGCTTTATCCCTAGAGAGAAGGATCATGTCCGTTTGGCCGTTGATGAGATGTTGGCGGCAGACATAATCTCTCCTACTACTAGCCCTTGAGGCACCCCTTATTGTGTTAGTCAAGAAACGGGATGGGAGTCTCCGTTTCTGCGTCGACTTTCGTAAATTAAAAAAGAGTTTGGTGGCAGATGCCTATCCCCTTCCTCGCATGGACGATTCGCTTGACACCCTCTCGGGTGCGTGGTTCTTTTCAACCCTATTTTTGCCTTCGGGCTTCTGGCAATTGCCATTGGATGAGGTCTCCAAACCCAAGACTGCGTTCCGCACACCCCAGGGGCTATTCCAATTCAATTGGCTTCCTATGGGCCTCCACTCGGCCCCCGCCCACCTTCTAACACCTCATGGAGATGGTCTTGGTGGGTCTCCAGTGGGAATCTTGCTAAATTAATTTGGATGATGTCATCGTTTTCAGCCGCACGTTTGACAAATACTTGCATCGTCTCGAGTCGGTCTTCGTCAAAGTGCGTGTTGCTGGCTTGAAATTTAAACCCTAAACATGGCATTTGCTGCAGCCATCGGTGAAGTATTTGGGCCACATTGTTAGTACGTCAGGTGTCGCCACAGACCTGGAAAAGACGGTTTGCATCCGTGCGTGGCCGACTCCCACATCTGTCGCGGAGGTTCGCAGCTTCATTGGCTTCGCCTCGTATAACCGTCGCTTTGTGCGGGATTTTGCGGCTGTTGCGAAACCACCCCATGCGCTGTCCACTAAAGGAAAAAGTTTCATTGGGGCAAGGAGGAGGAAGCAGCGTTTGTCGCGCTTTGAGCGTCCCTGGCAGATGCGCCCCCCCTGGGGTATCCTGACTTCTCCCTGCCCTATGTGCTCGACACTGATGCCAGCGACACGGGGCTGTACTTGCCCAGGTGGTCAATGCCACTGAAAGGGTCATGGCGTATGGCAGTCGCGTGTTGTCCCCCCGCAGAGCAGCATTACTGTGTGACTCGTAGGGAGCAGCTTGCCATCGTGTTTTTCGTGCAATTGTATAGGCTCTACTTGTATGGCAGGTGGTTCACTGTTCGGACAGATAATGCGGCCCTGCATTATTCCTTGCACATCGATCAGCCCTCGGGTCAGCGGTCCCGCTGGCTTGAGGTGCTGCAGGTATTTGACGTCATCCACAGGAAGGGGGCACAGCATGGAAATGCGGATGGCAGGTATGCGTGCATGACGGACTCGGGTCGCTGCAGGGCCCCAATTGACACCGGGCTCCAGTTGATGGTGACAGCCGACACGGCTCCCCCTTCCGGGTGTGTCGCTGCACGTGGATTTCGGCCTAGGTCTCCCTCGGGATGAATGGTCTCGCTTGCAGATGGAGGACACCTCTCTGGTAAAGCTGCGACGCCGTGTTAAGTCGGACGGCCGTTTTTCCTCTCAGTCGACCGCCCCGGTTATTACCCTGCACGACGGCCTACCTATACGCTGAGATACGGAGCTAGAGAGATATTGTGTGATGGTGCCCACTGTCCTACGAGGGAAACCGACTCGTGCAGTTCACGAGAAGTTGATGCACCTTGGGTTCCACAAAACCTTTTAAACTCTTAAGCGGGATTATTACTGGCCGGGCGTAGAAAGCGACGTGACACTACTTGTGAGTGGCTGCCACGATTGTGTACAGCAGAAGGCCCCGGTTGTGCGTGATCGGCTCCCGCTACAGTCCATCCAAGTTTCCCATGTGAATTAACTTGTGGCCCTCGACATTTTGGGCCTATTTCCAACTTCACAACGGGGCCATAAGTATAATTTGGTCGGGGTAGAATACCTCACACGTTGGCCCATGGCATGGCCTTTGCAAAACCCATCGGCCTCGTCTATCACCGATGCCTTTTTGCATGGGTATGTTTTAGATAAGGGTGCCCCTGAACAACTGTTAACCGATCAGGGTCTGAACTTTTCTTCCCGGTTGCTCAAGGTCTGTGACCTCCTCGGCACCGAGAAAATACAGACCTCACCCTACCACCCTCAAACCGACGGGATGGTGGAGTGGTTGAATCGCACCCTCAAATCCATGCTGTGCCACGTGAGCGCGTCTCAGTTGGACTGGGACCTGTTTATTCCGGGTGTCCTTGCTGCGTACAGGTTGGCCCCTCACTCCTCAATGGGGTTTTCACCCTTTTACGTAATGTACGCGAGGGAACCGGAGCACCCGATGCACATGCAAATGGGCCTGGGGCCGTCTAAAAAGGGATCCACTGTGGCCGCTTCGATGAAGGTCACGCTCGACAGGCTGCGTGAGGCACGACAAGCGGCTGTGGACAATTCGGCCAGCCGACAAGCAGATAACGAACGCTTACAAAAGCATCAGGGTTCTGGGCTGCCATGAGTGAAAGGGGAGAAGGCGTGGCTACATTGTTCCCAGGTGCCCATTGGGACGTCCCCAAAATTACATCGCCCTTGGCAGGACCCTGTTGAGGTCGTGGAGGTCCGCCGGCCACAGTGTGTGCTCATCCGCTTCAGTCGCCGGCATTGATTTGTCCACCCGTCTAGGTTAAAAAGATACGTGTTACCTTGTCCTGTTGAATCATCCCCACTTCCGGAGCGGCCGGTGCTTGATGCGTCTGACGAGCCGGGCCGCCCTAGCCGGGATGCTATGCAGTGTAAGCCCTCTGTCTGTCCACCCACAGAACCCCTCCGAGTAGCTCCCGAGGCACCGCCTGTTGGCCCCTCGGTGGTGAGGCCGACGTCGACGGGTACTCTGCCTACTCTGACACCGGACGCTGCCTGGGGGAGTGGACCGGCTGCACATACGCGCTCCAGGGGCACTCCTTTTCGCTTACCACCTCCCCTTGGGCACGTTGTCGTCGGACACCAGCCGACGCTGACGCGTGGTTGGCGCCTTGCACTGCAGGCTGAAGGCCTTCCTACACTTGCCCTCCTGCCTTATCATCTTGTTCACCCGCAGTTGGCTCTGCCTTCCCACCTCCATTTACGTCGTTATTGTTGATGTTGTAGTTACAATTGTTCTGATTGTTGGTTGCTGGCTTTACGCAATGGCCCCGATGCGGGGCAAATTTAGTATAATTAGCAGCCGGGACGGCTGTCATGTCATGGGTGCTGTAAGGGGATACCTTCGGGAATAGGGGCGGGTACAAGTGAAGGGGAGGAGCCACCCAAGGGGTACTTAAGGGTAACCCCGTGACGAAGGCGGGGTCGTTGTGGGAGCCCGGAGTGTGGATCGGCTGCAGGAGGTCTCTCCCGCTCATGACCGGGCAGTGTTGGCTGAACCCCCGTCCGGGGTCGACGAGTGGAAGAGCCGAAGAGATAGCGGAGTGTAGGGCTCCAAGAAGTCTGTGAGAATTGGCTGAGAGTGAGTGGGGTTCTTCTTTCCTCGGCCGGGCAGTGTTGGATGAACCCCCGTCCCGGCCCGAGTGAGAGAGTCAAAGGGATAGCCGAGGTTAGGACGAGGAGAGCTCGGGGTTCTATGGGAAGGACCGAGTATAGAGAACACCTACCCCTGGTGTGAGCCTGAGTCTTTAAACAGTGTTAATAAATGGCGAAAGCCCTTACAAGAAGTTCCGTCTCCGCGTGGTTCTATGACACAACGCATTTATTTGTATAGGAGAGCGGTGGAGCAGCGGTTAGTGCGACACGTTGCAAACCTGGCGACCCGAGTTCAGTTCCCGCTCACGAGCAATATCAGTGGCGAATATCTGAACTGGTCCTGGGCCACCCCATAGGTCGACTCATAGACTTAAACGAGTACCCAGTGCTGTGTGTAAAAACATCAGCAACGGGGAAACAAAGGCGGTCAGAGCGGCCATGGCCTTGGCCATTCACGCCCACGTGTGTGTGCCGAGCCAACCTTCCCCGGGGGATCCCTTGTGATGTAGACATGCATGTGGGTGGGTGGCCGACCCTGCTGCTGGCGTAGACGGCGTCGTAGAGGCCGAGCAGCGTCACCGACACGCCGACCGCCGGGCCGTTCACCACCGCCACCAGTGGCTTGGGGAATTCGATGAAGGACGACACAAACCTACTGCTCGCGCAGAGGTGAACAGCCATCGTTACCAACGCAAACCAAATGCCCCCATCACCGTCATCCGTCGCTAGCCACCCCCCCCCCCCCCGCCGTCACCATCATCCATCACCCATCATCATCATCATCGCCAATCACCAGCATCTATCCTCACTGCTGCCCTTTACCACCGATAACTACCACCACTGTAGTGCATAAACAGCACTGACCATCGTCGTCACTACTCGTCACCCGCCACCACCACCAATCACGACCTCCGCCACCCATCACCACCACCGCCACCACCGCCACTCACCACCATTGTCCATCACCACTGGCATTTATCAATCACCATCCGCACCCAACAACGGCACCACCTTTGACCACCACTGCCACCCCCTCACCCACTCCCCCTGGCTCACCGCAACAGCTCGGCGGCGTCGAGCGCCATCTGCTTGATGCCGCCTGGCGGCATGTTGGTGAAGTTGCTGAGGTCGTTGCCGCTGCAGAAGTAATCGCCGGCGCCTGGGGCAAGAGGTGCATGCGTGTAGGTGAACACACACACGTGCGCGTACGTGCTCGCTCCCACTCTCGCCGGTGCTCACACATACACACTGGTGCAGGTGCACACACGGCTACAGTGTTTCATTCACGGTGCTATGAGTCTGGTAACCCAAGAGCAACTCCCAGCCATGGCTATCCGACCCCTCCCCACCCCTTCACTAAGCCACACTGACCAGCATGAAGTACGATCAGACAAACCCCGTGCCCTCATTGCAGTGGATTGCAAAAAGGGCTGCAAACTAATGATGATGTAGAACATTGGAACAAGCATATCTATATGTAGATGCGATGGCGTATGGGGAATCTCGCCTGTGATAACGGCAAACGCAGACTCGTCTTTCCCAGCCTCCTCCAACGCCTTCATGATCTCTTTGTACATCTGGGAGGCAACACGGGTACTCAAGGACCATTGCAACACATTGCACCTCTCATGCGTCGGCACTTGCAAACCCGACATCCTCCGTGACCGATGGTATGCACGTCTCAAGTCAGATGGTGGCAGGAGTTCCCAGTGAGCTACTGGACCATTCTTTCAACGGCGAGTCAGCCGGGAGATAGCGGTGGCAACAAAGCGCCGCAGTGGCGATATGTTAACTACCTCGCCTGGTATGCAGGAGGTCGTGGGTTCGATCCCAAACCTGACGCCTGCTGTATATTTGGAGTTGGCGTGTTCTCTCTCCCCGTGGTGGCGTGGATTTTTATCCTGGCTCTCTGGTTTTTCCCCTCCACATTTAGAATCAACGTGCGTATATAGTATTTGGCTGCTGTAAATTTCCACACAATATGCCACTAAGTTAAGCTGTAATTTGTGGTCAGGTCGCTTCTGAAAAAGAGCTATATAGCTCAGTGGGCCTGATCTGGTAAAATAGAAACATTGTTTAGTTTAGAGTTGGGTTTGCAGGCGTCACCGTGGTGTTGATGGCGTTCTTCTTGTCGGGCCGGTTCAGCGTGATCACCGTCATGTTGTTCTCACGCTTCAGCTGCAGGGTCTGGTAAGCTGTGGCGCCGGCCTCCGTCGACGGAGCAGCAGGAGCCTCGGCCGCCACCAGCGAGTCGATGAGCTGCACGTACTTCAGCCGAGCCTCCTCCTGCCGGGGTTCAACGGTCGGGGTGAGGGGGTGGTGGTGGTGATGTCATCACGAGCAATAGTGACTAGAGAGACGGCTCATGCGGTCAGTCGCTGGGGATCAAACCGAGCTGAGACCTCAATCTGTAAACTAAAACTAAACTATTTTTATATGACCAGGTAAGGCCCACTGAGCTGTTAGCTTCATTTTTTTAGAAGCGACCTAGCCACAAATAATATCTCAACGAAGTGGATTAGCGTGTGGAAATTTATTGCAGCCATGCAAACTGCAAATATACAGGTGTCAGGGTTCGGGATCAAACCCACGACCTCCTGTATACCAGGCGAGGTAGTTAACATCTCACCACCGTGGCGTCCTCTAACCCAGGATCTCAACATACATACAAAGGTGGTTGGGTGGTTCATGGGGTTAATCGTTGAAGACCAAATCGGGTTGAGACACCTCAATCCGTATTGCAACAACTGGTGAGATGCGGTAGCGCTGGCCATGACGATCTCTGGACCTTGACCTGGCATTGAGGTTGCCATGTGCGACTCGCCGTACTCCCCACCAATAAAGTTAAAGTGAGAGGTGGTCCGGGTGGGCTAACGGGGCTCATAATGGCCAGGTCAGAGATGGTGAACGGGCAACGGCTGAGATCTTGGGTTAGAGTGAAGAATTTAGCCCTCCTCGACGTAGCTGGGTCTCCTCAAATGTAGAGAGCCGATGGTCTCAGCCCATTTACCAATTGACCACGCGCAAAAAAATACGTCGCGTGATGGCTCAATCCAGCTCTGAGAATATCCATTTGATTGCCATGCTGCGAACATGTCCACAACAAAGCTGTCAGAATCTGAGAGTTTGTTTACCATACAAGAACTCAAATACAAGGTCAACCTGGTGAAGATGGCCTTAAAATGGAAAGATAACACGAGCACATGCGCTCTAAATGTTGGGATAATAATGATTGTATGTTTGAAATAGCTGCCCTTCTTTACGCCGGGGCAACTCAGAACTTGCATCATCTCGAAAATTTTGATAGGGCACCCTCAGTGGAAACTATCTCTGTGCAGCACCTGGCCTGCAAGTGGGTATTTGTCTGCCAGTAGGGGGCAATGATTGCTGCGCGTGATCCGTAACCCCAATTGAGTAATTTTCGGGTATTTTTCGAATTGGCAAATTTGGACCGTGATGCCAGCACACAATGGCCCACACTCTGAGCAAATGACACCAGGGGATCTTTAACGTCGACCTCGAAGCAGACAAGGGCGTATCTTTACGGTTAACACAACGGCGGTAATGACCAGGGTGGCCTGCCGGCATTTTAACCGGCGAACCTCCTGGGCCGCGTCACCGCCCCGTAGCCTCCCGGAAGCGACATGCGGCGGTTACCTTGCTGAGGGGTCCCAGGTTCTTCCACGCCTCCCACTTCATTTTGTTGACAAAGTCCAGCATTCCGGGCTTGGGGGTGTTGCAAGACCCCTGCGTGGACTGAACGGACACAGCAGGGCACATCAAGACCCACCGCCAACGCTCAACCACAGCGCCAAACCGACGGCTCAAAATAGAAATCGCCACCGACGCCGCTTCTACACCTCCCCCCGCACCCAAAAATAACATTTGGCGGCTGGCTCAGACTGCCTCCAACGCCATGGAAATTCCATCCGGGCCCAGCAGGGGGAAAACGTCCTGATAACGATTTCTGTCAGCAAGTGGCGCTGCAGATAGCAGGTTATGGGGAGGCCGGCGGAAAACTACTGACCGCTTCCGTCAAAATGCCGCCTTGCAGCAGGAAACAAAGACAAATATTCCCCCTATAGCCTCAACAGACTGTTGGGGCAAGTGCTGTTAGCGAGCACCTATGATGGCCGGCACGGCACACGAACAGGTGGGTGGCCAGCACCATGCCCAGCCGCCTTTGTCTCCCCAGTGGTGATGTTTACACATTGCACCAGGTACTCATTTAGGCTGAGTCGACCTACGGGAGGCCCAGGACCAGTTCAGGTAATCGTCACTGGTGTTGGCCATGAGCGGGAATCGAACCTGTGTCGCTAGGTTCATAGCGCAGCGCGCTTACCGCTACACTACCGCTCTCCACCCACAGCAGGATACACACACGCACACACACACGCGCACGTAAGTACGGTGCTTTTATAAAATATCTAATTATGAGAGGGGGGTGGGGCTGAGCCTTCGGTACGGGGGGCTTGGGCCCCCCCTCCAACCTCCTCCCACGGCACTGCTGCACCTGTACTCATGTCCATCTCTCTTGTTCTATATCGCTATTCATGTCACAGTCGACCCCTCCTTCTCTCCGCGTCCGTCTCTAAGAGGCCGTCTTCTCTGCACACCTCTTACTTTCCGTACAAGGGTGTTTCCCCTCTGGCCGGCCACTGTTTACCTCGGTGTGTGGTGGTGGTGATTGGGGTTGGGGTTGTGGTGATTGTGAACCCAGCAACCCGACTTCGATTCCCGCTCACGCTAATACCAGTGACGGTTATCTGGACCGGTCCTGGGACTTCCCTAGGTCGACTCGGCCTTAAATGAGTACCCGTTGCAGTGTAAAAACATCGCCACTGGGCAGACAAAGGTGGTCGGGCGTGGTGCTGGCTACTCACCCCCTCGTGTGCCATGCCGGCCTTCATAGGTGCTATTTGCTAACAGCAGTTGCTCCAACAACCTGTTAAGGCTATACGGAGGATTTTTGTCTTTGGTGGAA
The DNA here is from genome assembly GCF_015708825.2 of Lethenteron reissneri. Lineage (NCBI taxonomy): Eukaryota > Metazoa > Chordata > Hyperoartia > Petromyzontiformes > Petromyzontidae > Lethenteron > Lethenteron reissneri. Next base: position 11,143,363 of record NC_083787.1, on the reverse strand, counting down.
GTGGTGGTGGTGATTGGGGTTGGGGAGGTAATGGTGGGGGGTGGTGGTGATTGGGGTTGTGGTGGTGGCAGTGGTATGGGGGTGGTAGTTGGTGGGGGTGCGGGTACCACCTGCTTGAAGAGTGCGTAGACCTGGAGTTTTGCCTCATTTCCTGGGTCCGACGTCAGCTGTCCCAGTCGCTGCTTCGCCGCCTCAAACTCGGCCTCACTCGCCACGGGACGCATGGCCACGGCGGAGCTGCCGAGGCTGGCACGAGGATCGTCTCTCCACGGCACTGTCCTGCACGGCGGTGACGACGACGACGCGGAGGATGAGCACGTGATCAAGACGACGCGACATCTCACCGCTCCGCGCTCCCGAGTGTGATCTCTCGAGTAAAAAAAAATACTATTTTTATTTTTAGCAGGTAAGGCCTACTGAACTATGCAGCTCTTTTTCAGGAGTGACCTGGCTACAAAGGATAGCCCAACGAAGTGGCTTATCAAGTGGAAATTTATAGCGGCCAAATACTCTAAACGCATGATGTTGATTCTAAATGTGGAGGGGAAACACCAGAGGACCCGGAGAAAAATCAACACGACCACGGAGAGAACAGGCAAACTCCATTTATATAGGCATCAGGGTAAGGATCAAACCTACGACCTCCTGTATACCTGGCGAAGGAGTTAACTCGCCGCCGCAAGCGTAGAATGCGCAACGCGGCACAGCTTATACTCGCGCTCGGAGCAAGAATGATTCACAGGCATGGAAAACCACGGATGAGTCGCAACGCAGCCAAAACCAATGCCAATAATTGGCCAAGCTCTCTGGTTCTATGTCGGGATGTTTGGCCAACTCCATATGGGACATCTTCAGACTCCCAATTAAATCACGACTCATACCTAAAACCCACGCAACTACCGCAGGCATCTCTCAACTCCCAACAACTTCTGAAGATGGCCGCAGTAGTGCGTGGTGAAAGCCCGAGAGAAGATATACTCAGCAAGAAATACCACACTCGGATCATCAGTGGCAGCGAAAACCTACACGTTGAATCCTCCGGAGGGACAATGCCACCGACGCCACCGAGAGGTATGGCTGGCGTTTATGCTGTGAACTCTGTACCACATTGCCAATCATCACTGATCAGTGGTAACGGTGGAGTGGGTGAATGATTTACCTGCTGTTGTTTTTTTCTCCCGGTGCAGAACTGAACTCTAAAAGGGACGCGAGTCTGGATCGCCAAGCTCATCCCTTAAACAGGAACGACTCTGTAGGAGTCCTTGGTGCCATCGTCTTTCCACCGTGATATGCGAACCAGGAGCTCATCCTTGTGCTAATTTTGGCTCTTTAGTTAAAAGAGAAACGACGGATAAACACCTGGTGTGCTGTGCTGGACTATGCCCCAAATGTCTATGCCCCCGACTCCACCAACTAGCACTGACCAATACGGTGAAGTATGGCCAAATAACCTTGACGACCCACGCGGCTTTGGGAGGCCCTCACCCAACAGTTTATTGACAAAAAAGGGGATGTCTGTACATGTGCACCGCAATGAAGATCATGACAATGTCGACAGCAGTGTGATGATGATGAGTGTTTGAAAACTATTGTAATGCTGTCACTGTCCGCCAAATAGGTTCGAGAGAGTAACCAGGCAGGCCGTAGCCAGCTGGCAATCCTATTTTGAGTTTGAGTGGCAGCAGTGTGTCTGTACTTTGAACTTCTTTCGCACCGTATGTAGCCAAATGTGCCAATCAGAGGTGCAGGGGGAAGGACAACAAACTAAATACAAAAATAAGTTATCATGCAATGAGTTTTCAATCAAAATAATAAAAGTGCATAGCTCCAGTGGCTTCCTAAAATCGGAAGAGCGTTTCCAGATGGCCACAGAAGAGCATCTGAAAGCGCACAATGTTGCGCTGTCTCTGTTCAATGGCCAGCCAAAATCCGCTGCTGTGTGGATGAACCGGAGTTCGTGTGGTGATTTATATGCTCCTTGACGAGATCAGCAAGGTATTGTGGTTCATTTGTGGCAAGAGCTTTAAAAGTGGCGACGCTGATTCCATTAAAAGTTGCTACTCACTCTCCCGTCCAGGTCACGCCTTCTCGTGAGACCCGACTCCTACCGACGAGACAGCGTGTCGAATCCAGTCCAGAGTTTGCGCGTGTTTGAACCAATGCCACTTGAAATTATGGGCTCCAAGATGGCCGCATGGCAAGCTTAGCTGATGGAATGTGTAAAAGAAAAATGCCCAAGTGAGATTATATATACATAGCTGTGCAGTGCACTTATGCAACTCGCAAACAACTACACCACCCCCCACCCGCCTCTCTCTCTGGTGGTGACTTTGGCTGAGGTTGTGGTAACGCTGGGTGAAGGTCAACGGGTGTGTGGATTTCTTGGGCTTCACAGCCAAATGTCCAATCGCCTGCAGGAAAGCAGTTTAAACCCCAGGACCCATCCACCGACTTGTTGACCTGTGATGGTTCTAGACTACCGTGTGTGGTTTAGATGTTAGGGTTCTCTTCTTCTTTCGTTTGACTGATGTACTATTTTTTTTTATCAGAGAAGGCCCACTGACCTAAACAACTCTTTGTCAGAAGCGACCTTGCCACAAATGATAGCTCAACGAAGTGGCTTGTCATGTGGAAATGTATAGCAGCTAAATACTCTAGCGCATGTTTCTAAATGGGGAGGGAAAAACCGGAGGACCTAGACAAAAATCCACGTGACCATGGGGAGAACGTGCAAACTTCAAATATAAAGGTGTCAGGGTCGGGATCGAACCCACGACCACCTGTCTACCAGGAGAGGGAAATAACATCTCACCACCGCGGTGTCCTTGTTGCGCCGCATGTAGATGCATGTAGATGCGGAGCAACAACTGCAACTTCACATTTAGGTGGTCAAGCCAGACAACCGCGTCAGGAGCAGTGGAGTGCGTCGCCGTGATGTTTCCTTCGTATTTGTGGATCGAGCGTTGGATGTGAGGGTTAGGGCTGTGTGTCGAGCCCACTGGTGCAGCCTCCTCCACCTCCCCATCCTCATCTCTCCTGACCCCGTGCTCCTGCTTCTCCAATCCGTTTCCACCCTCCCATTTTCTTCTCCCTTCCCCCACCCATTCCCATTTTTTCCATTCACTATACAGGATCCTTGTGACTCTTACTTCCCTTTCCTGTGGGGCGGGTGTCATGGGTAAAACGTTGCTCGTGTCCGTGAAATATTGTGGGCGCTATGACTCACATTATTATTCTTATTGCAGCATTAGCATGTACCTAAAACAGCTATTGAAGATGGCCCGGGATCAAATAGGTGGGTGGATGTGTGGGAGTCGGAGTGCTCTTGGCAATGTAACTCTGTACACCTCTACCTAACTCCATGGCACTGTACATAATTCTTTGTGTCTTTCGGTAAAGTCACGTACAGCGAGGGAAAAAAGTATTTGATCCCCTGCTGATTTTGTACGTTTGCCCACTGACAAAGAAATGATCAGTCTATAATGTTAATGGTAGGTTTATTTGAACAGTGAGAGACAGAATAACAACAAAATCCAGAAAAACGCATGTCAAAAATGTTATAAATTGATTGGCATTTTAATGAGGGAAATAAGTATTTGACCCCTTTGCAAAACATGACTTAGTACTTGTTGGCAAAACCCTTGTTGGCAATCACAGAGGTTAGACGTTTCTTGTAGTTGGCCACCAGGTTTGCACACATCTCAGGAGGCATTTTGTCCCACTCCTCTTTGCAGATCTTCTCCAAGTCATTAAGGTTTCGAGGCTGACATTTGGCAACTGGAACCTTCAGCTCCCTCTACAGATTTTCTATGGGATTAAGGTCTGGAGACAGGCTAGGCCACTCCAGGACCTTAATGTGCTTCTTCTTGAGCCACTCATTTGTTGCCTTGGCCGTGTGTTTTGGGTCATTGTCATGCTGGAATACCCATCCATGACCTATTTTCAATGCCCTGGCTGAGGGAAGGAGGTTCTCACCCAAGATTTGACGGTACATAGCCCCGTCCATCGTCCCTTTGATGCGGTGAAATTGTCCTGTCCCCTTAGCAGAAAAACACCCCAAAAGTATGTTTCCACCTCCATGTTTAACGGTGGGGACGGTGTTCTTGGGGTCATAGGCAGCATTCCTCCTCCTCCAAACACGGCGAGTTGAGTTGATGCCAAAGAGCTCCATTTTGGTCTCATCTGACCACAACACTTTCACCCAGTTGTCCTCTGAATCATTCAGATGTTCATTGGCAAACTTCAGACGGGCATGTATATGTGCTTTATTGAGCAGGGGGGCCTTGCGGGCACTGCAGTTTTTCAGTCCTTCACGGCGTAGTGTGTTACCAACTGTTTTCTTGGTGACTATGGTCCCAGCTGCCTTGAGATCATTGACAAGATCCTCCCGTTTAGTTCTGGGCTGATTCCTCACCGTTCTCATGATCATTGCAACTCCACGAGGTGAGATCTTGCATGGAACCCCAGGCCGAGGGAGATGACAGTTCTTTTGTGTTTCTTCCATTTGCAAATAATCACACCAACTGTTGTCACCTTTTCACCAAGCTGCTTGGCGATGGTCTTGTAGCCCATTCCAGCCTTGTGTAGATCCACAATCTTGTCCTTGACATCCTTGGAGAGCTCTTTGGTCTTGGCCATGGTGGAGAGTTTGGAATCTGATTGATTGCTTCTGTGAATAGGTGTCTTTTATACAGGTAACAAGCTGAGATTAGGAGCACTCCCTTTAAGAGTGTGCTCTTAATCTCGGCTCGTTACCTGTAAAAAAGACACCTGGGAGCCAGAAATCTTTCTGATTGAGAGGGGGTCAAATACTTATTTCCCTCATTAAAATGCCAATCAATTTATAACATTTTTGACATGCGTTTTTCTGGATTTTGTTGTTGTTATTCTGTCTCTCACTGTTCAAATAAACATACCATTAAAATTATAGACTGATCATTTCTTTGTCAGTGGGCAAACGTACAAAATCAGCAGGGGATCAAATACTTTTTCCCTCACTGTAGATACGTTAAAAAAATAATAAAATAAAACTACGACGTTTCGATCGCAACACAAGCGAGTGTCATCAGGTGGAATAAGTAATATTTAAAAATAATATTTTAAAAACACGCTTTCATGAAATGTACCCTACTCGTAATGGCAGAACTCCACGACTCCAGGAAGTGGCCCCGGAGCTTGCCACGACATAAGGGGCCGTGGTGATTTACAGCCAACGTCAGTTGAGCGTGGACAATTAGACCCAAGCCGAAACATAACATGTAAAAAATAGTTTAAAAAATAGTTTAAAAAAAAGTTTTGTTATTTTTTGATGATAGAATATAGTATTGTCATCGGTATGACATAAGTATACCACGTTTGTAGTCGATACCACATTGGGAAGTGGGTAAAAATTGAGTTACGAGATTTGAGGATACAACAGAGTTAATAAAAAGCGTGTAATAAAAATGGGGGGAAGCTACCAAAGGCGATACGTTTTAAAGGTTGAAAATGGGCGTAGCCCAAGCGTCATGATGCCAGAACGAAGTGGGAGGGGCACAAGTGCCCTCAGTCCAGCACAAGCGGAGAGGGTTACGTTAATGCGAAATCGGAGAATCAAGAGAAAGACGCGAACAACTTGTGGTATGCACAATGCAGGGGCGACACCGCAGGAACTGCAATTGCTGGTCCCATCTTTAGTAAAATAAAACTAACATCGGAAGGTGCCAAGATGGAAACTTCACAGCTAGTTATGACTTAAACTTGTTAATGACGTCCTTCCAACGATTGCTGAGTTGTGAACCCATCCTCGCGGTTGAACTCTGACGAGCGTTTCCGAAACGTCTCGGCCCGCAGCCGCCAAATCGCCGTCACCGACCTGAACGAAGCGCGGTGCAGCAGCCCGCCCAGCTGAGCTCCAGCCGCCATGGCAAAGTGACGTCAGACCCGCGAGATGACGTCATGTAACCACCGCGACCGCGTTGGTTACATGACGTCACGTAACCATGGCCGCGTGGGTTACACGCCGGCACGTCACCACCGCGGCCGCGTATAAGTAGGTTACATGCGGTCACGCGCGAGGATGTAAGTGTGACGTCATGCAACGGGGGCGGGGGGGGTGCGGTGACGTCACGAGTAGGTACGAGAGCTCAGAATCGGAAAATGTATTACCACTGCAGGAATCCGATGAGCTGTGAAGATCTTTTTTTCACAGATGTGGGTCAGTGTTTATAACCGAATAAAAAGACCAGCTTTTAATATAATGTGTAAAGTTGAATTCGCATCAGGCACCAGGGTATACATAATTGCTGTCTCCAACTCTTATGGTCTCCCTATTTGTGCTATGAAGAAGGGCCATTGCCTGAAACGTCGCCTCTTGCATAGTTTTCCTTTGAAGGCCATAACGTGTTATTGATTCTGATTCTATCGACGAGCGTATTTAACACCTTGTGCTGTGACGTCATGTCGCCGATAGGGGTTGACACAAATCTGTAGGTATGTGACGTCACGCTTTTTTGACACTTTATTTTACCTGAAGACGATTGTTTGTGTTGCGATCGGAACGTTACCATTCTATCTACGTGGCTTTACCGAAAGACCCAAGCAATATTAATACAATACGGTAATGTATTTTTTTTACAGGAGCATTGTTCAACACCATTTAAATTCAATTATTGCTTAAAAAAGAGAGTTATTAAGCTTCCTGGTGATGCTGTTGCGTTGGCAGCGGTGTGCAAACAACGAAGGAAGACATTCTACAAGGACACTGGCGTTAGTGGGGGAATTTTTTTTTAACTGTAATAGTCTATAAGATAGGAAGTAAACGAAATTTCATAAATAGGAATGGCTTTTTCCATTAATTTAATACCAAAAAAATTGCATTCGTGTACTCCTAACCTAAAAAAGTACACCTATATCACTTGTCAGAATAATAATAAAGAACTTAAATATTAAAGCGATTTCATAATAATTAATTTAAAACAAGTACTGTATTAACCTCATCAGGGAGCTCACCATGAGATGTGCCGCGTGTTGAAATGACTGGCAAGGCGATGTGGGACGCGTTCGTGTTGCCACTTGCAGGGATTCCGTGACGCTGCCGGCGATCAGAATCAGAATCACTATTTTAGTCTGCAGGAGGAAATCTGAAGAGCTATGAAGTTCTTTCTCACAGATGTCCGGTAGCGGATCGATGACGATGCAATCTCCGGGTGGCTTCTCGTCTGACGATCTCGTGGCGAGCGCGTGGCATTTTCGTCGACGGTGGAAAATGTGTCCGGAAATTTTGGTCAAATAATTTCACGAGAAATTTCGTAAAACCACACTGGCTCACAGATACACACCGGCACACAGATCGGCACACAGATACACTGACACACAGATACAACACTGGCACACGCAGGCATACAAATACACATTTACTAATGTACACACAATGTCCAACGTGTCTAATCAGTACTAAACTCACCACGCAGTTCACCAGCACCCAGGACAAAACTCACCACGCAGTTCACCAGCACCCAGGACAAAACCCACTACACAACTCACCAGCACCCAGTACTAAACTCACCACGCAAATCACCAGCACCCAGTACTAAACTCACCACGTAGTTCACCAGTTTCCGATCGAGATCATAAGCTACGCGTGTGCGTGTGTGTATATTTTACAGAGTTTTATTCAACACACGACACGATACCTTACGACTGTCACCGTGAGCACGCACACGGTTGGCACGACGCTGAACCAAACAGAGTCTCTCCCGTTAGATCGGATTGCCAGCTTGTTTATGGATTATTGTTGTTTTATTTTTCAGTAGCATTCAGCAATAGTCACGCCAACTTGTAGCGCGCTCTAGGCCTCGGCAAGGTAAGGTCATTTACCCTTCTTACCGGGTAAAAGGGTAAAGGTAAAGAGGGTAAGGTGTCGACATGCCAAGGGGTAAGGTAAAGGGTAGGGTAAAGGTAGCTCGGAAGAATTACCCGGTAGGGTAAAGATAGGCTCGTTGCTTTTTACCTTTTACCTTACCTGCTAAAGGGTAAAAGGTAGGGTAGAGTGATTGTATTGTGGTAAGGTAAAAGGTAAGGTAAAGGTAGGCTCTCCTCGAGAGAGGACGACTCAGGGACGCGAGATGGAGGAACCGCAGATGAGCGGGGGAAGGCAGCAGCAGCCGCCACGCGATGAGCTGGGGCTACCAACAATTGCCCGCCCCTCCCCAAGCTCTGCATCCCTCTATATATTAAGGGCGCCACGGTAACGAGATGTTAACTACCTCGCCTGGCATGCAGGAGTCGTGGGTTCGATCCCGACCCTGAAGCCTGTATATTTGGAGTTTGTGTTTCTCTCTCTTTCCCTGTGGTCACGTGGATTTTTCTCCGGGTTCTTCCGATTTTCCCTTCCACATTTTGAAACATGCGTTTCGAGTATTTAGCTGCTATACATTTCCACGTGATGATCAGCACTTCGTTGAGCTATTATTTTGGCCAGGTGCTTCTGAAAAAGAACTGTTATAGCTCAGTGGGCCTTACCTGATAGCATTAAAATAGTAAATAGCAGTAAGGTGTTATCGGCCAATGAATTGGTTTTCATAACCGAGGGAGGAAACCAAAGCACCCAGAGAAAACCCACGTGTGCGTGGGAGGGGGCAACGCTCTATCCCGTACAGACGGAACAGATGGAGTCCACAGTTTAGCTCTACCGCCTTTTCCAGGCAAACCCACGGAATGGCTCCCTCCTCGACGCCCACGGGAAGGGAGTTTCACAACATCTGTGCGGTGATCCACCAACTCCCGCTGCTGCCTCCACAGTGCTGGATTACAGGCAACCGTGCATCGCCACGGCTGCCCGGTCATATAGAGGAGTGCTGGCGCAGTGGTTGGCGCACTGCACTTACCGGCCAGGCCACGTGCGTTCCATTGCTGCCGACCACGGCATTCGTCACCAACGCCCATTGCCCAGAGTGGTGAAGTATGGTCAAACAACTCGCACGACCCAAACGGCGTGGGGTGGCCTTCATCCAGCAGTGGATGGAAAAGGGCATAGACGTATTTATGTACTGTATCTATGGACAGAGTGCACCCACCTTAGAAACCAAAACGGACTGACTTTACGCTGGCGCAAGTGCAATTAGCGAGCACCTATTAAGGCCGTCACGGCGCGCGGCGGCGTGATGTGGCCTATAGCCCCGTACCACACCCGACCACCTTTGTCCGAACAGTGCCGATCTGTACACACAGCTCCACGTGCTAATTTAAGGCTGAGTCGACCTAGGGATCTCGACGACAAAGTTGAAGGCCGTCCAAACTCGTGCCATCACGGCCCCCCTCCCCTGAGCCAACCTTGCACCTCCGATTAGCACGGTTGGCTACGTACGGTGCGAACGAAGTTCATCATACGGTCCGTGCATAGTGGGGCTGGAGGTTACTTATGACCTAAACACTAATCTCATGTCAAACCCGAACACATGCAGCTCAGGTTCAACCCCCTATCCTAACCCCTACCCGAACCTTCACCCTAACCCGTACCCTAACCCCTGTCCTAACCTTTACCCTAACACCTCCCATAACACCGGCTCAACTCCCAATGCGAGAGAGAGTTCCATCACAACAATGCGCGCTACGCACTCGGTCCAGGGCTCGGCAACCTCCGGCTCCGGAGCCGCGTGCGGCTCTTCAAGGACTGATGCTTCGTGGCATCATTCACATCGCATTGCGGCTCTTCAAATATTGATGGGGGTTTTTTTTTACCGAATTCGAAAAGCAATGTCTCTGCTTGTTATTTTACTTGCAGACCCCTGCGCCAAGCACAATCCACGAGGCAATGTGCACTGGTGACTGTGCACTAGTTACTATGTACTAGTCAATGTGCACTACGTACACGTCACCGTGCACTATTAGTCGTTATGTACGAGTGAGTGTGCACGAAGTACTAGCCACTATGTACCAGTTGCTATTTACTAGTCAGTGCGCACGAATGTACTTGTCACTATGTACCAGTTGCTATTTACTAGTCACTGTGCACAAAGTACTGGTCACTGTGCACCGGGCACCGTGGTGGCTGGCGCTGCGCACTAGGAGCGCGTCATGATGAAGAATACGAGCGGGTCGAGGCACGTGCTGAGCGCCGTCACCTGCAGGCACATCTCGTTGAGCATGTACCACCGATGCCTCCCATCGCAGCCCGCTCCCGACGCGTCCGCCTGCGCCGCCACGTAGGGCAGTCGCGTGGCGTGGTAGGGCCCGTAACACACCACGAACGCGGCGAACATCCACAGCAGCTTGAGCAGCGCCCTCATCTCCACGCTCGCCGCCCCGGGCGTCCCCGGCCGGCGTCCCCCGGCGCCGCCCGCAGACGCCGGCCCAGGAGGCAGAAGCCGACGACGAACGCGACGCACGCGATGGCGTAGAGCGCGGTGAGTGCCACGTTCACCCGCAGGACGTAGGGCTCCTCGACTCGACCGCTGTACTCGAAGCAGACGGACTCCTTCCTGGCCGCATCCCTCGTCGTGTTGGTGCCGATGATCTCGAGGTACACCGGGGTGGCGAGCGCCAGGCTGAACACCCAGGCCAGGGCGCACACGGGCAGCGTGTAGGCGCGCAGCACCGCGCGCGCCACGTTTCCGCCGCCGCCGCCCCCCGCGCCAGAATCGCCGTGCCGTCGCCACAGCTGCACGAAGCGGTAGACGCAGAGGCAGACGAAGAGGAGCACGGAGACGTACATGTGCACGTAGAGGAGCGCCGACACGGCCGAGCAGAAGCCCGCGCCGAACGGCCACGAGCGTTCGCGCGCATAGTGGACGATGCGAAAGGGCAGGCTGAGCAGCAGCACGGCATGCGCGGCCATCAGGTTGAGGCCGAATACGGCCGGAGCGCTCTTGAGGTCGCGGGACGCGGGCCCCAGCACTCGCCAGCACGCCAGGCCGTTCCCCACCACGCCCAGCACCAGCAGGGTGCTGTAGAAACCGATCATCCCCTCATTGGAGCCCTGCGGGAGGAATTTGCAGTGCTCCGGTGGCATGCTCGCTGCCCGCTCCCTTGCTCCGTCATGCAGAGGATTCGGTGTCCGGTTTGTTTCGAAAGACTCAGCAGCAGCGCGCTCCGCTGATGGCCGGTTCGATGACGGCCGTTGTCCACCTGGACACGCGGAGCAGGAGGCAAGGTTCCACGGAGACTCGCGAGATGGGACGAATTTTGTTTTGAGATGGAGTTGGAGGTCAAGCAGTGACCTTAGCCTGGAGGGAGCTGCATCTTTTGGGCAAGGGACCTTCCCTTCCTAGTCCCTCGTCAGAGCACAGATGGCTGCCACCTGCAGTCACAACACCAACGCACGACCAGCGATAGTTAATTTTCGCGCGTGGGATTTTATTCTCGATGGGTGGAGCGGTGGCGCAGTGGATTGCACATTGAACCTCTAGCTATCTATCCTGGGATCAATTCCCGGCCATGGTTGCCACCAGTGGCGAGTGGTCCAATCGACCCGTCCATACAGGGCGAACTAGGCAGTCGCCTAGGGCGCCAAGTTAAGTTTGGGCGCCAAATTTGAGGGGGAAAAATACAAAAAAATTACGAAGATGTCAGTATTTTAATTCCCGTGCGCGTACGGAGGGAATATGAATTTTCATGAATTTCTCAATATTCCTGAGAATCTATCGGTTGGACAGATGGACGGACGGGACCAAACGAATCATTATTCCTCTGTTAAAAAAAAATCTGCTTACAAAACATTACACGGAAAATATGGGCCTAAATGTCTCGCAGTTTAGCAAAAAAAACCTCAGCCTGGAGTTGCCTTTGGGATTTGGGGCGCCGATTTCGCGACGTCCCCAGGTCGCCAGTCGCTGGCACCGAGGGTAGGGCCGCCTATTGCTGGGCCCCACACCTCCCCACCACCTTCACCCACCTGCATTGACCAGTGTGGTGAAGTATGTCATCAAACAACC
>NC_083787.1:11030158-11130951 GCF_015708825.2 Lethenteron reissneri | reverse complement strand
AAGCGTTTGACATAGTTAAAAAAAAGTGACAGAATTTAATAATTTAGATGGCAGGGGCATACAAGGGTTAAAGAATGAGAGACCGCGACATCGGGTACTTCGGGATCACGAATGGGTAGGGGAGGTAGAGGAAAGAGCTGTGCAAGGGGAGTGAAGAGGAAGAGAATGGGAATTCGAGGAAGCGGTAAGCTGAAGGCCGCAGTGCATATGTGCAGATCACCAAATCTCAGTAAAAGCAATGCATGGCCCATGGTGCGACTGGCGCTACAAGCAGAGCAGCCTCGGAACTTTTTCAAACGTGAATTGTATTACAAATTGTTCCTTGATATTCTACTTTCCCGTATGTCCATCGCTCAACCTCAGTCACCCTGTGTTCTGCTTTTTGGAAGCACATGCTCGCACACGTGTGATCTGAACCCCTTGGACGTTGCACGTATGTGTCCTTCTCGTGCCATGACGCCTTGACGTGACTCTACCGCGATCCCACCACCGCTCACCCTCTGCCACCTCGCTACGGACCCGCCATTCCATTACTCCCACACCCGCCCGAGCATCCTCCTAATCACTCCCCCCATGCCCCTCATCTCACCGTCGCCGCCCACCGTTGCCTACGCTACGCACCTGGTGTTGTCGAGCTCTTCCTGGGCACGGCACTTCTCATTCTGCAGCATCCGCTCGCACTCCACCTTGTGCTCGCCTAGCCGCGCCTGCATCGCCACTAGTTCTGCCTGAGACAGCTCCGCACGCTCATGCTGTTGCTCCAGAGAATTGGCTGTCAAAAGGGACACAAAACCACGGTGATGAAGACAGTATAGCCACCAACGGCAGCAGGTGGAGAAAGAGTAGCAGCAGCGGGAGTAGTATCAGAAACTAGTCAGTGCTAAGAGGGATTAGGTCCCTCAGACCTATTCACCAGCTTGCATTCAAACGGGGTCCAAAATAATAATATATGTGAAGTACCGGTGAAGACACTTGACGCCGAGGTGGAGGCACACGGATATTTATTCAACACAACTCGTATGTGACATACAGTACTGGAGGGGGTATCGGCCCCCTCACCCGACTAGCTCAAGGATACACTTCCTGGCTAAGTCCTAGCCTACCTCACAGTCCTCCACTACTGGGCTAGGGGAGGCTACTTGGCCCGACACTGGTAAGTCGGGCCGGTACCCGGAGTCCCAGACCAGCTCTTAGAAGAGCACCGGCTCTGGCTTTCGGGACCACGCCGCTGGCTCGATCCTGTTCGGCCCTGACAAGGACATCGAACGAGGGAGTCCAGGGCTCTATCTAAGACGTCTTCAGTCTTCTTAGTTAACTATAACATAACTAACTCCCGAGCCCATATAACGTCCCCTTTTATACCCAACCCTCCTTGAGGGGTGGGGCCCCGGGGGATCATAACGCCAAACCAGCCCCCCCCAGGGTGTCTGGCTCGGACGTCGCAGAGGGCATCTCCCTGTGCACACACGTAGCCCCGCCCACTGTGTTTTCTTTCCCATAGACTGCCATACATAACGGCCCTCTCTCTAACATCCCTACATCACTCCCCCCTACATAGCTCGCAGCCGTCCCGGCTGCCAACATACAGAATGACAATAAAGATGAATTTTTACCGTAACCGCGCGTGTGCCTCACTAATTATCAACAATAACAAGAACGGTAACAAGAACACAAAAAAAATGCAACAGCAAGAAGAAAAAAAACAACCCGACGCACCCCCCCTTGAATAAATACGAATTCCGTAAGAACAAGCTATATACAATTTGCAGCGAAGCCACCATACACACAACAGCAGGTGAGCACAACGTATGTAAATTCAATGGGCAGGGAACACACCCCCCCCACACAACACACAATGAACACAACATATATACACATCTTGCGGTTTCACAACAGTCTGCGCATTTTTGCGCGTGTCCTTGCGGCGGGCCCCTCACACGGGGAAAACCCCGGGTGGCGGACCGTCAGGTGGTAATCGTCCGTCCCGGAGTGAGACCTCCTCTGATGCCGCGTGACTGTTGGTATCCCCAGAAGGGGTGGTCGGGCGTGAGCCGTCAGTCTCGATGCACCTGGAGGTGGCACGGCCGGCAAGGCATTAGGTGAGCGCGGTGGGAGACGGACCTAGTGAGTCGGTCGACCCCCCACACGTCTGGCCACGCATGTGTGAAGTGGGTTTGCGTACCGCGACGAAGGGTTTCAACCGAGAGGGGTGCACGAACCATCGCCGCTTCCCCCAACGAATGCGCACGCACTGTGGTCGCAAGACCTCGACCACTTCCACAGGGCCCCGCCACGGCCGCGCCAGCTTAGGGGAGGTAGCCAGGGGCACTTGGGGACAGTGCAACCATGCCCTGTCCCCCGGTTTCCACTGTATTACATGCGCCCGACCCAGCCTGAGGCGCTCGTTCGCCTTTTGACGTTGGTCCGAGTTCAACCTCGCAGCATCCCGCGCCTCTGTTAATTTAGCCAGATTAAATTTGACGTGGTCAGCCAATTTAGTTTTTCCTTGCGGGTCGGGGATCTGCAGCTGGGCGCGAACAGGCGGGTCGGGTTCGCGACCGTACATAAGGTAAAAGGGGGAAAATCCCGTAGCTGCATGGGGGTGCCATCCGGTATGCCGCCAAGACCCCCTGAATATGCAGGTCCCAATCAGTCTGTGAATCTGAGACCTGCTGTGCCATCATTGACGAAATGGTGCGATGCAGGCGCTCGACCATTCCGTCAGTCTGTGGGTGATACGGGGAGGTCCGAATTTTCTTTGTGCCTAAGAGGTCACAGACTTGTTTAAGTAATTTGCTGGAAAAATTTTTACCCTGGTCGGTCAGCAGCCGTTCCGGAGCACCTTTGTCCAGGACGTATCCTTGAACAAAGGCGTCCACGATGGCTGCTGCCGACTGGTTGGCAAGGGGCCAGGCCATGGGCCAGCGCGTAAAATACTCGACCCCTGTCAGCAAATACCTATTGCCCCTGGGGGTGGCGGGAAATGGGCCCAAGATGTCCAGCGCGACAAGCTCATTTATTCTGGACACCTTGATTGATTGTAAAGGCGGGTTAGACTCCCGTGCCGGCGGTTTCCGTTGCGCACACCGCGGGCATGAACTCAAAAGATCCCCCACATCCTTTGTCATACCAGGCCAAAAAAATCTAGTTGTATCAGTGCAAGGGTCTTTAGAGTCCCCAGATGTAACAGGCGCTCATGCGCGGCCCACACCACTTTGCCTCGCAACTCAGAAGGGACGACCAGCCGATGTCGCTGTGATTTGCCGTCCCAATGCATGAGCAGACCCTGTACCATTTCCCATGCACCCGAATCACCTTTCACCCGCCCAGCACCCCCGACGCGACGACGCCACCCGAGGAGGGAGGTATCCTCCATTTGGAGGCGCCCCCACTCAGTGACGGGCAACCCCAACAGGGAATCCCTTCCCTGTTGTTCGATCGAATTATCAGGCAGTGGTTCGTCGTCGTCGGTGGCTGCCAGGATCGGAACCGATGCGTCCCCTGAAGGTCTGCAACGTCCCGACCCCAGGAGGCATGCACATTCCGAGGTGGTTGGCATGCGTGACAGAGCGTCCGCGTTGGTATGGCGAACGCCCTTACGGTAAGTGGTCTCAAAATCAAAATCCTGGAGAACCTCCAACCATCGAGACAACTGTCCCGATGGTTGTTGAACCCGCAGGGCATACTGTAGTGCCGCATGATCTGTGCGGACGGTGAAATGCCGACCGTACAGATATGGGCGATACTGTTGGATGAAAAAAACAATTGCCAACAGTTCTCTACGGGTGACACAATATCTCTGCTCCGCAGGAGACAACACCCGACTACCGTACGCGACCACCCGTTCAACGCCATCAACCACCTGGGAAAGCACACCCCCAATACCCGTGTTGCTCGCATCGGTGTCGAGCAAAAAGGGCTTCGAAAAATCAGGGTAAATCAAGGGAGGGGCTTTCACCAGGGCGTCCCGAAGGGAGCGGAAGGCAGCCTCCTCCTCTTGACCCCAGTGGAACCGAACCCCTTTAGATGTTAAAGCGTGCAGGGGTTTAGCAATTGTTGCAAAATCAGCAACAAACCGTCGATAATACGACGCGAACCCAATGAAACTCCTGACCTCTCCCACCGAGGTGGGAGTCGGCCAGGAGCTGACACACTGCGTTTTGGCGGGATCGGTAGCAATACCTGAGCGTCCCACGATGTGCCCCAAATAACGCACCGAATCACGCAACAAATGGCATTTTTGGGGCTTGAATTTCAAATTAGCAGCCCGCATCTTTAGGAAAACCGCCCGCAACCTCTGGAGATGTTCATCAAAAGTTTTACCAAAGACGATAACGTCATCCAAATAAATGAGGCACGACTCCCATTGCAGTCCAGCCAAAACCAATTCCATTAAACGCTGGAAAGTTGCCGGCGCTGAGTGTAAGCCCATCGGCAACCGGTTGAATTGAAACAAGCCGTGCGGTGTACGAAAAGCAGTTTTAGGCTTTGACTCATCATCCAGAGGAAGCTGCCAGAATCCCGAAAGTAAATCGAGTGTGGAAAAGAATCGCGCTCCCACCAAGGCGTCAAGCGATTCATCCATCCGAGGGAGCGGGTATGCGTCGGCAACCGAAATTTTATTAAGACGCCGGAAGTCAACGCAAAACCGCAACGAACCGTCCTGCTTTTTAACCAGGACGATCGGCGCTCCCCAAGGGCTGGTGGAAGGAGAAATGATGTCTGCGGCCAACATGTCATCAACAGCCGATTTGACATGGTCCTTTTCGGCGGGACTCAACCGAAACGGATTTTTGGCGAATTGGCGCGCTGTCACCCGTGTCAATATGGTGACGCAGCAAGTGAGTGCAACCCAAATCATATTTATTTCGACTAAAAACGTCGGAAAATTCTCGCAGTAGTGTTTTAAGTTGTTGACGCTCTGAATCGGACAGGTCCGTCGATCCCGCACAAAGCGCCTCGAGCCACCCTTCATCGCTGTCCGAATGCGGTTGCGACGCAGGGACAGTGTTGACGCGATTTACGGCGGGTTCCTCACACGGCACCGGCGTTGCGTGAGCAAGCACGGTCCCCTGTGGGACCACCACCGTCCGCGAGCCCACATTTAGGACCGCGATGAAGGGTTCACCATTCCCTCTCACTATGGTCTGGGCCGGAAGTAAGTCAGGTCCACTAACCCCGGCCCTAGACGGTCCCAACAGTACCCCTTGTGCCCCAGCACCCTTAACGAGGGGCCGCCGAAGTTTCAAGGGTACCAACATTTGCGTCCCCGGAGGGACGCGTACCGTTCTCTCCACGAACGCCGGCACCGTCGCGAACGCCGTCCGCGTCGCAACTGGTGATGGCAGAAACGCCATGCGTCTGCCCGACGGAAGCTCTATGCAACCCTGGTCGATCAAAATTACAATCGGCATTTTGGCCAGGAGTCCGTCCCCAGCAGGCACGGAACCGCCAGCGAGGAAGAAACAAAAATCGGCCCAGACAATTTTATTTCCCCGATACAAATTTGGGCACGAATTTGTCCGATGATGCCAAGTGAGCCCCCGTTAGCCGCATAGAATGGTATGTTAACTGGCATCAAGGGACGACTCCGGACAGGGAGAATATTATAAATTAATTCCGAAATAATAGTCGCCGATGCTCCCATATCGACCAGGATGCGCACTTCAACCCCGTCGATATACCCCACAACGGCCGACGACCCCGACGATGCGGCAACCACACGATCGGCCAGCACGGACCACTGGCCGGGTTCGATATGGGTACCCGGAGTGGTGCGTGATGGTGCGATGGTGCGTGATACCGGCCCCCCTCTCGTCGCGGTGTTTGAGTGCGTGACGGGTGTGTGTGTGGGCCAAACGTGTGGGGTGCCGCGACTCGCCGGTTTTTGATGGTGGAGCTTGGGATGAGGCCCGTCGTCCCGGTGAGGTGTCGTCCCGCGCTGACGAGGAGAGCGGCACCCCGAGGCGACGTGGCCCCGGACGCCGCAGTTAAAACACCGTGGGAGCGGCGTCGGAGGTGACGAATGGTCGGAACGGCCCGACCCGTCCTGGCCCGGCCGTGCACTCGTCGCCTGTTGCCGTCGGTGGTCGACGGCGTAGAGTTCCTCCGTCGGAAGGGTGGCTGCAGCCACCGCACGCCCCGCCGATGCCCTGCTGGCTTTCCGCCGGAGCGACAGGAGGTTTGCGTGGAGGAGCCGCGCCGCCTGGAGCGATGTCATTTCCGCGTCCTCCTGTGCGACGACAGCGATGTCAAGGTCGTCAGCCAGGAGGAGTATTTTCTCCGTCACCATAGCGTCGATGCCGTCGTCATCCATACGGGGGAAGGCCGACTTGGCCATTGCCAGGAGGCTCGTTCGGTACGCCAGGGGCGACTCCTTTTCACCCCGCTTGCGGTCGTAGAACTCCTGTCTGCATTCCGCCGATGGTCCGTAGACCCCTCCCAGCAGCTGCAGCGCCATCGGTAACGTCGCCCGCCTCTCTTTAGGTGCCGATGTGAGGGCTGCGAGCGCGTCGCTGTCGAGGAGCGCCGGCAGCGCGCAGAGAGCCTCCTCGTCTGTCCACCTCGCCATCTCTTGATGGGCGAGGAATCGCCTGCGGAACCCGGCCCAGTCCCCCTCCGCGCCGACGAACTCTTTCAGCGGGGGCAGCCTCTGATGGAGTGCAGCGGTCGTTGTTGATTCCCGCGGGCGGATGTCACCTCCACTTGGCTGTGCGTTGGTACGAGCGGCCGATGGAATCGCCTGTCGCGGTGGTGATGACGTCGTGGCTTCAGCGACGGCGATGCCGGAGTGGATGTTTAGGCTGGCCACGCCCCGAACAGCTGCAGCGTCGATGGCGGGAGATTCAAACTCGGGCTGCTCCGAAATGGCGGGAAGGCGCCCTGGTCGTTGGGCCGTCTCGCCCCGTGCTGAATCACCGGCCCCCAGCCGCGTGATGGACTCCAGCGTGGCGGCAGCGGCGTATAACAGCTCCGCCAGCCTCCCGTGAGCCAGCCGCAACGCGTCTGACTGTGATCCTCCTTCACTCGGATGCCCCGGTGAGGAGACATCAGGCTCCGGCTGCACTGTGGCTTGTGTAGCCGTCCCGGGCGTTTCGATCTCGGCAGTATCTTCTTCTTGCGGTACTATGGCCCGCGTTGTCTTCCGCGTGTCCATGTTCGAGTTTTACTTCTGACACCAGTTGAAGTACCGGTGAAGACACTTGACGCCGAGGTGGAGGCACACGGATATTTATTCAACACAACTCGTATGTGACATACAGTACTGGAGGGGGTATCGGCCCCCTCACCCGACTAGCTCAAGGATACACTTCCTGGCTAAGTCCTAGCCTACCTCACAGTCCTCCACTACTGGGCTAGGGGAGGCTACTTGGCCCGACACTGGTAAGTCGGGCCGGTACCCGGAGTCCCAGACCAGCTCTTAGAAGAGCACCGGCTCTGGCTTTCGGGACCACGCCGCTGGCTCGATCCTGTTCGGCCCTGACAAGGACATCGAACGAGGGAGTCCAGGGCTCTATCTAAGACGTCTTCAGTCTTCTTAGTTAACTATAACATAACTAACTCCCGAGCCCATATAACGTCCCCTTTTATACCCAACCCTCCTTGAGGGGTGGGGCCCCGGGGGATCATAACGCCAAACCAGCCCCCCCCAGGGTGTCTGGCTCGGACGTCGCAGAGGGCATCTCCCTGTGCACACACGTAGCCCCGCCCACTGTGTTTCTTTCCCATAGACTGCCATACATAACGGCCCTCTCTCTAACATCCCTACATATGCACGGGAAGGACTTAGCTAGAGAGCATTTAGTAAACCCAGTGCAGTCTTACCATGTTAACGGAAGTGGTCCACATGTGAAATGTTGCTAGGACTTAGACTCGTTTAAACTCGTAAAAATAAGTTATTGTTGCATAGTGGTCTACAAAAATTAGTGTTCAATGGGTCCGTGGATTTATAAAGATTGGGAGCACAGGCCCCTACCCACCGGTCTCCTCGAAGCATGCGTTGGTCTCCTGCAGCCGTTGCTGCAACTCCAGTGCTTCATCCCGCAGGGTGTCCACCTCAGTTTGCTGCACCTCTTGGTTGGCAGAGAGGTCACGCATGGTCACACTCAGCTCCGCGGCTTCGGCGCCCAGCCGCTCGGCTTCAATGCCACGCTCTCGTGCCACTTCCTGTGCCACCACCAGGTCGGCCTCAGAGCGCCGCAGCAGCTCGTCACGCTCCTTCAGCTCCTGCCGGCGGAGGACGGGCAGTATCTATATTACACTTAATTACATGTAATTTGAATACATTCATTATCCTTTTCATCGCTCACCCAAAATATTGAGAAAATTAAGTGGGCTTGGGCAGGACTCATTGCTCGAGGGGATGACGGATGGTGGAGAATAATAGCACAGTGTCAGCGATGGAATCTGATTGTGTGCAGGTACTAAGTGGATTGTTATCATTGCAAGATCGGGAGAGGTTGTGGTGGTGGCTTAAGGGAGGCCTTCATCCAGCAATGGATGAACATTGGCCAACTATGAAAAGAGCTCCAAGGGATTGTGGCTTATCAAGTATTTTCCAGGACACCAATCAATGGCCCCCGAATGACAAGAGAACTCGAGTGTGGGTAGGGGGGGAGGGTAGGGGGGTGGCTGTTGCGAGAGTGGAGGCCTCACCTTCTGCAGGACTGCGATGTGCACGACGTGAGCGTCGTACTCTGAGTCGGCGTGCGTGTGCGATGCACGATATTCGGCCAGCTCCATGCGTGCCAGATTCAGAGTCTTCTCGTGCTCATGTCTCAGCTGCTCCTGAAGCCGCTCAGTCCTAAGCGTGAACTCTGCCAGCTCCGTTGACGCCGTTGACGCGGCTTTGGCGTCGTGCACGGAACGCTCCTCGGCCTCCCGCTCACCCCGCCGCGCTGCCTCCAACTCCGCCTGCAGGCTGTTGATGGCCTGCGAGTGCGCCCGTAGCTGCTCACGGACAGATGGGCACAGTGGCACAGGCACGTGTATGCATAGGTGGGCAGCCCCTCATCATAGACACGTGCAGCGTGCAGATGAGGACAGGTAGAGACATACTGACACGCAGTATGTAGTTGTACGGAGAAATAGAGACAGAGACACGGGCAGGAGGCACACGAAAAGAATAGAGAAATGACAAAGATGCAGAGACATATACACACAAAGACACAAGCAAGTCACATGTAAAAATTTGGACACATGTACAGAAAGTCACAGTGCATACTGTATGGAGAGACATGTATATAGCCACAGGCAAAACATGTACAGGGAGACAACGTAAGCATGCAGAGACACGGGGATCGAGTACAGACGCACATGTGCCCATATAGGTGGCACGCATGCAGATGGATGCGCACACATGCAAATGGATGCTTTTCAAGATGAAAAGAGAAGAAGTTTAGATTATATTGTGAACAATACGACCACGGGTAAATACCCATGGTCGTAATCAACATACCACAATGAGGTTTAAAGAGAATATAAAATATATTCGAATAATAAAATAAATTCCAAAAATATAAGCATGATATATCAACCATTTGTAAGCATGCATACAACATGGAAATGCTCTTCATCGTAAGATTATGAATAAATTCCGAGCACCCAAATGATCATCTTCAAATGGAGTCAATATTCAGAACAACTCACAATGCCATGTCGGTCATGGGGATGTGTTTTACTATACTTCCCCATGCTGGTCAGCCCCATACAGGTGTATTAATCAGTAAAACATACATGCATATTCTGTGGAGAGATGCTATGATACAAAAATTGTGTTTGATCTGCTTTTTTCATTTTCAACAGTATTAGGATTCAAATTTAGCCAAATTAAGTACAGAACCAAAATATTTTTCGTTGGGTTTTTTTGTGCACTCATTCGTGACCAGGCTGAGATCACCAACTCATGACGCTTGGGAACCCGGTTAAATCACTGTGGTTGGGCGGCTGTAATCTGGATTTGATCCTGGAATCTCAGCAGTGCCGGCACAGCATCTCTGACCCCTGGGGCACCCAGCCACCTCCCAGAATGCACTTATTTAATGGGCCATTTTCTTGGCATTCAGATCACACTCTGAATAAAACCTCAACACATTCATCAAAAACGATGCACTCAATAGGGCAGAACATCGAAAAGGCGACGTTTCAGGCAATGGTCCTTTACAGCAATATCCATTGCAGTCTTATTGACGAATATGTTGAGGTTTTGTTATCCCTGCTTGTGCGCCACGGAGCTTCACGAGAACACGTTTAATTTTAGCCGCGCTCCGTGCAACAAGGGGACGGGGAGGGGGGTTTGGCGGCAGCCAGGGTACCTCCTCAGAACGGTGGATCTCGAGTTGGTGCAGCATCTCGTGGAGGCTCTTATCTTTCTGGCTCAGGGCGCCACGCAGGGTGTTAAAGTGCGCTCGTGCCCTGCCCAGGTTGGCCCGCAGGTTCGACACCTCCTGAGACAGCTGGTGCATTTCGTTCTCCGGCATTGGCAACTGCGACGGGAGCAAGGGCACATGGCATGGGCACGTTAGCTCCTCCCAGTGTAAATCCTGCCTTCATTCGCATCGTGACGGACGCCATTTGACACGGATGGTGGAAAAAACACCATGGCACATGACAAGTGAAGTGCCTCATACGCAGGTAGACACACATCGGACAGATACGCTGACACCCACACACCCACGCAAGACAACACGATTCCTCACACAGCCTAAACACCGTGGTAGAACGCGCAGCAGCGTTGGTCTCAGAAACTCATCCACCGCCATCTCTGTTTACATTCGCTCAGCCAATGAGAGTGACGAACGCTCTGGGACAACCAGCAACAAACCCCCGCGATTCAATAATGACGATGTATGGTCACGAGTACATTAAAAAAATCGATAATTTTGTCAATGTTGTTACAATCTTTGTTATTCAGTATTATCACAGTACGCTCTGAGCCACGCACCGCTCGCCAGTTTTTAAAAGACACCCTGGTCCGCCGACGTGTTTGCTCTTCCTTGGTCTCTCTTTGCCTTGTTTTCATATTTTAGTGAGCATGTTAGCCCCAAAATGTCTGGAAAGAGGCCTGTAAATGTGTTAGTGCTGGAAATGAGACCAACAGGTCAAGGAAAAGTATCACTTAGAATGGTAACATGCAAGTGATAATGCCGGTCGAGGTGGGTGAGCATCAGGCGAGTACATTACATAATACTTATTGATAATAAAAAAATGTATATTTGTTTTGATACAATGTTTACCATCTGATTTATTACTGTAATTAAATTGCGCTGATACTGACACCCCAATGAAGCCCTCAATTATTGTTCCTGAGAGACAACGCTGTTGGGAAAGCATCCCCATATGTACAATGGTATAATAACCCTTTAAGCGCTTATTCGATGAATGCCTTTATTATGATGAATGCTCACTTCTCCATCTACGCATCTTCAGCGCAAAGCGAGGACTGCCTGTATTAATTCCATACAGGTTTGCAGCGGTGGCCTCCACTCCAGCCTCGCTTTGACTCCGCTCTCTTGCCAAGTACAACTCTGCCATCAAAACGCACCTCCACTGTTGACAAATTCAGTGTCTCCTGTGTGGCTTTCAACTGTGGTATGCTGAAGGATCTCATTGATGCTCTTGCCGACCCAGAGAAATAAACACAGGCCACCTCGCAGCGACAAGAAGTCCATGCGGTAATGACGTAACAATTAATCACGTAGGCATTGCGCTACCAGTATTATTCATAATAAAGGTTTTTGGGTTAGATCGCGTTATTATAATTGTGTCGCAACCCTCCACCACCCGACACGTCCAATCAGTAGAAAATGTGTCACGTTAACAAAACGCCAATTAGTTACTTCTTCAGCCCACCGGTGTGTTTGAAGAGTGAATCCACAACATTTAGCATTTGAGTACGACGTTTCGCTGGTAATTACATCCAGCATCTTCGGGCGATTTGCCAGAATAGTGAAGCCACCCACCTGCTTCCCGTCTTAAACAGTGCAGGATGACGTCATCATCGTTGAATCCCATCAGGTTTTGAGATCAGAGGCGGAGGTGTGGGGGGGTATTGTAATTGTATAATAAATTAGCAATCATATTCTTTGGGTCGGCATCCTTTTTAAATCCTTTATATTAAGTTCGCTTGTTTGCTTGCGTGCTCGCGTGCTTGCTTGCTTAAGACCGCGCAAATCTTTCGGTCGTTTTTTAACCCACTTCCCGTGATCCAATCGAGCTGACATTTTGCACACAGACTCGTTGTGCGAGACAATTAATGTTCGTGAACATTTTTTTCAAAAATTTTACACTGTTTAGTGAAAACAAATTAAATATTTAATTACCAATTGCTTAATACTGGCAGACAATCATCTGACCCATAGGTGGCAGCCATCTCAAGCGAGAGGACTCTAGCCGCCACGCATATAAAGGATTTATAGTGAAAAATTTTGTTTTTACGAGTTATACTTGTTAAATCCTTTATATTAAGTTCGCTTGCTTGCTTGCTTGCGTGCTTGCTTACTTACGACCGTGCAAACCTTTCGGTCGTTTTTTAACCCACTTCCCGTGATCCAATCGAGCTGACATTTTGCACACAGACTCGTTGTGCGAGACAATTAATGTTCGTGAAAAAATTTTTTTCCAAAATTTTACACTGTTTAGGGAAAACAAATTAAATATTTAATTACCAATTGTTTAATACTGCAGACAATCATCTGACCCATAGGTGGCAGCCATCTCAAGCCAGAGGACGAGAGGACTCGAGCCGCCACGCATATAAAGGATTTAGAGTGAAAAACTTTGTTTTTACGGGTTATACTTATTCCTGATGCCGACCGCTTGTGTTGTGATCGAAACGTCGTAGGTTTTTTGTTACTTTTTCTTATTTTCTTTGAAGATATCTACGTGACTTTATCAAAAGACCCAAAGAATATGAATTCTTGCAGTCACGAAAGCTTTAAGGGGCCGTCCATAAATGACGTCACGCACATCGGGAGGGGGGCGGGGGGATTGAGAAATGTGACGTCACATCATTCACTCTTCAAACACACCCGTGGGCTGAAGAAGTAACTAATTGGCGTTTTGTTAACGTGACACATTTTTTACTGATTGGCCGTGTCGGGTGGTGGAGGGTTGCGACACATTTATAATAACGCGATCTCACCCAAAAACCGATATGAATGACGTAACAGACATTACAGTGGTGACGTCATTGGCTCCACCCTATGTGGGCGGAGCCAACCCTATATGGGCGGAGTCTACGGCTCGTCCTTATCGCGTCACCAAATACCACGTGACCCCCAGGCACAGCTGCTGGACAACGGCAGTTGGTCCGAGATGCTGTCACCATGGCAACGCAAACAAGGACCACCTTGCCCAGAGAAAGCTCCTTCCGACTAAAATCCTTGATGAAACTCTCAATCTGGGATATTAAACTATGAACCTCCTTACGTACGTATCGAACATTCAATTTTAAAGTTAAAATTAAAAAAAAATCGATATATTTTTTCTCGATATGATCACGGTATTTAATTCGTATAACTCCGATCGATGCCGCTGAAAGGCAAGAGGTGGCGCCACTCACCTCCACTGTTGACGAATTCGAAGTCTCCAGCGTCGCTTGCAACTGCTGCGCTCTCTTGAAGAACCTCATAGTTCCTGTTGGGGGCGCAAGAGATAGAAGCAGCCGCTCAGCTCGCTCGCCCTGTCGGAGGGACGTCAAAGCCGGAGGTGACGCCATTGGCCCCGCCTACTGTGGGCGGAGCCAGAGCCGTGAACCCCGCCCCCTCAGACACCCAATGGGGGCAGAGGAAGCTCCCTGCGACTTGAGACTCGGAGCCTCCTCGCCACGTGTCGAGAGTTCAATGTCGCAGTGAAATTCACTCACGAGGCGACTGTCTCTGGTCTTGGTGTGCTCCTTTGACTGTCGGTGTTTTGCCGTCTTGCCCAAGATTGGATATGATGTTGACAAATCTACAGGAAGGTATGTGCTGCAGTTTGTTTTTGCACTACATATTTATTTGTGACTTGATGACATTTTCTCAATCCTTACTCAAGTATCCTTTCATCTTCTTGGTTCTTTCGGTAAAGTCACGTAGAAGGGAGATAATAAAATAATAAAACATAATAAAATAATACAATTCTCACAGTGAGAATGTGTGATAAATAAAACATAATAAAATAATACAATTCTCACAGTGAGAATTGTATTATTTTATTATCTCCCTTCTACGTGACTTTACCGAAAGAACCAAGAAGATGAATCCCTGCAGTCACGAAAGCTTCAAATCGAAATTCAAGTATCCTTTGTTACATTTTGTTGTTGATGCAACCGGCGTGTGTGAAAGAGGACGTCAAGCTCATGAGATCCCTCTGGGATAAATACGCGCACGCGTGTAGGTAGATGTAGCAGACACGAATACTTGACGATAATTCCAGATGTATGAAGTATTTTATTCAATGTTTTGTCACAAATCAAACATCGAGCATAAGCAACAAATATAACACTCCTGAGACGGGCACCTCCCTTACTGACCTCACCTCGTCCTCACCCCTCGCCTCATCCTCCTCACCCCTCTGCTCGTTTTCTTCACTCCTCACTTCGTCCTCCTCACCCCTCACCTCATCCTCCTATCCTGTAAGTAGCAGACACGTACAATCTGTTTTTTTTTCATATAAAAATGTCATTTTGTGTCTCTGCCTGTCTGTGAGTGTTGACGCGCTTGCGAGGGATTTGGCTCTCAAACGGTGGGGTTCTCGTAAACAATAATTAGCCAGGTACCACGCCGGAAGCCCCGTGCTTGGCATAGGCGATTCCCTTTTCACGCCCGTCACCTTAAAATTAGTTCAGTTAGCGTCGTTTGCCGATTTTTCTTTATTTTAAGAGAAAGTTTCGCGATTATTTATTGATTTCGCTTCGCCGCGCGCGGGCTGACAACGCAGCCAGCTGCACTTGCGCACAACGCGCACGAGGTGACCCCCCAGCAGCAATCCGCACGCGCCGTCGCCAAAGGTCAGGCGCACACTTTTGTATTATGTGCATTTATACAAGACGTAAGTCGCACACAATAGTACTATAAGCATGAGTGTACACTTGGCACTGATCACATGGGTTGCCCCTAGCAACGCGCACACGATCGGCACGAATTTTAATTTGCCTTAAACATGCAGCAAAAACACACGGAACACGTAAATTATTCACAGTGCGATGTCCTCTTCACCCCACACCACCCCAATGATACCCCAATGCGCCCTGAAACTACTATAGAGCCCCTACATATTATTCTTCTAGCGCTTACATGCCATTATTGTAGCGCGGCCGGAGGGAGCGGCCCAGCCCCCAGCCTGCCAAGGTCACACCTCCGCGGACTGGGAAATCTAGGCGAGGCCGGGGCTCTGCACGGGACTAGGCCTCACTACGGCACTCTGTCTGCTTACTACTTTGTGCTATAGATTCGATATATACTGCTATACAGTCAGCATGTACTACTGTAGTGCTAGCAGGTAACCACCACAGTAACTATACACTGCTGTAATCATAGCAGGTACCACCACAGTCAGTATACACAGCTGTAATCATAGCAGGTACCACTACAGTCACTATGCACTGCTGTAATAATAGCAGGTACCACCACTGTCGCTTGCCCAGCTGTAATCATAGCAGGTTACACCACAGTATGCACTGCTGTAGTTAAAGCAGCTACCACCACTGTATGCACTGCTGTAATCATACCAGCTACCACCACAGTCAGTATCACTGCTGTAATCATAGCAGGTACCTTGTGGATTGACAGATGCACAGATGAATATGATAGCTGATGAATGAATGAGTTTACAGGTGGACAGCAAATGAATGAACAAGATTCTTTATCGCCATTGAAAAAAAACTAACATTGTAATCAATCACCCTATACGCCTGCTGAACCAACGTATCCTACAACAGCATACGAGTGTGTTTCATACATTACCTGGGTGTTTGTTTCTTATGTATGATCGGTATGCGTTCTACGCACGATCCATATGTGATATCAAACAACATATTTGCCGGCTTTCCGAATGATCTGCACGTGGTTCACGCATGATCTCTATGTTTCACACGTGTTCTGTGTGGGTGGCCGGGACCATCCTCGGCCGCCTTTGTCACTCGAGTTGCGATGTGTTCATTGCACCAGATACTCATTTAAAGCCGACCTCTTGAGATCCAGGACCGGTTCAGATTATCGCCACTGGTGATGGTGGCCGTAAGCGGGAATCGGGTCATTGGATTCATCATAGTGCAGCTTTATAAACCCACACACTCACAGACAGGACTGCAATTCATCCACCTCGCGCATCTGTGCCAGGAACTTCCAATCGTGGAGCGACGCACGAATTAAGAGGCGCGAATGAAGAGACCCGACTTCCCATCGGGACATGATGGCTGGCAGGCGGTTGAAGCTATCCCGCAGGAAGCGAGCGCAGGTAACGCTCACCTGAGCGTCGCGAGGCATGCCCCGGAGGTGGTATCACGTGGGACGATGCATGTGCGTCCACGTCATAGCCCTTTCACGAATCCGTTGCTGTATGGGGACCTCCTCACCGCCACGACCTAGTGGATCGTTGACCATACTTCATGCTGGTCGGTGCGGGTTGGTTGCAGGCGTGGAAAGCGGGGCACTATGCAAGGGTTCATGTTGCTGTACTGCCCGTTTGCTGACCACGTGGCCCTTGCGAGGTTCATTCAGCGAGTGCGCAATCGCCGAGCCATGCGACAGCGCCCCCGGTTTGCCACGTGCAGCTCTCGTAGACGATGACAACAAACACGCACCCTGCTCTACGAAGCCTGACAGTGGTCATGATGATGGCGGTGGTCGTGGTTCGTGTGGTACCTCCCCATCAGATTAACAAAAACTTAACATTTTTTTATTTTACCCGGTAAAGCTCAATGAGCTATATAGGTGTTTCTCAGAAGCTACCTGGCAATCACAAATGATAGCTCAACGAAGTGGCTTATCACGTGGATATGTATTGCAGCCTCGATATCACAGCCAAATACAAACCCTCTGCGGGTAACCATGAGCCCGGGCAGCAGGGGATGAAGTGGGCAGATGGTCAGGGGCCAAGGAGCAAGGGGAGGATGGAGAAGGGCAGCGGGGAGTGGGTCAGTGGCGCGGAATGTTCGAGTGATGGAAATGTTGACTGATCTTTATTGAATACAACTAAAACAATTTACAAGTGTGCAATCATCGATATGATGTTGATTATAATGTTTAACGATAATTATATTGAGATTAGGATATGCAGGATATAGTGATGATAATGCTAATGTCTTTACGCATGGTGATGGTAGGGAACTATCAATCTGGTGATGGCTGGGGAAGTTGAAGATGGTGATGATAGTGCTCCTGCTAAGTAGTGGTACTTTAGATGATGATTACGATGCTGCGACTATTGCTGTAGCTGCTGAAATAATAATGATGCTGCATCTGCTGCTGACAATGATGATGCCCCTCTCCACCCACCTTCGTCCACCCCCACAGGTTCCGAGGAGGAGCGCCGCGTGGTGGTGTAAGCACTCAGCCTGCTGAAGCGCGGGAGTGCAGAGAGGCGACCCCACGAGGTGGAGACAGGAGGGACAGGGTCCTCCTGGGGGGACAAAGCGAGCGGCGTCCTGGCGGGGTCGAGAGGGCAGGAGACGCAGCGGATATTGGCAGGGTTCTGGATGTACGCTCCATTGTAAACTCCGATGAGCACCTGATTGTATCCCCCGACGGGGACCCTATTGGGGCCCCAATGGGCAGGGACCCGGGTGGGGACCCACTACCCCCCGAGGTGACAGTGCCAGTTCTTGAGGAGACTGCGCTGGGCTGGGAATTATCGGCCGAGGTGCGCGTGGCGAAAACAAGCACGTGACACCGCGTGAGCGTGCGGGCCACGAGGCCACTTACACGGGCGCCAACCTGGGCGGGTTTGAAGAGGAGGAGGCCCATCCTGGAGCTGGGACCGCACGATGGTGAGACGGAAGGATGGAGATGGGGAGGGAGAGAATGAGGGCAATTATATGAGTATTATAGTTAAGTGCACATGTGTGCATGCGTGTTTATGTACCGTCCCGGCCTTCATAGATCCTTGCTAACTGCACTTGCCCCAACAGTTTGTTTGAAGGCTCTTACGAGGGAATGTTTGTCTTTGTTGTCCGGCACAGAGCGGTGCGTGCTGGTGCGCGTGCCCGCGAGCGAGTACCTGCACCTGGCCGTGGACCACTTCGCACTCGTGCTGGTGGCGTGTGCGCGCGTGCTCGACATGGTCGCCGAGATCGCGCGCGTGCACGTGACCCGTGTGCGCTCCCCACGCTTGCACGTGAGTGGCACATTACAACAGCATCAACAATAACAACAGCAGCAACAACTATACGTCTCAAAATTTATTTTGGGTATCATAAATCCTCCTCCACCCGACACAGTGGTGCGATGGTAGGTGGTGGTGTGTTTATGATGGCATGATGATGGTATAATGTTAGATGATGCTGTGATGTTAGATGTATTTTGAACTTATTTCGCAATGTACGTAGACACCAGTGCTTAACGGAGGTGTTTATGCGATGGCATGATGGTTTAATGATGGTGTGATGATGATGGCATGATAATGGTGTGGTGGTAATTGATGGTGTGATGATGAAAATGCGATGTTAAATTAAAGTGTGATCATGATGATGGTGGTAATGTGATGTTCGAAGCTGTGTTTGTGTGATGGTGTGATAATAGTGCGATGTTCGATGATAGTGTCAGATGATGATAGTGGTTTCATGCTAGAAGCTGTGCTCGTGATTGCCTGATAATGGTGCAGTGGTAGATGGTATGATATCCCCCCACAGGTGATGGAGGGGACCCACGTGGGTCGCGATCTCATCTCCGAGCTCTGCTTCACGAACCCCGTGGCACACGCCCTGCACCGCGTGCGCGTCCGCGTGGAGGGAGCCGGCATGCACGCGCCGGGCAACATACTCGTCGGGTATGGTGCCGTCGTCACAAGTTCACGATCATAACAAGATCAAATATATAATAGACGATGTTTCGGGCAACTGCCCTTGTTCATAGCACACGTGTTATCGATTGAACCAAACACATTTGCTATGAAGACAGATCATCACCCGAAACGTCCGTTATTATATAATTTTCCTTTTAAGACCAGGATGTTATTGACGATTGAGAGTTTTAATTTTTGCGTGCATATGCACCACTGCTAACGCAATCTCACAATACTGTCCATGTGTTTAGTGACCATTATACCTGATGCTCACGCTGCTGCTGATGACACGTGCCCGTATGTGTCTTTCGCTTCACAATAGTGTAGCTGTGAGCGTGATTTGTTATGCACCCGCGATCCAGTTCTGGGCCTCCCCTAGGTCGATTCAGCCTTAAATAACTATCTTTGGCAGTGTGTGCAAGCTTCAGCACTGGGGGTACAATAGGCGGTCAGACGTGCTGCTGCCCACACCACCCGCTCGTGTGCCTATCCCGGCCTTAACAGGTGCTCGCAGTACTTGCCCCAACAGTTTGCCGTAGGCTATACAGGGGACCTTTGTCTTTGTGTCTGTCTCGGCGCAGCGACGTGGAGGGGCACGGCCGCGTGCGCGTGCCCGTGGTTCCCAAGCGCCCCGGGGAGCTCACGCTGATCGCGAGCCTCGACTGCACGGAGCTGCTGCAGGTGCACGGGGGAGCCACCTTCCAGTGTGAGCCCTGAGACTTCAGCATCACCACCATCATCAACATCATGAGTCAACCACCATCATCAGCATCAAGAGTGGTACCACCATGATCGTGATCGAGTGAACTATCATGAGCGTGTTCATCATCATAGTCGCACTCATTACACACAAAGTGCTTGCCACAAATATACCACAAATTCCTTGCTGATCTCGTCAAGGAGCATAAACCATCACGAGACCTCCGGTCATCCTTGCAGTGGCTTTTGGATAGCCATCAAACAAAGACGGTCACTGCATCGCACACTTTCAGATCCGCTTGTGTGGCCGTCTGGAGCACTCTTTCTTCCGATATTAGGAAGCCCCTGAAGCTATTCACTGTTAAATGTTTAGTTTGTTGTCCTTCCCCGCACCTCCGACTAGCGCGGTTGGCTACGCACGGTGCGAAAGAAGTTCAACGTACATGTCAATCACCACGATCGTGTTCATCATCATAAGATGATCATTATCAGAATCATCAAATCGAATGGGGACCAAAAATCGTGACGGGATGTGGGTGGTGGAGAATAATCATTACAGAGCCGATGTCATGGACAGACTTCAGGCGCGATCGACAAGAACGCTACCGCCGTAACGTCACTGGACTGCGGGTACTCGTGAAGAGGGGGAATGACGTCGTTGATGTCGCCTGTAGAAGTTGAACTCATTCAGAGACAGTTTTCGTGATTAACAATCCCAGATCTTCGTGGCCAGTGGCGTTTACTTAGCCACGCGCATCGCCATCGCTTGCTTCCTTCTTCCAGTTCCCGCATTTGTTGGAGACGACACTGCACCTCCGATGTTTTTCGATGGTAACAGTCTGGCTCAAGGTCTTCTTATTTTTCCTATTTCATATAGATTTATATAGCGGCTTATTCCAAAGTGCTTTACAACAATTATAACATAAGACGATGGGTTATTAAAGGGGCTGGTGTAGTTATGGTGATCGGACATGTGTGAGTGGTTAAGGAGGGGTAGCTATAGGGGTGGATACAGGGGTTGGGGTAGTGATAGGGGTTGGGGTAGTGATAGGGGTAGAGATAGGGGTAATATTAGGGGGTGGGGTAATGATAGGGGTAGTGATAGGGTTTGGGGTAATGATAGGGGTAGTGATAGGGGTTGGTGTAGTGATAGGGGGGTGGGGGCTGGAAGTAGCAGCAGGATGGACTCGGACAGGGGTCGTCATCCAACATAACAAGAATATTTTTTTTTATTCGGCAAACAACCCCCTCCCTCAATATTTCAAGAGCTGCAATGCACGTCAATATGAGAGGGTGGGTCCTAAATAAATAAACAATGTTACAAAGCTGTCCCTAAAGAGGCACATGCGGCTCCAGAGCCGCAGGTTGCCAAGCCCTGGTGTCGGGAGAAGAGATGGGTTGTAGGGGAGGAGCGGAAGCAGGTCAGTGAGGATGATTGCTTCATGATCGCCCAACTTCTGGGTGCCACTCCAATGCCCGGCGTGGTAAATTGCCCTCGTTCTCCACCCGTGTCCCGCCCATCTCAACCTCCTCCTCCTGATCCTTCCCACAACACTTTCCTTCCACGTGCTATTCCCAACCTTCAAGTTGCTTACCCTATTCTCCTCCATTCTACGCACGTGTCCCATCCACCACAGCATCAATGCCCCTTCACAGTTACCACTTGTAATAGAGATGACTGCACATTATATATCGCTAAGCATTAAAGCGACAAGAATTGAAGCTGTAAACAATTAATGTAATTATTTTCTCTAACGCTGGCCACACCCATTACGATAAATCACGAACAACTCCAAGCAGCAGAAACAACATTATGTTCCACGCAATTATAATCGATTATCTTCATTATAGGCGAGCAGTGGCAGAGCGGTTTGTGTGCTGCGCTACTAAACGTGCCGAGCTAAGCAGGCGGTTGCGGTGACAAAAACTCCCGTGTAGCCTTTAACAGATTGTTGGTACAAGTCCTGTTAGTGTGCACCTTTGAACGCCCACACAGCACGAGGGGTGGTGTGGCCAACAACCACGCTCGGCCGCCTTTGTCTCCCCAGTGCTGGTATTTCCACATCACAACGGGTATTCCTTTAAGGCTGAGATAACCTGAGCGCAGTGCCATTGCTGTTCCAGTAATTTACCTCCGTTCAGTTTGTCGCACCTTCTCCATGCGCTAATGCCCCCTCGCCGCTCAATTGCTGTGCACGAAGAGTCCGTACTAGAGAGGGGCGAGAGACCAAGTGCGGGCACCTTTGGAGATTTTTTTGTTGTTGCTGTTGAAGGCGAACAATATGGCAATCTCTTCCTCTTGACGAGCTCGACACAATGCGCTAATCAAAGTTTTAAAGTTTAGTTTCTTCTGCGCATTCGTCCTCGCTGTGCTTGTACGACATGACAACAGAATAATCCGCGCCAGGTGGGTTGTGGCATTTGTGCGCGGTGGGATGGAGTCGCAATTATACGTATTTTTTTACTTATGATTTTTACTTCCGTTTATTCGGCACCCCGAGGTCCCGCCATAAGGTTCATTTGACCGCATTAACAAGTCGCTTGCATAAAAATTGCACTTGTGAGCAGCACATCACGATGAGCCCCACACTGCTGGTGTGGCAGAGACCCCATGCTCGCAGGGACAGGGGGCAGGGTATATTGCTTGCCCCCTCAGATATTAGTCTTCATGGGCGCCCATGGCTACCTGGCATGGACCCCTCTATTGGTTATTTGCCACGTGCTCGATGAGAGCGGTGAAATCTCGTCTCACTGAGACGCCGCGTGGCTGGTCGACCGGACGTGGTAACAAGAGTCTAACCGTGCCGCCACTCCCCACCAACTCCCGGCCGCCGCTTGAACCACACTCAGCGCATTCAACCAACTCCAAGTGGCACTCTTTATAAAAAAGACTGGTGGCTGTGAAAAAGACTGCTGCAACCAATCACAGTTGGTTTTGAGGGATCACGTTGGGGGGGGGGGGGGGGGGATGGCTGATGCTGGGTGATGGGAGGAGACAAGGGGCGCTATGTGACTGTCCGTGTACGAGGGTCAGGATCGCCACCTCTGACGTACACAACCTGGGAAGATCATGGGAAGAGGAATCTCTCAAAACCCGAAGAGGGGAGAACCACATGGAAAAGCATTGTCTTGAGCAATGCGACCTCAATAAAACTAGGACAGGAGGACAGGTGGACATTTGAATTTGCACAAGGGGACCAACGGGTTGGAGTCATGTTCTTCGTATGGCTGACATTGATGCAGAGCAAAAACTATATTGCATTGAGGTGGTTGAGCCAGATAATTACGTCAGGAGTAGAGGGGTGGTGCATCGCTGTGATGATGCCTCCTTTGAATTTGTGAATCGGACATTGAATTGTCATGCTCCATAGTCTGTTCAGGCTTTGAGTTAGGGATAGGGCTACAGATTCGCTCCAGAAATATTTTTCAGAGCGTCAGTGTTTGGCACTACATGTAGGGCAGTTCAACATATTAGGCAAACATCACAATTTCAGCATCATCCTAATTTTATATATTTATATATGATATCATTATGAAGGTAATTATTGCTTTATAAATTAATTCGATCTAAATCTCTTGGTTGAAATACTTTGTCCAAGGTGAAGTAACTGTTCGATTATGGGAATGAGTATCCACGTTTGCCTGAGATCGTGGAACCGCTCTCCAGCGCCGCCGCTCACATCAGGGGACGTAGGAACAATGATGGTTCCTGGTTCCACTGTGGCCAAATAGTTTATTCATGGACATCTCCTCCTCCTCGCCGTCCTAAATTGCAACCACCATCACCACCTCCACAACCTTGTGCTTGTTGCCCCCTACTCAAGCTGTGCAAACCCCTTGGAGGGCTGGCATTTCCCAAGGAACACACAACTCTGCCTCACATGTGGTTTCTAGAAGCTACGCAACAGCCACACTGTGGACTTAGCCCTTAGCGTGGGAAATGTGTGTGTCCTAGACACTCAAAAGCATTGAGACGAGGCGATAATACTAAATATAAACCTTTATTATTAAAACGCAACGCCTGTAAGGAAGAAGGGGAGGTGCTGGTGGGGGTGGGTGGTGATAATCTATATGTAACGGGCGTATGTGACGCAGGAGAAGTTGATGGAGGCAACACGTATTTATTACAATAAAATTTTATACAGCAGAGTAACAACTCTAACACTCGAAGAGGTTTCGGCCTCTTCACCCGGTCTATTAGAGGAAGTGTTCCCCAGCTAACGCTCCCCGTTAACTCCTTACTCCCTCTATCCCAGACCCTTCCTCAATGTAGGCTAGTTAACCTGGCCCAGCTTCGGCGCAGGTTCCAACCCTCAATCACATGAGTCCGGCCCTTACAAGGACATCAGACCTCGCTGCTCTGAGGTCGCCCACTGGCTTGCCCTGCTCGGCCCTTACAAGAACAGCGAGTCAGGGTAGTTCCAGGTCTAGCTAGCTGGCCTTCAGTCTTCACTGGCTCTTCATCTTGATCTGTACCCAACGACTGCCTCGAGCTCTCTCGCTCTCCGTCTTATATACCAACATGCCCTCGAGGGGTGGGGCTGTGTGGGATTCCAGCCTCCCCCCCCCCCCCACACAGCCCCCCAGGGTGGTAACCGTTTGCGGACGTGGATGTAGACACCCCAGTGTAACTGCCCGTTTCTCCCCGTTACGTAACACCTCTACATATATATTAAAGGGAAATTTGTGAATACGTGTGTCTGTTCGAAATGTTTAGCATACTTCCCAACATGCAAAACTTGAAATTTGGCATGTGGGTAGCTTCCCAACTCTACACAATGCAAAAAAAATTAGATTTTTGTATTTTTTTTTGCGGGGGCGGTGGGCGAAATAATGGATATATTTTGCACGGCAAGTCAGCGGTGACGTCACATTTGTGCTGTCACCCACACGCGGAAGGGTTACACAGTGTGCCTGCTGACGTCACGCATCCCCGCCCCCCAACCCTCCGCGTAGGCCGTGTATTAATCCAAGACAAGAATCCAAGTGTCGGGCGAAGCCGGGTAGTAAAGTTTGTACTGGTAGGAAACTCCTGGTTACACCAGCCCACAAGGGATTATTGTGTCCGTCCGTCGTGCATCAAAAAATTGGAGGGGTGGGGCTGGGTGGGGAGGGGCTGGTCACCCCGTGGTGCCCTTATAAAACTCAACGTTTAACCTACTCACGCCGGCTTGTGCCCGCCCTCAGTTGGCCATATTTGCGGAATACACCACGCCGCCATTGACCCTGGCCATTGACCGAGCAACCCAACGTTCCTACCAGCTCCACAGGAATGTGTTTATTAAACCGCGACGCCCTGTAAGGAAGAAGGGGAGGTGCTGGTGGGGGTGGGTTGTGATAATATCACCCTGGAAATCTAAAAATATTTTTGTTTGTATGCTGAAAACTAATATTTCAAAATTTACTTGGTCAGTATTAATATATTTATTATTGTGTCTAAGTTCTTGTCTGCGTGTGAGTCCATGTGTGTGTGTCTCAGTCGATGTGTGTGCGAGTCGATGTGTGTGTGCATGAGTTGATATGTCTGTGTCAGTCGATGTGTGTGTTAAATCTCGATTTGAAGTTTTCGTGACTGCAGGGATCCATACTCTTCGGTTCTTTCGGTAAAGTCACGTAGGTATAAAATAAAAGAAATTAAATCATGACATTTCGTGCGCAACACAAGCGTCCGTCATCAGGTGGGACAACTACAGCAACGAACAATTGCTGAAGTGGGCAAAAGGGCTGCTGTGACAAGAGGCTATATAGGTAAGAGAGTGGGGAGGAGCCAGGGAGGAGAGATAGAGAGGGGGGTGTGGGGTAGGGATAGTGGCACTTCACTTCCCCTAAAAGTCCTCAATGTTGGGGTGGAGCCGGTGGTGATTCAGGCGGGAACGGTGTTAGCCCATGCGACGTTGACGGGGAGAGATTCCCTCAGGGCCACCGGGGGAGGCCGTGATAGGCGGAGTGGTGCAGACAGGGGGAGAGGATGAAGCATGGATAGAAAAGCTGTGTGGGGAAAACCCTAAGTTGTCCATGGAGCAGCGGGCTGAGTTGCGATCCCTCCTACGGGAATATTCGGAGGTGTTCAGTAAGAGGAAGTTTGATATTGGGCGCACTTCCCTTCTGCAACACCATATTAACACGGGAACGGCTGCTCCTATTCGACAGAATCTGTATAGGTTAAGCCCGGGGGAAAAGGAAAGCGTGCAACTGGTGGTGGAGGAAATGCTGGCGGCAGATATTATTTCCCCCTCGACCAGCCCTTGGGCCGCTCCCGTGGTGTTGGTAAAAAAGGCTGATGGCATGGTGCGGTTCTGCGTAGACTTCCGCAAGTTGAATAAAGTGTCAGTCGCAGATGCGTACCCACTCCCCCGAATGGACGACTCGTTGGATGCGCTATCGGGGGCCAGATTTTTTTCCACCTTAGACCTTTTGTTGGGATTTTGACAACTTCCCCTGGATGAGTCATCCAAACCAAAAACGGCATTTAGAACACCTCAAGGATTGTACCATTTCAACTGCCTTCCCATGGGCTTACACTTAGCCCCGGCCACCTTCCAGAGGTTGATGGAACTAGTCCTAGTGGGGTTGCAATGGGACTCACGCAGGGGCGGTTTCTTCATTAGGGCGATTGGGCGACGCACCACCAATGTCATTGAACCAGAGTCACGCTAGCCGTCACTGTCAGCCTCTCGATATAGTCCAATCAGCGTCATGTCACGTTCTGTGGAGTACCGCCTCTTTTGGGGCGATTTCACTCCGGCTGAGAATCGCCCCGAGTGGCCCCATAGACTTACATTTAAAGATGTTTTTTTTCGAACGGGGGCGCTCCCATGCATTCTCTATGGCTTCCGGGAGGGCGAGCCCTAACGTGCTTACGTCATCATACGTGCTTACGTCATCATACGTAAGCACGTTTCATCCAATAATATAATTTATCGCTACCTAGTGGAATCTTTAATAAAATAAACTTGAGTGGTTTGTTTTAATAGTGAGTATAGAAACAAACAAGATGTATTGTAAGAGTCACTTTATTTTTCATTAATATTAAAGAAGTGAAGTTGCCTTTACATGCTTAAGCTGTTAATTTATCCATGGCATGGGTGGACCTTATCCTTATCAATCATCCAGACATTTGCCCCCCCTGAGAGATTTTGCAGGAGCCGCCACTGGACTCACGTCTCATTTACCTTGACGATATTATTGTGTTTGGCCGCACTTTCGAGGAACATTTGCAACGGTTGCATTCCGTGTTGTTGAGGATACGGTCGGCATACCTTAAGTTGAAACCTGCGAAATGCCACCTGTTGCAAACCCCTGTGCGATATATGGGTCACATCGTGGGCGATTCCGGAATAGCAACGGATCCCGACAAGACGGCGTGTGTGCGCGATTGGCTAACTCCTCAGTCGGTGGGGGAGGTGCACAGTTTTGTCTGTTTCGCGTCCTATTTCCGAAGGTTCATTCCGCAGTTCGCGACGATCGCTAAGCCTCTACATGTTTTAACGGCTAAAGGCCAGAAGTTTAGATGGGGAGAGGAGGAGGCCGCTTTTGTTACACTGCGCAAAAGCCATGCCGACGCGCCTCCCCTGGAGTAGCCAAATTTTTCCCTATCGTTTACCTTAGATACAGATGCCAGTGACACGGGTCTTGGGGCTGTCCTGTCCCAAGTTAAGAACAGCGTTGAAAGGGTGGTAGTGTACAGGAGTTGTGTCCTGTCATCCGCGGAACGACGTTACTGCGTGACCAGGAGGGAACTCTTGGCCATGGTGCACTTTGTGCAACAGTACAGGCCTAACCTGTACGGTAGGGAATTCGTGGTCCACACGGACCACGCGGCCCTTCAATACTCCTTGCGTGTGGATCAACCTTCGGGCCAACTGTCACGTTGGTTGGAGATATTTCAGGAATTTTCATTTCAGGTGATTTAATGAAAAGGGTTGCGGCATAGTAATGCGGACGCATAATCCCGAATGCCGACGGGGGAGGGCTGTGCTTGTTCAACGGGCGCAGGACAATGTAAGCCACGGGGCGCGAAGCCATCCGGGGTAGTGGCGTCGGTGGAGAGCGCAGCACCCATTGGTAACGTTGCGCCTATAGATGGAACGCTGGGCCTCACGCTTGCCGAATGTGGTTGGTTGCAAATGGATGACGCGTCCTTGTTGCGACTCCGGGGGCGTGCGGAGCGGGAAAGAACGAACCCTTGCTCGGCGAAGTCCTCAAAGATTGTGCTGAGGGACGGGTTTCTTATGAGATGGGATGAGGGGTTTCAACGCTACGGCCTGGTGGTTCTTACGGTTTTACGGGGTGCGTTGACTCGAGAGGTACACGAAACCAAATTATTACATCTCGGCGTTCGAAAAACGTTACTGACGGGAGCCAATGGTAGGGAAGGACGAGTTTATAAGCATTCCTTAGATGGGAACCAATTGGATTAAGGCATAGGGTGTGGTCGGGCCCGGCGAGGATAAATAGCAGTGTGAGTGAAGGTTCAGGGCACTGCTTGGTGTGGGGGAACTGCATCGTCGTGATCTGGGTCCGGGCCGTCTTCATCGTCCGCGAGTTGTCTTACAAGAAGAAGTTATACTGGTAGGAACGAAGTGAACCAGCCTACAATAGATTATATCGTCCGTCCGTCCATGTAGCAACATCGCCCCCTACTGCAAAGACTTGGCATGACCCTACAAAAACCTTTAGGCTCAGTGATGCTTTCCTGGCTAAACAAGTGTAACATTCCCTTATAATTCCTTCAGATAGCTTTTAATTAAAACATTTAAATTAATGAGGCTTTCCTGGCTAAACAAGTGTAACATTCCCTTATAATTCCCTGAGATAGCTTTTAATTAAAACTTTTAAATTGAAATTTAACTCAGCGGCCTAAAGCCTACAGCGAGGCCTAAAGCCTCGAACAATGCCTCAAACTCTCCCTTCGTATCGTACCCCCGCGTGTGTGCAAGGGAGTTAATGTTTAACAATGTTACATTCCCTGATGCTTTTAAATAGAAACATTTAAATTTAAAGTTTTTACATAAATAATAAAAACATTTAATTTTAAAATTAACTCACGGCGGCCTAAAGCCTACAGCTAGGCCTAAAGCCTAGAACTAGGCCTCAAACTCTCCCTTCGTATCGTACCCCCACGTGTGTGAAAGGGAGTTAATGTTTAACAATGTTACATTCCCTGATGTTTTTAAATAGAAACATTTACATTTAAAGCTTTTACATAAATAATTAAAACATTTAAATAAAAAATTAACTCACAGCGGCCTAAAGCCTACAGCTAGGCCTAAAGCCTAGAACTAGGCCTCAAACTCTCCTTTCGTATCGTCCGATTAGGTGTAGCAACATCGCCCCCTACTGCAAACACTTGGCAGGACCCTAGAAAAACCTTTAGACTCAGTGGGGCTTTCCTGGCTAAACAAGTGTAGTAATACATTACGTTTATATTCTTTGGTTATTTGTTGCTACCAGCCCACCCCGCAGGGTCCTGTTGTTATCCCAGAATCGTGTCGTGTGAAACACCCGTGTGTATATAGTCACTCGTAGTTGCACATTGAGTTATTGGTGGATATTTATTTGATAATAAACAAACAGAAGAGACGACACCGTCTCTGTGAGCTATATTACATATGTCAGTCGATGTGTGTACGTCGATGTATATGTGTGTGTGTGTGAGTCAATGAGTCCATATGTGTGTGAGTCTGTGTGTGTGTGTGTACGTCTATGTGTGTGTGAGTGTGTATGTGGGGAGCGGTAGTGTAGCAGTTAGCGCGCTGCGCTATGAACCTGACGACCCAGGTTCGATTCTCGCTCACGGCCAACACCAGTGACGATTATCTGAACCAGTCCTGGGCCTACCCTAGGTCGACTCAGCCTCAAATGAGTACCTGGTGCGGTGCATAAACATCGCCACTGGGGAGACAAAGGCGGTCGGGCTTGGTGCTGGTCACCCACCCCCTCGTGTGCCGTTCCGGCCTTTATAAGTGCTTGCTAACAGCACTTGCCCCTCCAGTCTGTTCAGGCTATACGGGGATCTTTGTGTGTAACTCCATGTGTGTATCTGAAGTCGATGTCTGTGTGTGTGAGTCCATATGTGTATGTGTGTGTAGGGCAGTGTGTGCGTGGGTCCATGTGTGTGTGTAAGTCCACGTGTGTGTGTATAAATTTCGATTTAAAGCTTTCGTGACTGCAGGGATCCATCTTCTTGGTTCTTTCGGTAAAGTCACGTAGAAGGGAAGTAATAAAATAATAAAAATAAAACATAATAAAATAAAATAATTCTCACGACGTTTTGGCTACAACGCAAGCAGCCGTCTTCAGGTGAAGAATGAGACACTACCAAGCTAGGAGCTTATATATACGCTGCGTTGGAGGTGCAAGAGCGCCTTAACAAAAATAATGTGCATATGAAGAGGAATTTAGCATATTCATGGGAAATGCGTAGGAAGTGGGTGGGGGGGGGGTTTCATAGTCATTATGCCCATGCATTATGCAGGATCAACAGCACCAAGGGGGGGTGCAGTAGCATTAACAAAGGAAAAGAATGTTAATAGTATGTAGCTGCAGTTACGAAACAACAACGTAGAAAACTAAAGTATAAACTACATAAAAAACTAAAGTATAAACTGCATAGCACCATCAGTATACTTACTATACTCTACAATAAGCTGAGTTACTAACAGCAAGTAATACATTACAATTCTACGTCGTAAAAATTATATAATATGCTTCCATCTAAACTTTATTCTCTTACATCACACGAGCATACACCGTACTATATACTGCCATAGATAAACCCAACATTAAATTATATACTGTATTGCTATAAACCACCCTATACCTTATACATTTTAATATAACACTATGTATTATTCTACTCACCCTAATGTGTATCATACTGCTATATGTTTACTATACAATTACGATACTATATATTACTTTGTACATTGTATTAAGCATATAAATGTTATACTATTTGTTATTATACGCTGTACCATTGACCGTCGTGTCAATGGGTGAGTCGTGGGGGGGAAACTTGCAGCGGAGCAAAGAATCCATTCCCTGCGGAGAATACAATGCCAGTGAGTGGAACACGGTCTGAAAGTCACCGTAAACGTGAACACAATCAGTTAAGATCCGAAATGGTTTATTACGTCCTTCCAATGATTGCTAAGCCAGAATCCATCTTCTCGGTTAAAATTGTCTCTGTGTTTGTATATGTGGATCGCCTCATGAACGAATCTCTCATGATAGCCAGATGGCTTGCAGAGAACCTCTGTCTTGGAGAAGTCAATGTCATGTGAGCCCACTGAGTTGTAACAGTGATCTGCCACGGCTGAGGTGTTTGTCCTACCGTGTTTCAAGTCTGCTTTATGTTCACGGATGCGGTTCGAGACATGTCGTTTGGTTTCCCCAATGTAACTGCTACCACAGAGGCAACTTAGTTTGTAGACGCCAGGGTACTGTATGTCTGGAACCACATCTTTTACAGACGGGACCAGATCACGGATTTTATGTACTGTGTTGAATCGGACCTGGATCTTGTGTTTAATCAGGATTTTGGAGATCTTTTTTGTGACCCCAGCAATGTAGGGTAAGGTGATGGTCTTGAAAGGCTCCTCAACAGGATCCTTCTTGATGGTTGGAGTGATGGCTTTGCGGATTGTGTAGTCGGAGTAACCATTAGCCTTAAGAGCTTGGCGTACGTGTTTGAGTTCACTGGCAATGTGTTCCTGGTCGGAGATGCATTGGGCTCTATGATATAGAGTCTTGATGAGGGAATTCTTCTGGGATGGATGGTGGTGGGAATCCGGTTTTAAGTAAGCATCCGTATGGGTGGCTTTCCTGTAGACAGAGTGGCTCATTGAACCAGCAGGTCTCCTTTTGATTAGGACATCCAAAAAGGGTAGCTTGCCATCTTTTTCGACTTCCATGGTGAATATGATGGCTGGGTGTATGGAATTGATGTGGTCGAGAAATTGGTCGAGAGTAGGCCTGCCATGTGGCCAGATGACAAAAGTGTCGTCTACGTACCTCTTCCATAAGGTCGGGCGTAGAGTGGCAGTCTGGATGGCGTCAGTCTCAAATTTCTCCATTAAGATGTTGGCTACAACCGGAGATAGGGGGGAGCCCATTGGGGTGCCCTCAGTTTGCTTGTAGAAATTTCCAGTGGAAAAACCACCTCTGCGGTACTAAACTCTACTGACCTGGTATCGACAACTAAGGGGATTGCCCTGTCCCCAGACGACCTGCTTGTCAGTTTTGATGTGGTTTCCTTATTCACCAAGGTTCCTGTACCTGACACCATCGCAATCATTGAAGACTTGGTTCATCAAGGACTGAATGCTGGGGTACCCCCCCTGGTGAGACACTGCTTAACCAATACATACTTCACCTGGAATGGAAATTTCTACAAGCAAACTGAGGGCACCCCAATGGGCTCCCCCCTATCTCCGGTTGTAGCCAACATCTTCATGGAGAAATTTGAGACTGACGCCATCCAGACTGCCACT
The DNA here is from genome assembly GCF_015708825.2 of Lethenteron reissneri. NCBI lineage: Eukaryota > Metazoa > Chordata > Hyperoartia > Petromyzontiformes > Petromyzontidae > Lethenteron > Lethenteron reissneri. The sequence continues at coordinate 11,098,777 of NC_083787.1, read as the reverse complement.
CTACGCCCGACCTTATGGAAGAGGTACGTAGACGACACTTTTGTCATCTGGCCACATGGCAGGCCTACTCTCGACCAATTTCTCGACCACATCAATTCCATACACCCAGCCATCAGATTCACCATGGAAGTCGAAAAAGATGGCAAGCTACCCTTTTTGGATGTCCTAATCAAAAGGAGACCTGATGGTTCAATGAGCCACTCTGTCTACAGGAAAGCCACCCATACGGATGCTTACTTAAAACCGGATTCCCACCACCATCCATCCCAGAAGAATGCCCTCATCAAGACTCTATATCATAGAGCCCAATGCATCTCCGACCAGGAACACATTGCCAGTGAACTCAAACACGTACGCCAAGTTCTTAAGGCTAATGGTTACTCCGACTACACAATCCGCAAAGCCATCACTCCAACCATCAAGAAGGATCCTGTTGAGGAGCCTTTCAAGACCATCACCTTACCCTACGTTGCTGGGGTCACAAAAAAGATCTCCAAAATCCTGATTAAACACAAGATCCAGGTCCGATTCAACACAGTACATAAAATCCGTGATCTGGTACCGTCTGTAAAAGATGTGGTTCCAGACATACAGTACCCTGGCGTCTACAAACTAAGTTGCCTCTGTGGTAGCAGTTACATTGGGGAAACCAAACGACATGTCTCGGACCGCATCCGTGAACATAAAGCAGACTTGAAACACGGTAGGACAAACACCTCAGCCGTGGCAGATCACTGTTACAACTCAGTGGGCTCACATGACATTGACTTCTCCAAGACAGAGGTTCTCTGCAAGCCATCTGGCTATCATGAGAGATTCGTTCATGAGGCGATCCACATATACAAACACAGAGACAATTTTAACCGAGAAGATGGATTCTGGCTTAGCAATCATTGGAAGGACGTAATAAACCATTTCGGATCTTAACTGATTGTGTTCACGTTTACGGTGACTTTCAGACCGCGTTCCACTCACTGGCATTGTATTCTCCGCAGGGAATGGATTCTTTGCTCCGCTGCAAGTTTCCCCCCCACGACTCACCCATTGACACGACGGTCAATGGTACAGCGTATAATAACAAATAGTATAACATTTATATGCTTAATACAATTGTAATAAAAGGACTCAGACACTTCTTTCTGTCTTCGTGTCCTTTATTGGGTTCTTGTCTTCTCCCACACGGCACTCTGTTATAACTCTGTATTTGTAGCCCCCGGCTGTTGACTGCTATTATAGCTTCCCTTCTCTCCCCGCAGACTCTCTGCTTCATCTACTGTAACCTCTGTTCTCTCCCTGCAGACTCGCTGCTACCCCTATGCAGACTCCTGCTGCTACCCCTATATGCAGACCCTCTGGCTGCTACCGTATGCAGACCCGCTGCTGACTCTGTATGCAGCCCCGCTGCTGACTCTCTGTGCAGCCCCGCTGCTGACTGCAGCCTCCTCGCTGCTTCGGGTCGGTCACCGCTGGCCAACGGTGCCGATCCTCGCTCCCCCGTGTTCGTGGCGATCTCGCCACCCTCCGCTTCGCCCTTCGTGGCCTCTCTCTGTTCCTGGTTCCCCGTCACTCCCCGTCCTCTTCCGGTTCCCCTCCTTCTATAGCCTAACCCCTCACCCCCCCACGTGACCTAACTCCTCCCCTCCTGACGTCACCTCCGGAGGGCCGTTTACGCCCGCATTACACAATGTACAAAGTAATATATAGTATCGTAATTGTATAGTAAACATAGCAGTGTGATACACATTAGGGTGAGTAGAAACATACATAGTGTTATATTAAAATGTATAAGGTATAGGGTGGTTTATAGCAATACAGTATATAATTTAATGTTGGGTTTATCTATGGCAGTATATAGTACGGTGTATGCTCGTGTGATGTAAGAGAATAAAGTTTAGATGGAAGCATATTATATCATTTTTACGACGTAGAATTGTAATGTATTACTTGCTGTTAGTAACTCAGCTTATTGTAGAGTATAGTAAGTATACTGATGGTGCTATGCAGTTTATACTTTAGTTTTTTATGTAGTTTATACTTTAGTTTTCTACGTTGTTGTTTCGTAACTGCAGCTACATACTATTAACATTCTTTTCCTTTGTTAATGCTACTGCACCCCCCCTTGGTGCTGTTGATCCTGCATAATGCATGGGCATAATATGACTATGAACCCCCCCCCCCACCCACTTCCTACGCATTTCCCATGAATATGCTAAATTCCTCTTCATATGCACATTCTTTTTGTTAAGGCGCTCTTGCACCTCCAACGCAGCGTATATATAAGCTCCTAGCTTGGTAGTGTCTCATTCTTCACCTGAAGACGGCTGCTTGCGTTGTAGCCGAAACGTCGTGAGAATTATTTTATTTTATTATGTTTTATTTTTATTATTTTATTACTTCCCTTCTACGTGACTTTACCGAAAGAACCAAGAAGATGTGTGTATAAGTCCGTATGTAATTGTGTGTGTAAGTCCATGTGTGTGTGTGTGAGTCGGTGTGTGTGTGTAAGTCCATATGTGTGTGTAGGTCCATGCGTGTGTGTGAGTCGATGTGAATTTGTAAGTCGATAGTCGATATGTGTGTGTATGTCAGTCGATATGTGTGTGTGTTAGTCAATGTGAGAGGCGCAGAGGGTGTTGGAGGCCTTGGGGGGCAGGTCTTGGAAGGCTTATTGAACGCCGGGCTCCAGTGAGCAGCCAGAGATTTCCTCTTCTTCAACCGTAGGAAGCTGTGGACAAACCGACCCATTAGACACTACACACAACTAAGAACATATACCAGCTCATCTGGGATTACACACAACAATCAGCACCCCCTACTGGCAGACAAATACCGATTTCACACCAGGTGCTGAGTCACCTTGTGCCCACAGGGACATCTGTCATTGAGGGTGCCCTTTCAAACGTGTTGAGATGAGATGTAAAGCACTCTGAGATGCCCCGGTGTACAGAAAGGTGCTAAATCATTCTTATCGTTATTACTGTTTACAGCAATAATGGAATTGTGTCTATAGATAGATAATCTGTATTTGTAAACAGGGACCATGACGGCTTAATGAGATGGTTAGACCAGCTCATCATTATCATCATACACTGAATCATGTGTGTATGAATATATTATTTACGTTAAACGCAAATTATATACGTGTGAGTGCTGTGCGCTCACCTCCACCTCGCTCTGCAGACGCTGCTACTCTGAGTGTGCGCTCTGCCTGTTGTCGCGGTAGGGCGCCAACTCGGCGTGCAGCTCCACCACCACACGTTGGTACCACTGAATCTCTGCCTGCAGAGATTCCAGCTGCCAATTCCTATCAATGAGCTGTGTGGGCCACGGGCAAACAGCGGCAAAGAAACACAGAAAAGCATTTTAATGATTGCGTGCGGTTATTGTATAACATACAGATGCAACAACAGACACATCGAATCGCAATCTTTATTTATAATTGAGCAATGTAATGAGCTATGAAGCTCTTTTACACAGATGTCCATACACCACCTATGACCAAATGACCAGAATGCACCCAATCATCTCAGATCTTGGAAGAAAAGCATGGCTGAACTTCCATAGTGCTTGGATGGACTACCACCATCCATACAACCCAAGATAACACCTATAAAAGCCCACATATATGAAGTAACCCAAAAGCTGCATTAAAATGTCAGATTAAGATCGCTTTCCAACCAAACACGGGGAGGGAGATGCACGTAGCAGAGGGGAGCAGATGGTCTAGTAGTAGTAGGTACTTCTACTAGAGGTGGGATGTTGGATCGTAACGTGGTACAGTCCCTAAACAGAGGATGCTCAGTAACCCAGTGCGCATCCATACTGTACAACCATCAGTGTATACAGGCAGTCAACAACTTACGGACACCCAACTTCAGAATACCCGACCGACGAACCTGTTTCCATGAAATTTTCGGTTACCATTGACTTAAAACGCAAACTCGCATTTGCAAACTGAACCGTGGAACTATTTTGTTCAGTGCAGCGATCCTCCACGAGATACCATGAGTCAGCCTTGTGCTGGGATTGAATGTGGGTGTGCACACGTGCATGTGTGTGTATGTGAAAGTGAGTGTGTTGGGAGCGGCACTGTAGCAGTTTGCGCGCTGCACTACGAACCTAGTTCAATTCTCACTCATGGCCAACACCAGTGACAATTTTCTGAATCGTTCCTGGGCATCCCCTAGATCGATTCAGCCTCAAATGAGCGTCGAGCGCGGTGTGTAAACATCACCACTTGGGATACACAGGCAGATGGGTATGGTGCTGGTCACACATCCCCTCGCATGCCGTCCCGGCCTTCATAGGTGCTCGTGAACAGCACTTGTCCCAACAGCCTATTAAGGCTATACGGGGGATCTTTGTGACGCCGAATGCTGTGCGCTCACCTTCACCTCGCTCTGCTGGTGCAGCACTTGCAGATCCTGTAGCTGTGCGTGCAAGCTCTGCAAGTTTTCGTTGGATGGCGCCAGCGCAGCATGCAGCTCTGCCACCACGCGCTGGTAGCCCAGAATCCCCGCCTGCAGGGATCCCAGCTGCTTGTTGTTCTCAAAGAGCTGTGTGGGCCACGGGCATAAAGCAGCAAAGCGTTTTAATGACTGCGTACAGTTACTATAGAACATTCAGATACAACAAAGACATACAGACCAGTATCTTTATTTTAAATATAGGAATCTGAACAGCTATGAAACTCTTTTTCACATATGTCCATACACCATGACCAAATGACCCAGAATACACCCAATATTATATTTTAGAAGAAAAACACGGTTTAACTTTGATAGTGCTTGAATGGGCAACCACCATCCATACAACCCAAAATAACACCTATAAAAGCCCATATATATGAATCAATTAACCCAAAAGGTGCATTAAAAGGTAAAATTAAGGGATGGGATCGAGATGCACGTAGCAACAGGGAGATTGTCTAGTAGTAGTAGGTACTTCTACTAGAGGTAGGATGATGGATTGTAATGTGGTACAGTCCCTAAACAGAGTATGTTCAGTAACCAAGCGCGCATATATACATCAGTGTGAAAAATAAGTGTATATAGGCAGTCCTCGGCTTACGAACAAGGGACTTACGAACATTCGCACTTAAGAACCTGCTTCCATGAAATATATATCTTTTTTAACATTGACTTTAAACGCGAACTCACGTGCACACAAATAGAGGTGTGGGGCTGCAGCTTAAGCCTCTGGTTACCTGGTGCTGCAGCCCGTCGATCTGGCCGCGCATGAAATTCATCTCAGCATCCGTGTGATGAACTGTGTACTGCAGCCGCACCACTTCCTGTGCCGCTGCGGCTTCCTCTGCCCTGGAGACTCCCAGCTCTGCCTTGATGAACTCCATCTTGCCCCTGTACAACACCACAAGGAGGCAGCACAGCGTCAAGCACGGGCACTCCCACGCTCGCTAACTCGCTCGCTCACTCGCACTGAGAATCCAACACCGAACCGTGGAAGATCTCACACTGCACTGTCCCATATATCTGATCTAATTGTATATTTATAAAGCGAATTCACTCAAAGGGTTTGACATATTTAAAAAAAGTGATAGAATTTAATCATTTAGATGGCAGGGGCATACAAGGGTTAAAGAATGAGAGACCGCGACATCGGGTACTTCGGGATCACGAATGGGTAGGGGAGGTAAAGGAAGGAGCGGGGCAAGGGGAGTGAAGAGGAAGAGAATGGGCATTCGAGAAGCGGTAAGCTGAAGGCCCGCGGTGCGTATGTGCAGATCACAAATCTTAGTATAAGCAATTGTATGGCCATGGTGTGACTGGCGCTACAAGCAGAGCAGCCTAGGAACTTTTTTCAAACGTGGATTGTATTACAAATTGTTCTTTGATTTTCTACTTTCCCGTATGTCCATTGTTCAACCTCAGTCACCCTGTGTTCTGCTTTTCGGAAGCTCACGCTCGCACATGCGTGATCTGAACACCTTGGACGTTGCACGTATTTGTCCTTCTCGTGCCATGAGTCCTTGACGTGACTCTACCGCCATCCCACCACCGCTCACCTTTGCCACCTCGCTACGGACCGCCATGCCATCACTCCCACCCCCGCCGAGCACACTCCTAATCACGCCCCCTATGCCCCCAATCTCACCATCGCTGCCACTGGTGCCTGCGCTACGCACCTGGTGTTGTCGAGCTCTTCCCGGGCACGGCACTTCTCATTCTGCAGCATCCGCTCGCACTCCACCTTGTGCTCGCCTAGCCGCGCCTGCATCGCCACCAGTTCTGCCTGAGACAGCTCCGCACGCTCATGCTGTTGCTTCAGGGAATTGGCTGTCGAAAGGGACACAAAACCACAGCGATGAAGACAGTATAGCCACCAGCGGCAGCAGGTGGAGAAAGAGCAGCAAGCATCAGGAGGAAGAGTAATAGCAGCGGGAGTAGTATCAGAGACTCAGGGCTAAGAGGGATTAGGTACCTCAGACCTATTCACCAGCTTGCATTCAAACAGGGTCAAAAATAACAATACATGCACAGGAAGGACTTAGCGAGAGAGCATTTAGTAAACCCAGTGCAGTCCTACCATGTTATACAGCGGAAGTGGTCCACGTGTGAAATGTTTCTCGGACTTAGATTCATTTAAACTCGTAAAAATAAGTTATCGGTGCATAGTGGTCTACAAAAATGAGTGTTCAATGGGTCCGTGGATTTATAAAGATTGGGAGCACAGGCCCCTACCCACCGATCTCCTCGAAGCAATTGTTGGTCTCCTGCAGCCGTTGCTGCAACTCCAGCGCTTCATGCCGCAGGGTGTCCACCTCAGTTTGCTGCACCTCTTGTTTGGCATAGAGGTCACGGTCACACTCACACTCAGCTCCGCGGCCTCGGCGCCCAGCCGCTCGGCTTCAGTGCCACGCTCTCGTGCCACTTCCTGTGCCACCACCAGGTCGGCCTCAGAGCGCCACAGCAGCTCGTCACGCTCCTTCAGCTCCTGCGGGCGGAGGACGGGCAGTATCTATATTACACGTAATTACATGTAATTTGAATACGTAATTATTTTTATCGCTCACCCAAAATATTGAGAATTAAGTGGGCTTGGGCAGGACACATTGCTCAAGGGGATGACGGATGGTGGAGAATAATAGCACAGTGTCAGCCTGGGAATGTAGCGATGGAATCTGATTGTGTGCAGGTACTAGGTGGTTTGTTATCATTTCAAGATCGGGAGAGGTTGTGGTGATGGCTTAAGGGAGGCCTTCATCCAGCTGAAGTACTCTTGAAGACGCTTGGACACCGTAGTAAGGCACACGTATTTATTTACACAATGTCGTACAGCACTGGAGGGGTGTATCGGCCCCCTCACCCGTATAACTGGGAATACACCTCTAGCTAGCCTTCCTACCCGAGTCCTCCACTAACGGGCTAGGGGAGGCTGTCTGGCCCGACACTGGTCAGTCGGGCTACGGTACCCGGAGTCCCAGAGGACTAACTCTGGTTCCGGGACCACGCCACTGGCTCCAGCCTGCGCTGCCCTTACAAGGGCGGCGTCCCAGGGGGAGTCCAGGGCCTATCTGGCGGGTCTTCCGTCTTCCCTTAATTACTCCAAGACTGAACCCCGAGCTCTCTGGCTCATCCCTTTTTATACCCCCCTAGAGGATCGAAACCCCCCTCACGCCGTCCGGTGCGGACGTCGTTGCGGGCACCACCCCGTGTACTCACGGAGTCCCCGCCCACTGTGTTTGTTATCCGTTAGCTCCTATGCAAACAGCCCTACACAAACAGCCCCTCTGTAACAGCCCTACATCACCCCCCCCTGTACAGCTCGCAGCCGTCCCGGCTGCAACAACTTCAATAAAGGTTAATTAACCCCTGGATCCCCGCGTGTGCCTCAAAAAAAACGTTTTTAACGATAACATGAAGGGAACAACAACAACAACAAAACCCACAAACCCCAAAGGGAACAATCCGACGCACCCCCCCTGAATAAATACGAATTCCGTAAGAGCGACGTATATACAGGTTTAGCAGGGAACCCCTAGCACACATGCAACACAACAAAAATGTGGCAGGAGCTCCCCACCGACGCAGCACCCCGCAACCGTACACAAGAGAATTAAGTGTTCTTCCAATGCATCATAAGAGTCTGCGCATTTTTGCGCGCGTCCTTGCTGCAGGCCCGTCACACGGGGCAACCCCGGATGGCGGACCGGCCGGTGGCAGTTGTTCATTCCGTATTGAGTCCGCGTTTGACGTCGCGAGACCCTCGGCATCCCTCGCAGCGGTAGGTGGGTGCGAGCCCGTCAATCCCGGTGCACCTGTGGGCGGGACAGCCGGCGACACGTCAGGCGAGGGCAGCAAGGACGGACCCTTTGAGTCGGCCGACCCCCCACATGTTTGGCCACGCGTGTGTGGAGTGGGGCCTCGCACCGCAACGAATGGTTTTAGTCTCGAGGGGTGCACAAACCACCGGCGCTTCCCCCATTTGATGCGAACACACTGAGGCCGCAGAACCTCGACCACCTCTACAGGACCCCTCCACGGCCGCGCCAGTTTAGGGGATGTTGCGAGTGGTACCTGGGGGCAGTGCAGCCATGCCCTGTCCCCCGGCTTCCACTGCAGCACGTGCGCGCGACCCAGTCTGAGGCGCTCATTTGCTTTTTGACGCTGTTCTGAATTTAGCATGGCAGCATCCCGTGCCTCAGTCAATTTTTCAAGGTTGAATTTGACATGGTCAATTAATTTTGTTTTACCCAGTGGTGTGGGGATCTGCAGCTGCGCCCGAATGGGTGGGTCAGGGTCGCGCCCATACATGAGGAAGAATGGTGAAAATCCCGTTGCAGCATGGGGGGCCAATCTGTATGCTGCCAAGACCCCTTGGATTTTCAAGTCCCAATCAGTCTGTGAGTCCGAAACCTGCTGTGATAACATAGACGAGATGGTGCGATGCAGACGCTCGACCATCCCGTCAGTTTGCGGGTGATAGGGGGAAGTACGAATCTTTTTCGTTCCTAGGAGCTCACAAACCTGTTGGAGGAGTTTTCCGGAAAAATGTCTACCCTGGTCGGTCATCAGCCGCTCCGGGGCACCTTTGTCCATGACATAGCCTTGGACAAAGGCGTCGACGATGGCTGCTGCCGACTGATTGGCCAGGGGCCAGGCCATAGGCCAGCGCGTAAAGTACTCGACCCCGGTTAACAAATATCTATTACCCCTAGGGGTGGCGGGGAATGGGCCCAGAATATCCAGCGCGACAAGTTCGTTTACTCTGGAGACCCTGATAGACTGCAAGGGCGGGTTTGATTCTCGTGCTGGTGGTTTTCGCTGTGCACACCGCGGGCATGAAGCCAACAGATCTGAGACATCCCTTGTCATGCCTTGCCAAAAGAAATCACGCTGGAGCAAGGCGAGGGTCTTTTGGGTACCCAGGTGGAGGAGGCGCTCATGAGCAGCCCACACCACCCTACCCCGTAAGCCCGAAGGGACCACCAGCCGGTGTCGGTGGGATTTTCCGTCCCAGTGCAACAGCAACCCCGCGTGCATTTCCCATGCGTCGGCATCACCCGATCCCCGCCCTGCCTCCCCGGCGCGACGACGCAACGCGAGGAGGGAGGTATCCTCCATCTGGAGGCGCCCCCATTCCTGAATGTGCAAACCCAGCAGGGAATCTTTCCCTTGTTGTTCAATAGAATTCGGAACAACTGTCCCGCCGTCGGCGGCGGCCGCAAGGCCCGGAACCGACACGTCCCCTGCTGGCTTGCAACGTCCCGACCCCAGGAGGCACGCACATTCCGAGGTGGTTGGCATGCGCGACAGAGCGTCCGCGTTGGTGTGGCGAACGCCCTTACGGTATGTGGTGTCGAAATCAAAATCCTGGAGGATCTCCAACCATCGGGACAATTGTCCCGATGGCTGTTGAACTCGCAGGGCGTACTGCAGTGCCGCATGATCTGTGCGGACGGTGAAACGCCGACCGTACAGATATGGGCGATACTGTTGGATGAAATAGACAATTGCCAACAGTTCTCTGCGGGTGACACAATATCTTTGCTCTGCTTGAGACAACACCCGACTGCCGTACGCAACCACCCGTTCGACGCCGTCAACCACCTGGGAAAGCACGCCCCCAATACCCGTGTTGCTCGCATCGGTGTCGAGCAGAAACGGCTTTGAAAAATCGGGGTAGATCAAGGGAGGAGCTTTTACCAGGGCGTCCCGAAGGGAGCAAAAAGCAGCCTCCTCCTCTTGACCCCAGTGGAACCGAACCCCTTTTGATGTTAATGCGTGTAGGGGTTTGGCAATTGTTGCAAAGTCGGCGACGAACCGTCTGTAATATGACGCGAAGCCGACGAAACTCCTGACCTCTCCCACCGAGGTGGGAGTCGGCCAGGAGCTGACACACTGCGTTTTGGCGGGATCGGTAGCAATACCCGAGCGCCCTACGATGTGGCCCAAATAACGCACGGAATCGCGTAACAAATGACACTTTTGGGGCTTGAACTTCAAATTAGCAGCCCGCATCTTTAGGAAAACCGCCCGCAACCTCTGGAGATGTTCGTCAAAAGTTTTAGCGAAGACAATAACATCATCCAAATAAATCAGGCACGACTCCCATTGCAATCCAGCCAAAACCAATTCCATCAAACGTTGGAAGGTTGCCGGCGCTGAGTGTAAGCCCATCGGCAACCGGTTGAATTGGAACAGGCCGTGCGGTGTACGGAAAGCAGTTTTAGGTTTCGATTCATCATCCAGAGGAAGCTGCCAGAATCCCGAAAGTAAATCCAGCGTGGAGAAGAATCGCGCTCCCGCCAAGGCGTCCAGCGATTCGTCCATCCGTGGGAGCGGGTATGCGTCGGCAACCGAAATTTTGTTAAGGCGCCGAAAATCAACGCAAAACCGCAACGAGCCGTCCTGCTTTTTAACCAGGACGATCGGCGCTCCCCAAGGGCTGGTAGAGGGAGAAATAATGTCGGCGGCTAACATGTCATCAACAGCCAATTTGACATGGTCCTTTTCGGCGGGACTCAACCGAAACGGATTTTGGCGAATTGGCGCGCTGTCACCCGTGTCAATATGGTGACGCAGCAGATGAGTACAACCCAAATCGTATTTATTCCGACTAAAAACGTCGGAAAATTCCTGCAGTAGCGATCTAAGCTGTTGGCGCTCTGAATTTGACAGGTCCGTCGATCCCGCACAAAGCGCGTCGAGCCACCCGTCATCGCTGTCCGAATGTGGGTGCAGTCAGGCGGCGGTGCCGACATGATTCGCAACCGGTTCCTCGCAGGGCATCGGCGTCACGTGCGCAAGCACCGTCCCTCGAGGAACTACAACAGGTTGCGATCCCACATTGAGGACCGCGATGAAAGGGTCCCCATCTCCCCTCACGACGGTCAGGGCCGGAATCAAATGCGGTCCACTAACCCCGGCCCTAGACGGTCCCAACAGGATTCCCTGGGCCCCGATGCCCTCTGCGAAGGGCCGACGAAGTCTTAGAGGCACTAACATCTGAGCTCCCGGCGGCACACGAACCGTTTCAACGACGGACGCTGGTATAGTTACGAACGCCGTCCGAATCACAGAAGGGGAGGGTAAAAACGCCATGCGCCGTCCCGACGGGAGCTCAATGCATCCCTGGTCTATTAAAATACGGATCGGCATTTTACCCAAGAAGTCCGTCCCCAGCAGGCACGGAACCGCCAGCGAGGAGGAAACAAAAATCGGGCCTGATAATTTGATATCCCCGATACAAATTTGCGCTCGAATCTGTCCAATGATGCCAAGGGAGCCCCCGTTCGCCGCATAGAATGGGACATTAACTGGCAGTAAGGGACGGCTTTGGACAGGTAAAATGTTGTAAATCAATTCGGAAATAATGGTCGCCGATGCCCCCGTGTCAACCAGGATGCGTACCTCAACCCCGTCAATATGTCCCACGACGGCCGACGACCCTGACGATGCGGCCACAACGCGATGGGCCAACGCGGACCACTGCCCGGGCTCGATTCGAGTCCCCACAGTGGTACGCGCCGGCCCGTCGCGATGCAACGTCGTCCCCCCATTCGTTGCGATGCGAGAGTGTGCGACAGGTGTGTGTGTTGGCCAAACATGTGTGGTGTCGCGACTCGCCGGATCATGTTGATGGAGCTTGGGAGGAGGAGGAGGCCCGGCGTCCTGGCGAGGCGTCGTCCCGCGCTGTCGGGGAGAGCGGCACCCCGAGGCGACATGGCCCCGGACGCCGCAGTTGAAGCAGCGCGGGAGCGCCGGCGGCGATGACGGACGGTCGAAGCGGCTCGACCCATCCCGGCCCGGCCGTGCTCCCGTCCCCTGCTGCCGACGATGGTTGACGGCGAAGACCTCCTCCGCCGGGAGGGTGGCTGCCGCCACCGCACGCCCAGCCGCTGCCCTGCTGGCCTTCCGCCGCTGCGACAGCAGGTTGGCGTGGAGGAGTCGCGCCGCTTGTAGAGAAGTCATCTCTGTATCCTCCTGTGCCACGACGGCGATGTCCAGGTCGTCTGCCAGCAGGAGGATTTTCTCAGTCACCATGGCGTCGACCCCGTCCTCGTCCATGCGAGGAAAGGCTGTCTTGGCCAACGCCAGGAGACTTGTTCTGTATGCCAGCGGCGACTCCTTCGCGCCCCGCTGGCGGTCGTAGAACTGCTGCCTACACTCCGCGGAAGGCCCGTAGACCCCGGCCAGCAGCTGCAGCGCCATCGGTAGCGTAGAGCGCTTCTCCTTCGGCGCTGATGTGAGGGCGGCGAGCGCGTCGCCGTCGAGGAGCGCCGGCAGCGCGCAGAGAGCTTCAGCATCTGTCCATTTGGCCATTTCTTGGTGGGCGAGGAAGCGTCTCTGGAAGCCGCCCCAGTCGCCCTCTGCGCCCACAAATTCTTTAAGCGGAGGCAGTCTTTGGTGCAGCGCAGCGGTTGCCGTGGAGTCCCGCGGGCTGCTGTCTCCCCGACTCGGCTGTGTCTCGGCGCGAACGGCAGATGGTATCGCCTGTCGCAGCCTTGATGACGCGCCCTCCTCCGTCGTTGACGCGGCAGCCCCAGCGCGGCCGATGTCGGACCCGAGGTTGAGGTTGGCCACGCCCCTAGCGGTCGCCGCGTCGATGGCGGGAAATTCAAAGTTTGAATCTTCGGAAATGGCGGGAAGGCGCTCCGGACGCCGGCTCTCCTCGCCCCGCGGTGGACCACCAGCCCCCAGCCGCGTGATGTTTTCCAGCGTGGCGGCAGCGGCGTAGAGCAGTTCAGCCAGCCTCTCGTGAGCCAGCCTCAGCTCGTCTGTCCGCGGCTCCTCTTCATGCCGACGCTCCGGTAAGAACGCGTCCGGCCCCGGCTGCACGTTGTCTTGTTGAGCCATCTCGGGCTCGACAATTTCGGCGGCGTCTTCCATTTGTTGTACTTTGGCCCGAGCTGATTGGCGCGTGTCCATGTTTGTGGTTCTTCTGACGCCAGATGAAGTACTCTTGAAGACGCTTGGACACCGTAGTAAGGCACACGTATTTATTTACACAATGTCGTACAGCACTGGAGGGGTGTATCGGCCCCCTCACCCGTATAACTGGGAATACACCTCTAGCTAGCCTTCCTACCCGAGTCCTCCACTAACGGGCTAGGGGAGGCTGTCTGGCCCGACACTGGTCAGTCGGGCTACGGTACCCGGAGTCCCAGAGGACTAACTCTGGTTCCGGGACCACGCCACTGGCTCCAGCCTGCGCTGCCCTTACAAGGGCGGCGTCCCAGGGGGAGTCCAGGGCCTATCTGGCCGGTCTTCCTTCTTCCCTTAATTACTCCAAGACTGAACCCCGAGCTCTCTGGCTCATCCCTTTTTATACCCCCCTAGAGGATAGAAACCCCCTCACGCCGTCCGGTGCGGACGTCGTTGCGGGCACCACCCCGTGTACTCACGGAGTCCCCGCCCACTGTGTTTGTTATCCGTTAGCTCCTATGCAAACAGCCCTACACAAACAGCCCCTCTGTAACAGCCCTACACAGCAATGGATGATACTTGGCCAATTATGAAAAGGGCTCCAAGGGATTGTGGCTTATCAAGTATTTTCCAGGACACCAATCAATGGCCCCAAATGACAAGGGAGCTACAGTGTGGGTAGGGGGGGGGAGGGTGGGGGGGTGGCTGTTGCGAGAGTGGAGGCCTCACCTTCTGCAGGACCGCGATGTGTACGACATGAGCGTCGTACTCTGAGTCTGCGTGCGTGTGCGATGCACGATATTCGGCCAGCTCCATGCATACCAGATTCAGAGTGTTCTCGTGCTCATGCCTCAGCTGCTCCTGAAGCCGCTCAGTCCTAAGCGTGAACTCTGCCAGCTCTGTTGACGCGACTTTGGCGTCGTGCACGGAACGCTCCTCGGCCTCCCGCTCACCCCGCCGCGCTGCCTCCAACTCCGCCTGCAGGCTGTTGATGGCCTGCGAGTGCGCCCGTAGCTGCTCACGGACAGATGGGCACAGTGGCACAGGTATGTGTATGCATAGGTGGGCAGCCCCTCATCATAGACACGTGCAGCGTGCAGATGAGGACAGGTAGAGACATACTGACACACGCAGTATGTAGTTTAACACGTAGGCTTTCGCGACCAATATTATTCATAATCAACGTTTTTGGGTTTAGATCGCGTTATTTATAAATGTGTCGTAACCCTCCACCACCCGACACGGCCAATCAGTAAAAAAGTGTCACATTGACAAAGGACAAATAGTTCACTGCTTTAGTCCACCGGTGTGTTGAAGCGTGAACCACAACATTTACAATTTGAGTACGACGTTTCGCTGGTAATTGCGGTTTTTTAAAATTGTATTCAGTATCTCGGCGGTGACAACAAACCAAAAAACAAACCGAAACCTGAGGGGGCGCCCCCTCACTCGCGCCCTTAAGGTCCCGCTCAGTCACCGACCCATCCTCTGGGCCGGGATCACCCGTGCCACAGCATCGGAGAGGAAGCCTCCCCTTCCAGCCACGCACACCTTCACCCCCGGATGCCGGCGAGGACCTCCCCACCCCCCCCCCCGCCCTAGCCCACCCTGGGCAGCGGCCACTTCCATCGTTCCCTTGCGGCCTCGCGCCCCATTTTCCCTTGGTCCATCTCTACCACCCTTTCCAACAGTCTCCTCGCAGCATAACATGTCTCCAACGGGGACGTCAGGGACCCCTCCAGCCCCTTCTTTCGCGCTTTCCACAGCGCCTCTTTCGTCGCTCCTATTACAGCCCACACCCGGTCCCTGTCCTCCCTCCCCACCCCCCTCAGCTCTCCCCACATGACGTCCCGTGCCGTCACCCTTGATAGAGCGAAACGGGCCAGCAACGGCTTACTCCTCCTCCAGACTTCCTGGGCGAAAGGGCACGCCACCATCACATGCGCCGCAGTTTCATCCGCGTTGCAGCCCCTCGGGCACTTGGGGGTATGCGCCATTTGGCGGCTGTACAAGAAACCCCGCGTCTCCAACCTGTCTCGGACAGCCAGCCATGACAGATCCCGCTGCTCCTTCATGAGCACTGCCGACGCCACATTCGTCCAAATCTTCCCGTGCGTCTCCCTCCTCGCACCGGCCACCTCGTCACAGGCCTCCTCCTTCTCCGCCGCAGCCCGCACCTCCCTGGGGGCCCACCGACCCCCCCACCGGCTCAGGCCGTGCTGCCCGACGTAGCTCCCCACCACGTCGCTAACCCCGTCCCCCGGCCAGTCCATAGGGGTGCTCCTTCCTGCCTCAGTCATCCCGAGCCCCCGCAACCGCCACGTCAGTCGGTACCTCATATACCACGCTGCCTTGCCCCGCGGCTCCGCAGAGAAGAACAGCCGCAGCGCATTGCAGACAAAGGTCGATTGCAGGATATACCCCACATTTGGGGCACCCCTCCCCCCATTCTGGACCTGCAGACACATCACGGCCCTCCTCACCCTCTCCATCCCTCCCCCCCAGATAAACCTGAAAATTGCCGTGGTCAAGGCCTTAACCTCCCTCCCACCTGGCGGGAACACCTGCGCCAAGTAGTTCAGGGGTGGTAATATTTCTGTTTTAACCACCATAATTCTACCGGCCATCGTGAGCCGCCTCCCAGCCCACTTACCCAGGCAGCCCTTTGCCTTCCTCACCCCCTTCTCCCAGTTACCTTCCCCCATCCTATCCCCACAGAAAAACACCCCCAGTATCTTTATCCCCTCTGTTTGTAGACTCAGCTCCGGCGGCCGACCCTCGAAAAGCCTCGGGTCTCCAAAAACCATAAGCTGACTTTTCCCCACACTGACCTTCAATCCGGAGGCCGCGCAGAACCTCCCCATCCCCTCCATTGCCCTCCATACCGATGCCACGTCCCTGCATAGCACGGCCACGTCGTCCATGTACAGGGTCACCTTTCCCTGCTCCTTGCTCCCCGGTATTACCACCCCCCCCCCAATCCTCTGGTCATTCCTTATCATCTGCGCCAGCGGCTCCATGCACATGACAAATAGCACTGGGGACATCGGGCATCCCTGCCGCACCCCCGATCCCACTGGGACGATCCCGGAGCATTCCCCATTTATCAGGAGCCTGGCCCTGAGCCCCCCATAGAGTCGCTTCACCCACTCCACCAGGGGCCCGCACACCCCCATCCTCTCCATCACCGCCAGCATGAATTCATGAGAGAGGCGGTCGAAGGCCTTGTCCAGGTCCAGACTTAGGATCCCCAACGGGCACCCCCTCTCTCTCTCGCCTTCAATCGCCTCCCTCAAGACCACCAAAGTGTCCGCGATCCTCCTCCCCGGGACCGCACACGTCTGGTCCGGCCCCACCACCTCGCCCACCACCTTCCCCAGTCGCCCCGCCACCACCCTTGCCACGATCTTATAGTCCGCGTTCAGGAGGGTTATTGGCCTCCAACTTCCCAGGTCCCTACGCTCCCCCTTCCCTTTATAAATCAGTGTCACCAGGCCCTCCTGCATGTCGTCCGGTACCTACCCCTCCTCCAACGTTTCCCTACAAATTTGCACAACATCCTCCTTCAGGAGTTCCCAGAATTTTATGTAAAGGTCCGCCGGGATCCCGTCCGGGCCTGGGGTCCTGTTCTTGTTCAGCCCCTTCACCGCCCCTTCCACTTCCTCCCATTGTATCCTCTCCCCTAGCGCCTCCGGGTTCTCAACCCTCTTCCCCAATGCTCCCAGCAGCTCCTCCCGCCGCCCCCCATCTATCCCTTTCCCTTTATACAACTCCCCATAAAAGTCCTCCGCTACAATAATCATCCCTTCCGTCGTCACCTGTCTACCCCTAGTAGGACTAACCAGTTCCCTCATTTCATTGTCTCCCTCCCTACCCGCCTTAAGGAAAAGTCGTGTACACTGCTCCCTATCCTCTGTTGCCCTGACCCTCGCCCTATACACTAATTGCCTAGCCCTCTTTTCCAGGACTGAGGCTACCCTCCCCTTCATCTCCGCTATCCTTTCTTCCACCGGGAACCCTAGCTCTAGCAGCCCATACAACCTTTCTAACCTAGCGTTCCATTGTCTCAAATCCCTACCCACCCCCTTTCTTCTACTGTAACACTAAAAGAACATTCTGATCCTACACTTTACATGCCCCCACCACTCCACCCTCGTGGGGAAGCACACCTGCAGCGTCCTCCAGCTGGCATACGCTCGCTTGAAATCCTCCACCAACTCCTGCTCCGCCAGCAAGCCCACATTCATCTTCCACACGCCCTTCCCCCTCTCCACCCCCCCTGGGATCACAAGCCCCGCCACCACCATTCTATGATCCGAGAGAGGGAAAGGTTCCACCCCCGCGCTGCCCACGTTTACCTTGTCGGAAACGAAGGTAAAGTCAATGCGTGACTGTGCTCCCCCACTCTTGTCCGCCCACGTGAACTCTGGCCGCGTGCTGTGCACCCTCCTGAACGTATCCACCATCCCAAAGGTCCCCATCAGCTCCCTCAGTTCCGTGGAAGAGGAATCTAACTTCCTCCTCCCCTTCACCGACACCAGGTCCGCCAGGCCTAACGGGCAATTAAAATCGCTCCCCACGATGACCTGCCTCCTGGTGGCCAGTAGGCCCGCCAGGCTCTCCCACACCTCCTTCCTTTCCATGCACCGTACCGGGGCGTACACGTTTATCAGCCGAAGCTGCACGCCCTGGTAAGTAGCGTCTAGACAGAGAAGCCGACCCGGTATTATTACCTGGGTCCCTTCTACACTCATTCCCCGTCTTCCTAGGAGGGTAACCACACCTGTACACCTGCTCTCGTTGCTGCCGGACCAAAAGTACTGTCCCTTCCATCCGTCCAGCAGAGCCTCCGACCCTAGGGTGTAGGAGAGGTGACATTCCTGGAGGAAGATTACATCGCGTCTGGTGAGCTGCAGCCACTGCATGATTGCCCCCCTCCTTCCCTTCCCCTTCATCCCTTTCACATTGACCGATGCTGCGGATATGTCCATGCCGGGGCGTGATTTATCCCGTGTCGGACTCCGGCGCGCGCTCCCTCCTCCTGCCTTTGCCCGCCTTCCCCTTAACCGTTTTCCTCCCCTTTGATTTACGGGGCTTTCCCCGGATCAAACGTTCCCCCCCTTCCCCCCACCTCCACCCCGACTCCCCCGAGTCCGGCGCGGATCCTGAAGGGCTTGTGTCTTCCTGGGGACCAGCTCCTATCAGGACTCTGTCCCGCTTCCTTTTCCTCCCCCCCACTTCCTCCCATGCTTCCTCCGCCTCTTCCTCCACCCGCTGCCCCACCTCGCCCTCCTCACCCGTCACCTCCGACCAGTTCCCCAGCGGCGTTCCCGAGTCCTCCATGCCGTCTCCCCTTCCCTCCTCCGCCCCCTCCAGTGATGGTGGTGCTCCCTCCCCCGCCGATCCCCCTCCCTCACCCTCCTCGGGGGGCCGCGGTTCCTCCACCTCCCCTTTCCCTTCCCCTTCACGCTCCCGGCCCGCTTCCCGTCCGGCAGCCTCCGTCACCTCCTCCACCTGGCCACTTCCGCCATGCCCGCGCCCTGTTAGCGTAGGATTCTGGGCAGGTCCTGTACAAATGCCCTCTGCTGCCGCACAAGTTGCAAAGGGCAGGCTCCCCGCACTCCTCCACCGTGTGGTCCAGCGCCCTGCACCTGTAGCAAACGCGCGCCACGCACGCTGCCGCCAGGTGCCCCCCCCCCCACACCTCCTGCACAGCTTGGGCTGTCCCGCGTACACCACGTAGCCCCTGTTTCCGCTGATGTTCAGAGCACTCGGGACATGCTTCAGTGCCCCCCCCCCCTCCGTCTTCAGACGCACTCTCCACTGCCTGGCCCCCGTCCATATCCCCGCCGCATCCAGCACCCTCTTGCAGCCCGACAGGACCACACAGTGCTGCCGCAGCCACACCTCCACGTCCTGATCATGCAACGCTTCATTATAAAGGAACACGGTCACGACCTTCGTCTCCAGGTCCGATAGCAACCGCGTCCTCATAGACGCCAGCGGCTTCTCCCCCGCCTTCTCCTCGAAACGGGCAAGGAATTTTTGCAGCAGGATGTTGGTGGTGAAGCTCACATCGAATGCCCTCCCCCCCGGCAGGGCAATCAGGCAGTACAAGTCCTCCACCTCCACCTGCAGCATTCCCAGCACAACCGACCTCACGAAGGTCGTCCTGTCCAGGGTGACCCCCTCTTCCACATCTTCCTTAAACTCGACCCGCACACAGTTGTGCCTCTTGGCCTGCAAAGGGGTCAGGCCCGCCCCAGCTCCACCGCGCCACCTCCCCGCTCCCCCGCCGGGCCTCCCCGCACCCACCGGCCCAACCCCCGCCGTCTTCTCCCTCCACTGCCCCCCTCCCGGCCCCTGGGCTGCGGGCGCCTCTCCTGCCCCTTCCTCTCCCTTCCGATCGGGGGTACTCCCACCCCCTCCTCCCGGCGCTCCCCCTCGTTCTCCTCCCCGCTCCTCCCTCCCCGCGCTCTCCAATCCCTCCACCCCCCCCCCCCCACTCTCTTCCCTTGTTGCGCCTCACCCGACATCACCCCCGCACCAGACGGGCCCGCCCCGCTCCTACGGTCTCTCGCAGCGCCCCGGGCGTCTTCCTCAGGCTGCGCCGTGCACCGCGTCTCCATCTCCACGTGCTCGCTGCAGCTGGGTCACTCCTCCCACTGCGCCCGTGGCTCACCCACCCTCCGGCAGCAAGGCCACCCCTCGCACACCCCGGGGTGGCTGGAGAACCCACGGGACACCGACGAGCCGCAGCAGTGTATCAGGGAGAACCGGTTCAGGAACGCGTTTCGCTGGTGCTTGCGTATTTAAGGTTTTTATTTCATTTCAATCAAGAGCAGGCCTCCGCCTTGTACAGACAAAATAACAGAAAAAGACAGGAAAACACATGAACGTAACCGGAACAGGGGGTCTTTTTTACAGCAGATGCACCGAGTACGCCGCGGTCGAGTTCCCCTCTTCCACACCCTTTACTCCGAAAAGGCAAGAAGTCACCGTCCCAACGGAGGGGGGGGGGGGTACGTTCATCCACCCATTCTCGTCGAAAGGGGGGGGGGGTCGTTCCGAATTCAGCCTATCCCGCACTTGGGTGGCGGCCATCGCCACTTCGCGTTTGTGGCACGCCTGCCCTTCGTCTCCCGCTCCACCTCCACCACCCTTGGGGCGACATATAGATGCCTTTAACCAGCTTCTGGCGGCCCGTCCACAGGGCCTCTTTTATGGCGCCTATTACGGCCCACGCCTCTGTCTGAACCTCCCCCAAATTAAATCAGACACCGTTGTCTTTACGGGGCAAAAATGGGACAGCAGAGGCCGGCATAACTCCCACACCTCCTGGGCAAATGGGCACTGTATGAGGGCGTGAGAAGTGTTCTCACTCAGGTTACAGCCTCTCGGGCAATCAGGAGAGCGGGCCATTCTACGGGAGCACATAAACTGTCGGCATTCCAGCCTGTCCCATGCTGCCAGCCAGGATAAATCCCGCTGTCTTTTTGTCAGGGCTGCCGATGTTACGTTCTCCCAAATTTGCCGGTGCCCAGCGCCCCGTGCACCTGGCACCTCTGAACAGACCTCCTTTTTGGAGATTTCCGCCAGGACTTCCCTGGGGACCCAGGACCCCCGTGTCCTGACCGGCTCGTACTTTGTAAGGTATTCATTCACCGCGGTGCACAACCACCCCTGGGGCCAAGCCAGAGGGGTGCCGTGCGGCAACGAAGCCATGCCTAGCCGCCGCAGGAGCCACGCCAGCCTGTACTGTACAAGATACGAGGCTTTCACTTGGAGGCCACTGGAGAAATACAGGCGCAGGGTATCACAGACAAAAATCGTGTCCAGAATGCACGCGACGTTCGGGGCCCCCCTCCCACCGTTCTCGGCACGTTTATACATTATCCCCCGTCCAACCCGGTCCATCCCATTCCCCCAGATGAACCTGAAGAACAGGCGCTCCATTCTTTTCGCCATCTGCGCGCCCGGCGGGAAAACGTAGGCCAGGTAGATGAGCGTCGGGAGGATTTCCACCCTCAGGACCAATATTCTGCCTTCCATTGAGAGGCACCTGTCTGCCCAACCAGCCAGCCTGCCCCTCACCATGCTCTCCTTTCCCTTCCAATTCTTTGCCGCCGAGTCTTCCCTGTAAAATGTGACCCCCAGGATTTTGATCCCCACCTCCTGGACTGTTATACCTGGGGGGTGACCCTCGAATAACCTGGGGTCTCCGAATATCATCATCTCGCTTTTTATTACATTGACCTTAGATCCCGAGGCCAAGAAGAATTAATGCGCGAGGCCTAGGGTCGCCCATACCGAAGAGACGTCCCCACAGAAAATAACGACATCATCCATATACATGGCGATTTTTGCTGGTTCAGTGCACCCTGGCATGCACACCCCTCTAATCTGCTGACTTCTTCTGACTGCCTGGGCGAAAGGCTCCATGCACAGTATGAAGAGCACTGGTGACATCGGACACCCTTGTCGTACGCCGGACCCAATTGGGAAGCCCTCCGATAGGACCCTATTAATTAGCAGGCTGGCTGCAAGGTTGTGGTATAGCTTCCTGATCCAATCGATCAGCCGTTTGCCCACCCCCATACGCTCCAGGACCGCGAACAAATAGTCATGTGAGATGCTATCGAAGGCTTTTTCCTGATCTAAACTTAGCAATCCCAATGAGTTACCCCTCTCCTGTGTGACTTCCACTATCTCCCTCAAGAGGACAAGGTTGTCAGATATTCTCCTCCCCGGGACCGCGCACTTTTGGTCTGACCCAACCACCTCCCCCACCACCTTCCCCAGCCGCGCCGCAATAACCTTGGCTAGGATTTTGTAATCGGAGTTGAGCAAGGTGATGGGGCGCCAGCTCCCAAGGTCGCTGCGCTCCCCCTTGCCCTTGTATACAAGGGTTATCACTCCTCTTGTCATCGATTCAGGCACTGGGCCTTCCTCCAATATTTCTTTATACATGTGCCACATATCCTCTTGGATGGTACTCCAGAACGTGATATAAAATTCCGCTGGTATCCCATCCTCCCCTGGTGCCCTTTGCCGCTGTAGCCCCGCTACCGCCTCTTCCAGTTCTGCCATCTGGATAGTCTTGTTCATCTTACCCGGAGCCTCGATTACCCTGTCTACCTCCCCTAGCATGGTGTCTCGTGGCCCCACCTGTGACTGTCTACTCGTGTATATTTCCTTAAAGTAACCCCTCGCAGCCTTTACTATTTCCTCCGTTTGCGTAAGCTTACCTAGGCTGGGTCTTGTTAGTTTGCGAATTGTGTTGTCCTCTTTCCTGCATTTCTTGAAAAAGAATCTCGTACATTGCTCACCTTCTTCCACCTCCTTCACTCTCGCCCTAAAAGCGAGCTGCACTGCGCACCTCTGCAATAACCTGGAAACCTTATCTTTCAGCTGGCTTATTTCCCCCATGACTGGAAATCCCACTTCCAGCAGTTTATAGGCTCCTTCCAATCTCCCATTCAATTTTCGCAGAGCACCCATCACACTCCTCCTCCTGCCCAGGATCTGGAAAAAGTCCCTAATTCGCACCTTTACCATCCCCCACCACTCGGCCATAGTGGAGAAGCAGCATTGTAGGCTCCTCCACTGCTCATATTGACTGACGAATTCCCCCACAACCTTTTTGTCTGCCAGCAGCCCCGTATTCAGTCTCCACATCCCTTTTCCCAATCTCAGGCCTCCTGGAATTCGGAGCCTCGCGGCAATCAACTTATGGTCAGAGAAGAAAAAGGGTTCAATCTCCACCCTCTCTGCCTTCACTTTAGCAGAGACGAAAAGATAGTCGATCCTCGAGTGTAAAGTGCCCAAACAGCTGGACCACGTGTAGCCCGGCCGTTTTGGGTGCTCAAACCGGTAAGTGTCTTTCAGTTCGAAGTCACTAATCAGGGCAGCTAACCTCCTGGAAGAGGGGTCCAACCGCCGGCCTCCGGTGGCTGGCAACGTATCTGACAGAGACAAAGGGCAATTAAAATCTCCCCCCACAATTACGTGTCTTCTTGTTAGAAGCACGGCAGCCACATTCTCCAGGAGCTCCACTCGTTCCGGGGAGCGCGTGGAGGCATACACGTTGATCATACGAACCGCCACGCCATCGTATGAAGCGTCAATATATTGGAGTCGTCCCGGGACCACCTCTCGGGCCTCCTGTATTTCCACGTTCCTTCTTCCGAAGAGAATGACAACACCCGAGTTCTTATTAACGTTACTACCGGACCAGTAGCATCGTCCATCCCATTCCCTGGCGAGCTCCTCCCGACCGAGGGAGTATGGCAATCCACACTCCTGCAGGAAATAGACGTCCTTTTTCAAGCCCTGTAGGTAGTTCAATACAGCCCTCCTCTTGGCCCTGCCCCTCATCCCCCTCACATTTACCGAGGCTAGGGAGAGGTCCATTCAGATTTGCCCCCCCGCCTACTCAGACACTTGGTCTAATATTTCGTAGCAGTTTTTATCTGCCAAGACCAGCAGCTGCCCCGCAGTCTTGAGTTCCGGGGCCGACCTTCTCCCTTGGTTGGTCTTTGTCCTCACCCTTCCATCGTCCGACGACCTCGCGTCCGTCGAGGAGTCTGTTGCCTCCAGGTCCCGTTTGCGGGCCGTCCTCGCTGGGCCACGCGTCGCTTTCCGCTTCCTTTTCACCACCTTCTTGAATTCCTCCCTCCTGGTGCTCTCCCTCTGCTGCTCCTCTCCGTCCTCCCCGGCCTCCACCGCCTCCGCCCAGTCAACCACCGTTGGATCGGGGGGTTTTCCCACGGACTCCTCGTCCTCGTCCCCAGGGTGCTCCACCTGCTGGCCCGTGGGATCCGCGTCTTCCTCCGACGTCATCTCCCCCTCCTCCCTCTCGTCCTGCAGTGGCGTACCCTGCCTGCTCACCTCTCCACCCCCATCCTCCATCTTCCCGCCGGGCTGCGTTGGCTTCAGCCCGTCCTCGGCCACCTCCCCTTCTCCATCCGCCACCCTGCTCCTGTGTGCGCGGACCTTGTTTGCGTACGACAGCGGGCAGTCCCTGTACAGGTGGTCTTTATTCCCGCATAGGTTGCACAATGCCGGGGCGCAGCATTCTGACACAACGTGGTCCCGTGCCTTGCATCGGAAGCATATCCGTGCCTCGCACGCTGCAGCCAGATGGCCGCTTCCCCCACATCGCCTGCAGAGCTTCGGCTGTCCCGCGTACACCACGTAGCCCCTATTGCCACCAATGTTCAGGGCGCTCGGGATGTGTTGCAAAGCCCCTTCTGCCGTTCTCAACCTCGCTCGCCATTGTCTGGCGCCCGTCCAGATCCCTAAGAGTCTTGGACCCGTTTACTGTCCGTAAGCACCAGGCAGTGCTGCCTCAGCCACACCTCGACGTCGTGGTCTGGCAGAGTCTCATTATACAAAAACACGGTGACCATTTTTGTGTCTAGCTCGGAGAGCAGTTGGAGTTTAAGCAGTGACAGGGGCCTCTCCCCCGCCTTCTCCTCGAACAAAGTCATAAAGCGTTGCAGCAAGTTACTTGTCTTGAAGCTCACGTCAAAAGCCCGGCCACCCGGCAGGGCAATCAAACAAAACAGATCCGCAGGATCCACTCGCAGAGTTTCTATCATCACAGACCGCACGAATCTTGGTCTGTCGATAGTGACCTCCTCAGGCACGTCCTCCTTGAAGGACACCCGTACACAATTGTGCCGCTTGGCGTGTATCGGGGTGAAGTTCACGCCCGGTCCTCCGCGCCACCGCCCTGTGTGCTCCTGGGGCCGCCCTGCCCCCACAGGTCCCGGACTTGCCTGGACAGCGTCGCTTTGGGCACCTTGCGCCTGCAGGCCCGCCGAGCTCGGTGCTTCCTCCGCCTCCTCTCCTGGGCTGGCTGACACCATTTCACTCCTCGTCGGCTCCTCTCCCTTCCTCGCCTGCTGCCACCAGGCGTCCTCCTCCGCTCGCCTCGAGGTCGACGCTCGCGCCTCGTCCCTCTCCTCTGCGGGTCTCCCTCCTCCAGGCAGTCCCACCTCACCATCCTCTGCAGCAGCCAAACTGGCCCGCTCACCTCGGCTCACCACCCCAGAACGCTTGGTCGCCGTGGCCCTGAGGGCCTGCGAGGCTGCCACTCGCCAGGCAGCCAGGGAGCCGAGACTAGGCACGACACCAGCAGAGACACGGTAGAGAAAAACCAGCCGCGGTCGTGATTTAAGGTTTTTATTTCCTTTCAAGCAGGCGCAGGCCTCTGCCTTGTACAGCCAAAAGAACCGGAACAACCACATAAACGTAACGGGAACAGGGGATCCCCTTCACTGCCGACCCACCGAGCTACGCCGCGATCGAGTTCCCCTCTTTCACACCCTTCACTCAGAAAAAAAAAACCCCAAAAATTCACCGTCGCAAAAAAGAAAGGGGGGGTACGTTCATCCACTCATTCTCGAAAGGGGGGGGGGGTCGTTTCGAATTCAGCCCATCCCGCACTTGGGCAGCGGCCACCGCCACTTCGCGCCTGTGGCTGCTCCGCCCATTGTCGCCCGCTCCACCTCCACCACCCTCTCCAACAGCCCCCTGGCCAGTCGGCACACCTCGGGAGGCGACATATAGGCGCCCTTAATCAGTTTCTGGCGCGCCATCCACACGGCCTCTTTTACGGCACCTATGACGGCCCATGCCTGAGCCCAGACCCCACCCGCTCTCTGCCTGAACATCCCCAAATCATATTAGGCGCTGTGGCCTTTACGGGGCAAAAATGGGACAGCAGGGGTCGGCTTAACTCCCACACCTCCTGGGCAAATGGGCACTGTACGAGGGCATGAGCAGCGCTCTCTCCCAGGCCGCAGCCTCTCGGGCAATCAGGTGAGCGGGCCAATCTGCGGGAGCACATAAATAGTCTGCACTCCAGCCTGTCCCATGCGGCCAGCCAGGATAAGTCCCGCTGCCTTTTCGTCAGGGCTGCCGATGCTACGTTTTCCCAAATTTGTCGTGCCCGGGTACCCCGAGCACCTGGCACCTCTGTGCAGACCTCCTTTTTCGACATTTCCGCCAGGACTTCCCTGGGAACCCACGACCCCCGCGTCCGGTCCGGCTCGTACTTCGTGATGTATTCATTTACCGTGGTGCACAACCACCCCTGAGGCCAAGCCAGGGGGGTGCTGCGCGGCAATGACGCCATGCTTAGCCGTCTCAGGAGCCACGCCAGTCTATACCGAACATAATATGAGGCTTTCACCTGGAGCCCATCGGAGAAATATAGTCGCAGCGTATTACAGACAAATATCGTGTTAAGGATGCACACGACATTCGGGGCCCCCCTCCCACCGTTCTCAGCACGTTTGTACATTGTTTCTCTCTTCACTCGGTCCATCCCTCCCCCCCAGATAAACTTGAAAAACAGGCGCTCCAACCTTTTTGCCATTTGCGCCCCTGGCGGGAACACGTAGGCCAGGTAGATAAGTACCGGGAGGATTTCCACCCTCAAAACCAACATTCTACCTTCCATCGAAAGGCGCCTGTCTGCCCAACCAGCCAGCCTGCCTCTCACCATGCACTCTTTTCCCCGCCAATTCTTAGTCGCCGAATCCTCCCTATAGAACGTGACTCCTAAGATTTTGATCCCCTCACCCTGGACCGTTATACCTGGCGGGCGGCCCTCAAATAACCTAGGGTCCCCGAATATCAGCAGCTCACTTTTGCTTACATTCACCTTTAATCCTGAGGCCAAAAATAATCTATCCGCAAGCCTTAGGGCCTCCCATACTGAAGCAACATTCCCACAGAAAATGACAACATCGTCCATATACATTGCAATTTTTGCTGGTTCCGCACACCCTGGCATGCTCACCCCTCTAATCAGCCGACTTCCCCTGACAGCCTGGGCAAAAGGCTCCATGCACATTATGAATAACACCGGCGACATCGGGCACCCCTGCCGCACACCGGACCCAATTGGAAACCCCTCCGAGAGGACTCCATTTATTAGCAGGCTACCTGTGAGCTTATGATATAGCTTCCCTATCCAGTCTATAAGCTGTTTCCCCACCCCCATTTTCCCCAAAACCGCGAACAAATAATCGTGCGAGATGCTATCAAATGCCTTCTCCTGATCCAAACTGAGTAGACCCAATGAATTACCCCTCTCCACAGTGGTTTCCACCACCTCCCTCAACAGAACGAGGTTATCGGATATCCGCCTGCCCGGAACCGCACACTTCTGGTCAGACCCCACCACCTCCCCCACCACCTTCCCCAGACGCGCCGCGATAACTTTGGCCAGGATTTTATAATCGGTGTTCAGCAGGGTGATCGGGCGCCAGCTCCCGAGGTCGCTGCGCTCCCCCTTCCCCTTGTATATAAGGGTTATGACCCCTCTTGTCATTGAACCTGGCACAGGGCCTTCCTCCGTAATTTCCTTATACATCTGCCACATGTCGTCCCTGAGGGTACTCCAAAACGTAACATAGAATTCAGCCGGTATCCCATCTAAACCCGGTGCACTGTGCCGACGTAATCCCCCCACCACCTCATCCAATTCTGCCCTCTGGATATGCTTGTTTATCTCCTCTGGAGCCTCAATAACCCTATCTACCCCCCCTAGCAGTGTGCTCCGCGCCCCCTCGTCTGACGGCCTGCTCCTGTACAATTCCTTGTAGTAACCCCTGGCGGCCTCCGTTATCTCCTCTGTGTTCTTGAGTCTACCTAACCTGGGACATACCAATTCTCGGATTGTGTTGTCCGCTTTCCTGCACTTCTTAAAGAAAAAAACGCGTACAACGCTCACCCTCCTCGACCGCCTTCACCCGAGCCCTGAATGCAAGTTGCGCGGCCTGCTTCTCCAACACCGCAGAGATCCTATCTTTTAGTTGCTTTATTTCTCCCATGACGGGGAATCCCAGTTCCATCAGTTTATACGCTCCCTCCAATCTCTCATTCAATCCCCGCAACACAACCCCTACGCTCCTCCTTCTACTCTGAGACTGGAAAAAGGACTTAATTCGCCCCTTCACCATTCCCCACCATTCAGCTATCGTGCCAAAGCAGCACCGCAGGCTCCTCCATTCCTCGTACTGCCTGACAAATTCCTCCACCACCTTTTTGTCCTCCAGCAGTCCCGAGTTCATGCGCCAGAATCCCCTTCCCAACCTCAGCCCATCTGGAATTCTGAGCCCCCCCCGCTATCATCTTATGGTCAGAAAAAGAGAAAGGTTCGTTTTCCACTCTCTCCACTTTAACCTTGGCAGAGACAAAGAGGAAATCAATCCTCGAGTGTGCGGTTCCCAAACAACTCGACCACGTGAACCCTGGTCGCTTTGGGTGTAACGACCGGTAAGCGTCAATCAAATCAAAATCTCCAACCAAAGCCCCCAGCCTCCTAGAGGAGGGGTCCAACTTTCGACATCCGGCGACTGGCCGCGTGTCCGCCAGGGTTAGAGGGCAATTAAAATCACCCCCCATGACGATGTGTCTTCGTGTTAGCAGCAAGGCTGCCACGTTCTCTAGCAACTCCACACGTTCCGGAGAGCCTGTGGGGGCGCACACATTGATCAGCCGGACCGCCGCCCCACCATATGCAACATCGACATAGTGGAGTCGTCCCGGGACCACTTCTCGGGCCTCCTGCACCTCTATGTTCTTTCTACCTAGGAGGATAACCACTCCTGAGCACCTATTAACATTGCTTCCGGACCAGAAGCAGTGTCCCTCCCAGTCCCTAGCCAGATCCTCTCGACCAAGGGAGTATGGCAAGTGGCACTCCTGTAAAAAGTAAACGTCCTTTTTCAGGGACCGTAGATAATGTAGAATGGCCCCCCTCCTAGCCCTGCCCCACATTCCCCTCACGTTTACTGATGCTACGGTAAGGTCCATACCCAGCATTGTCTCTCCCTACCCAGACCCGTCGTCCAATAGTTCATACAGGTTTGTGTCAGCCAATCCCTGCAATTGTTCCCCTCTCCTAGGCTCCTTGGGCAGCCCTCTTCCCTGGTTGGTCTTAGCCGCCACGGCACCATCCTCCGACGACCTCGCGTCTATCGAGGAGTCTGTTGCCTCCAGGTCCCGTTTGCGGGTCGTCCTCGCTGGGCCACGCGGCGCTTTCCGCTTCCTTTTCACCACCCTCTTGAATTTCTCCTTCCTGGTGCTCTCCCTCTGCTGCTCCTCTCCGTCCTCCCCCGCCTCCACCGCCTCCGCCCAGTCAACCACCGTTGGGTCGGGGGGTTTTCCCACGGCCTCCTCGTCCTCGACCCCAGAGTGCTCCACCTGCCGGCCCGTGGGATCCGCGTCTTCCTCCGACGTCATCTCCCCCTCCTCCCTCTCGTCCTGCAGTGGCGTACCCTGCCTGCCCACCTCTCCACCCCCGTCCTCCATCTTCCCGCCGGGCTGCGATGGCTTCAGCCCGTCCTCGGCCACCTCCCCTTCTCCATCCGCCACCCTGCTCCTATGTGCGCGGACCTTATTTGCGTACGACAGCGGGCAGTCCCTGTACAGGTGGTCTTTATTCCCGCATAGGTTGCACAATGCCGGGGCGCAGCATTCTGTCACAATGTGGTCCCGTGCCTTGCATCGGTAACATATCCGTGCCTCGCACGCTGCAGCCAGATGGCCACTCCCCCCACATCGCCTGCAGAGCTTCGGCTGTCCCGCATACACCACGTAGCCCCTATTGCCACCAATGTTCAGGGCGCTCGGGATGTGTTGCAGAGCCCCTTCTGCCGTTCTCAACCTCACCCGCCATTGTCTGGCCCCCGTCCAGATCCCTAAAGAGTCTTGGACCCGCTTACTGTCCGAAAGCACCAGGCAGTGCTGCCTCAGCCACACCTCGACGTCGTGGTCTGGCAGAGCCTCGTTGTAGAGAAATATGGTGACCACTTTTGTATCGAGCTCAGAGAGCAGTTGGAGCTTCAGCAGCGACAGTGGCCGTTCCCCCGCCCTCTCCTCGAACAAAGTCATAAAACGCTGCAGTAAGTTATTTGTCTTAAAGCTCACGTCAAAAGCCCTGCCACCTGGCAAGGCTATCAAGCAAAACAGATCTGCCGGATCCACCTTCAGAATTTCGACCATCACTGACCGCACGAACCTCGGTCTGTCGATCGTGACCTCCTCTGGCACATCCTCCTTAAAGGACACCCGCACGCAGTTATGCCTCTTAGCGTGTATCGGGGTGAAGTTCCCTGCCGAACCTCCGCGCCACCGCCCTGCGCGCTCCTGGGGCCGCCCTGCCCCCACAGGTCCAGGACTTGCCTGGACAGCGTCGCTTTGGGCACCTTGCGCCTGCAGGCCCGCCGAGCTCGGTGCTTCCTCCGCCTCCTCTCCTGGGCTGGCCGACACCATTTCACTCCTCGTCGGCGCCTCTCCCTTCCTCGCCCGCTGCCACCAGGCGTCCTCCTCCGCTTGCCTCGAGGTCGACGCTCGCGCCTCGTCCCTCTCCTCTGCGGGTCCCCCTCCTCCAGGCAGTCCCACCTCACCATCCTCTGCAGCAGCCAAACTGGCCCGCTCACCTCGGCTCACCACCCCAGAGCGTTTGGTCGCCATGGCCCCGAGGGCCTGCGAGGCTGCCACTGGCCAGGCAGCCAGGGAGCCGAGACTAGGCACGACACCAGCAGAGACACGGTAGAGAAAAACCAGCCGCGGTCGTGGCCCTCCTCATCGGGCAATTCGCCAGAATGGTGAGGCTCTGCTCTGTCTCCCGTTCTTATATAGAGCAGCAGCAGGGTGACGTCATCATTAACTCATTAACTCATCAGGTGCAAAGATTTGAGGGGGTAGTTATTGTAATTATATACTAGATTAGTAATCAGGCTATTGTTACGATGCGAATTGTAGATTAGTAGTCATTTGGCATGTGTTTTATTGTGATTATGCTACATTAGTAATCAGTTAGTGTTTGTTTCCCTTATAAGGAATTGTAATGTATCTTATTTAATAATACGCTTCCAGGCCGCACTAAGCCTGTAGCTGTCTGAGCGATTAAAGTTATTTTTGTTTCTCTCAATTTCAATGGATTCTCTAATTAGTCTTTGCCAGTAGCAACTAGTTTTACACAATACTTCAACGTTGTCAAAATCAATTGAGTGTCCCTGTTGGCATGCATGTTCTGCTACTGCCGACAGTTGTGTTTGCGATAGTTTCATATTTCTCTGGTGTTCTTTTAGTCTTACACTAACGTTACGCCCTGTCTGTCCAATATAGCATTTGCCACATACACAATTAATCCGATATACACCTTCTGTTGATAATTTAGGTAATTCGTCTTTAGTGCACGTTACTAGTTGTTGAATTTTGTGTGCTGTACCAAATCTTACTGTAATGTTTTGCTTTTGCAAAACACGGGCTAATTTGTCAGTAACTCCTGAGATAAATGGTATTTTTATTGTTTTGATAATCTGATCGCTTTCAGCAGTGTTGCTTTGCGATCGTGATTTGGCATTTAGTGCTCTGTTAATTTGAGCATTATTGTAGCCATTCTGTCTTAGTGCTTCTTTAACATGTTTAATCTCTCTCACTAGACTTTCACCATCTGACACTGTTTTAGCCCGATGTATGAGCGTCTTGATAAGAGAGGATTTCTGAGCTGGGTGATGATGTGAATCTGCATTCAGATAGGCATCAGTGTGCGTTTGCTTTCTGTAAACGCTGTGTGTTATTTTACCGTTTAGGCCATGCCCAAGTAAAATATCTAGGAACGGGAGTGTGTTGTTCACCTCCATTTCCATGGTGAACTGAATGGCCGGGTTTTGTGCATTGAGATGATTTAGAAAATCGTTAAGTGTATCTTTGCCATGTGGCCAGACAACCAAAGTGTCATCCACATATCTAAACCAAAAGGATGGTTTTAATGTGCTCGAGGCAAGTGCTGTGGTTTCAAAGTTTTCCATGTACAAATTAGCTATAGCAGGAGATAAAGGAGATCCCATTGCTGCTCCCTCCCTTTGTTTAAAGAATTCGCCTCTCCATAAGAAGTAAGTGTTATTTAAACAATGGTCAGCGAGTTTCGGAATATCTTTTGGTAAACCTGTATTCTTTACCAGTGTATCAAGTAATTTAAGCGACTCGCTCACTGGAACCTTAGTGAATAGCGAAATCACATCAAAACTCACCAAAATATCATTAGGGTTAAGTTTAATATCTTTGATCATATTCACAAGATGTTCTGAATTTTTTTTATGAATGATGATGTCCTACCGATGTAGGGCTGTATTTGTTTAGTTACATATTTTGCTAATTTATATGTGGCAGAGCCAATTGTACTGACTATGGGTCGTAAAGGGATGCCGATTTTATGGATCTTTGGTAGCCCATACAGTCGAGGTGGTTTTGAAGCCCTTGGCTTAATTAGGAATTGCTCATTTTTTGGGATTAATGAATTTGCAATGATTGCAGTAGTCTTACGTTCCAAAGTATTAGTTGGATCTCGTTTAATTTTAATGTAGGTACTTTCCTCTAATAAATCTTTAATTTTATTATCATAATCGGCTCGTGACATCACTACAGTAGTGCGGCCCTTATCAGCTGCTAGGATTTGAATATCTTTATTTAGACGAAGCTCTCTTAAGGCTTTTGCCTCGTTCGAGCTAATATTTACTTTTGGTACTTTACTATTCTCAATTATTTTGGCAACCTCGTGTCTAGTCATCTCTGCCTCATTGTGGCAGGAGTCTTACTGCTGATTCTACCTCAGCAATTATCTCATCCACTGGAATTGTGCGTGGGGTAACGGCAAAGTTAAGGCCTTTAGAAAGGACAGAAATCATGTCAGTGGTTAAATCAGTGTTAGTCAAGTTCATTACGGTTTTGTTTTTTAAATTGTTTGTTTTTAATAGGGATTTGTTTATTGTAAAGTCTAGAAAATTTGTTAATTTGGTTAGCATTTGTTAGATTAAACACATTATCAGCCAATTGTTGTGTTATAGTATCGATTATATTCAAATCATGCATGGACACACTATTGCTAATATTTAAGTCTAAATGCTTTAGCGTTTCAGAAATGTTGGATAATTCACTCCTATTGTGTTGTATTCTCTCTATTAATAATAATTCGCTAGCTTTGTGTAGTATTTTGTTAGCTTTAGAAGACTTTATGTGATGTGTTATTTTACTGCGTTTGGTATTACCTTCGAATCTCTGCACCTTTTGAGGAACGCCAATGAAGATATCAATTTCATCCGCTTAATGCGGAGCTTCTCCAATTTTCTGGTTTGAAGAAAAGTATCCTCCCCATAGAGGTTAGTCAGTTTAACACGTAGGCTTTCGCGACCAATATTATTCATAATCAACGTTTTTGGGTTTAGATCGCGTTATTTATAAATGTGTCGTAACCCTCCACCACCCGACACGGCCAATCAGTAAAAAAGTGTCACGTTGACAAAGGACAAATAGTTCACTGCTTTAGCCCACCGGTGTGTTGAAGCGTGAAACCACAACATTTACAATTTGAGTACGACGTTTCGCTGGTAATTGCGATTTAAAGGTTTTTATTAACTTCTCAGCGGGTACAAGGAAAACCAAAGAGAGTCCTGAAAATCACTCCTTCCCGGGCGCCCCGGTTGGCCCCTTCGAGTCTCCGTCACATCCGCGGGCTCCACCCACATACAATGCAACAAAAAAACTCGCCGCCATAACGCACACCGCCCCGTTCCCCTTATTTACATTCATCACCACCATTCACCCATGCGCTGCTCCATCACATCGCCTTCCCCCGATCGAACACGTACATTCCTCGCCCACACGACTTAGCAGGCCGGCTAAAATGTGCATGGCCATCCTTCACTATCCCTTCCCTATACCCGCCGGTCCCCTCGCTACCCCACCCCGGGTAGGGGCCACTTCCACTTCACACCTGCGGCCTTGTATCCCAGCCTAACCCGGTCTACTTCCATCACCCTTTCTAGCAACCTCCTCGCCCAGTAGCACACCTCCAGCGGTGATATAGGGGACCCATCCAACTCTTTTCTGCGAGCTCCCCACAAGGCCTCCTTTGTCGCTCCTATTATGGCCCACGTTCGATCTCTGTCATCTCCCCGAACCTCTCTTAAGACTCCCCACATAATGTCCCGACTTATCACCTGCGACGGGTAAAACCAGGACAACAGCGGACTGCTCAGTCTCCACACTTCCTGTGCGAAGGGACACCTCACCATGACGTGCACCGCGTCCTCATCTGTGTTGCAGCCCCTCGGGCATTTGGGCGAACGAGCCATTCGGCGAGAAAACATGAAGCCCCTCGTCTCCAATCTATCCCACACCGCCAACCAGGACAGATCTCTCTGTTCTTTTGTGAGCGCCGTTGATGAAGTGTTCCTCCACACTTGACGGTACATAGTCCTCTTCGCGCCCATCACCCCCTCGTAGGCCTCCCCTTCGTTTACTTTGGCCAATACCTCCTTGAAGTTCCACGGTCCCCCTCTCTGACTCAAATTGTACTCTTTTATGTAGTCACCCACCGCCGCATTCAGCCATCCTTGTGGCCAGGCCAAGGGCGTGCCCGCCGGTAATTGGGTCATCCCAAGCCCCCTCAGGAGCCACATCAGACGATACCTTAAATAACAAGCGGCCTTCCCCCGGGGCTCTTCGGAAAAGAATAACCTCAAAGTGTTGCACACAAAAATTGAGGACAGCACACGTGCAATATTTGGGGCACCCTTCCCCCCGTTCTCGACGCGTTTACACATCACCACCCTCTTCACTCTATCCATCCCGCCTCCCCAAATGAATTGAAACAACAGCGATTCCAGGATTCTTGTCTCCCTCCTACCTGGCGGGTACACATATGCGAGGTAGTTGAGTGTTGGTAAAACCACCACCCTCACTACCAGAATCCTCCCTTCCATCGTGAGCCGTCTCCCGGCCCACTTGCCTAACTGTCCCTTTACCTGCTTTATCCTCCCGTCCCAGTTTCGTTCCGCCGACCTCTCTCGGCAAAAGGACACTCCCAAGACCTTGACTTCCTCCGTCTTTATCCCCAACTCAGGCGGCCGGCCCTCAAATAGTCTCGGGTCCCCGAAGGCCATCAATTCGCTCTTCCTCGCGTTCACCTTCAAGCCAGAGGCCAGACCGAAGCGGTTTGTCTCCTTCATGGCCCCCCACACTGATGCCACGTCCCTACAGAGCACGACTACGTCATCCATATATAGCGCCACCTTCCCCTGTTCCTTATTCCCGGGGATGGTCACTCCCTTAATCTCCTCATTGTTTCTCATTGCCTGTGCAAGGGGTTCCATACACATTACAAATAGAACCGCAGACACCGGGCACCCCTGTCTCACCTCTGACTCTACTGGAATTGTCCCCGAGAGCTCCCCATTTATCAATAGTCTGGTCTTGAGCCCTTGGTAAAGACGCCTCACCCAATCGACCAAGGGTCCCCTCACTCCTATTTTTTCCAACACTGCGAACATATACTCGTGCGAGAGGCGGTCGAAAGCCTTCTCAAGATCCAGGCTAAGAAGCCCTAGGGGGCATCCCCTCTCTCCTTCTACCTCTATTGCCTCCCTTAATAAAATCAGGGAGTCCGAAATCCTTCTTCCTGGCACCGCACACGTCTGCTGGATGACGAGTTGGCACGACGCTCGGTGACACCCGGTGACGTCTTGTCTGTTTACACTGGTCTTTGGTAGGTGTGCCCTCAAACACACGGCGCATTCGATGGCGCTGTCCTCTTCCTCACAGCCGTTTGACCAGGCTTTCTCCACTGCTTCGCGCTCTCTGCTTTGCACACTTGGTCGACGCTTGGCGATCTCCGCCCTTTTACAGGTTGATTGCTTGTCGTCACTCGTCACTCTCTCTGCTCCGTGCTTCCCTTGTTCGTGCAGCTGCCAGCTTCACTCACACTTAACTTCGTTCTGCGAGAAGCGACACCGGCTATCGGCATCGGTGTTTCGTGTCCTCACGACGCTCCGCCAGCCGGAGCACGGCTGAAACCCAGCCCCGACCCAGGTTGAACTCAGACTTTTGCGACTCGAACGACGACTCCTCGTTCCATCACTTCTCGAGGCACAACCGCCCCAGCTCTCTTGCGAGCCCCCGTCGCAACGCTGCGTCGCAAGCCGAGTTGCGAGACTGAGCGCGACTTGGACAGACTGCTCTCAGACTGTCACTTTAACAATGTCTCGTCGTTCCATCTCTCCTCGAGGCACGACGCGCCTTCGCTCTCTTGCGAGCCCCGTCGCAACACCGCGTCGCAAGCCGAGTTGCGAGACTGAGCACGACTCAACCCAGACTGCTCGTCATGTGTGTGTGCCTAACTCCAAACGTGACTCCCCTCTCTCTTGCGCATTCCTTGCGAGCGGGCAACAAAAACACAAACAGAGCGAGAAAAAGCAGACACCCCCGCGACCTTTTTGCTCCCTCTTTGCTTGTCAGACCCCGCTGGAAGACAAAGGTGGCTGAGGAGATGTTTGCAATACATTTATGTGGTTCCTGTGTGTTACATTTATTCTTGAATTATATTTTATGAGTTCCTTCGGTCTTAGTATCGGGGTTATCATTCGTCTATGTTTAATGAATATTCGTAATGATCCTCGTCACATTATTATTTTGGGGCTTCGCCAAGTTTAGTTCTCCAGAGATTGGTGTTTTATTCTGAGTTATATTTTAATGTCCTGAGGTTAAGCGTAACTATGTTTCCACTTAAGCTTTCTGGAATTCGTACTCTTTAGTTTTTTTTTGGAAGGTCGTGTAGGTAGGAAACATATAATAATAGTAAAAATAGTATTGTTTGTTGGTTAATTATCTTTGTTAAGTTTCTACTTTTCGGTAAGGAAAACGTTAAGAAAACGCGAGTTGCAACCGTTATTTACTCTGCACCTTATCTGTACATCTCCAGATGTCTTGGGAGGCTAGTCCATACATCTTTTGTCCGTCTGGATGTCTATGACCTCTTTGTGACCGAATTCTCAACATTTTAACCGCCCTCCATGTTTCATGGATTCCTGGTGTGCTTGTGAGGAGAAGTGAGGAGAAGTGAAAAGATATATAGATAAAATAAAAATAAAAATAAAATTTTGAATTGTTCTTAATAAAAAAAAGGGTATAGACACAACACCAGTCCCCTCCGGCGGCACAGGTGGTGTCGGTGGCCCTCTGCTTTCGCCACGTCTTCTTCTTGTCTCCTGCAGTCACCGTCTGGCCGACTCTGTCGTCCCTGGCTCCCTCAGCAGTGCAGGTGGCATTCATTTCTCTTGGCGCTCTCCCTGCTTCCTTTTCATCTGCTGCGAGCATAAGCTGGGCGGCACGGTCATCCCGGTTTCCTTCAGCAACTCGGGTGGCCCTCGTGGTCCTTGACTTCTCGCCGTTTTCCCCTCTTCGTCTGTTGCGATTTCCGTCTCCATTCTCCAGCAGTCCCTGCTTCTTGGCAGCGTGGTCATCCCTGGCCACACGGTCAGGGCCCTCGCAGGCCTCGGGGCTGGTGGCTAGGTCTCACTTGAGATCCGGACGGGCTGAAAGGATCACCTCGATGCTCCTGGTGTCTCCCCTGGCAAGCCAGGGCGGTTTCCCCCTCATCGGGCAATTCGCCAGAATGGTGAGGCTCTGCTCTGTCTCCCGTTCTTATATAGAGCAGCAGCAGGGTGACGTCATCATTAACTCATTAACTCATCAGGTGCAAAGATTTGAGGGGGTAGTTATTGTAATTATATACTAGATTAGTAATCAGGCTATTGTTACGATGCGAATTGTAGATTAGTAGTCATTTGGCATGTGTTTTGTGATTATGCTACATTAGTAATCAGTTAGTGTTTGTTTCCCTTATAAGGAATTGTAATGTATCTTATTTAATAATACGCTTCCAGGCCGCACTAAGCCTGTAGCTGTCTGAGCGATTAAAATTATTTTTGTTTCTCTCAATTTCAATGGATTCTCTAATTAGTCTTTGCCAGTAGTAACTAGTTTTACACAATACTTCAACGTTGTCAAAATCAATTGAGTGTCCCTGTTGGCATGCATGTTCTGCCACTGCCGACAGTTGTGTTTGCGATAGTTTAATATTTCTCTGGTGTTATTTTAGTCTTACACTAACGTTACGCCCTGTCTGTCCAATATAGCATTTGCCACATACACAATTAATCCGATATACACCTTCTGTTGATAATTTAGGTAATTCGTCTTTAGTGCACGTTACTAGTTGTTGAATTTTGTGTGCCGTACCAAATCTTACTGTAATGTTTTGCTTTTGCAAAACACGGGCTAATTTGTCAGTAACTCCTGAGATAAATGGTATTTTTATTGTTTTGATAATCTGATCGCTTTCAGCAGTGTTGCTTTGCGATCGTGATTTGGCATTTAGTGCTCTGTTAATTTGAGCATTATTGTGGCCATTCTGTCTTAGTGCTTCTTTAACATGTTTAATCTCTCTCACTAGACTTTCACCATCTGACACTGTTTTAGCCCGATGTATGAGCGTCTTGATAAGAGAGGATTTCTGAGCTGGGTGATGATGTGAATCTGCATTCAGATAGGCATCAGTGTGCATTTGCTTTCTGTAAACGCTGTGTGTTATTTTACCGTTTAGGCCATGCCCAAGTAAAATATCTAGGAACGGGAGTGTGTTGTTCACCTCCATTTCCATGGTGAACTGAATGGCCGGGTTTTGTGCATTGAGATGATTTAGAAAATCGTTAAGTGTATCTTTGCCATGTGGCCAGACAACCAAAGTGTCATCCACATATCTAAACCAAAAGGATGGTTTTAATGTGCTCGAGGCAAGTGCTGTGGTTTCAAAGTTTTCCATGTACAAATTAGCTATAGCAGGAGATAAAGGAGATCCCATTGCTGCTCCCTCCCTTTGTTTAAAATTAAACGAGATCCAACTAATACTTTGGAACGTAAGACTACTGCAATCATTGCAAATTCATTAATCCCAAAAAATGAGCAATTCCTAATTAAGCCAAGGGCTTCAAAACCACCTCTACTGTATGGGCTACCAAAGATCCATAAAATCGGCATCCCTTTACGACCCATAGTCAGTACAATTGGCTCTGCCACATATAAATTAGCAAAATATGTAACTAAACAAATACAGCCCTACATCGGTAGGACATCATCATTCATAAAAAATTCAGAACATCTTGTGAATATGATCAAAGATATTAAACTTAACCCTAATGATATTTTGGTGAGTTTTGATGTGATTTCGCTATTCACTAAGGTTCCAGTGAGTGAGTCGCTTAAATTACTTGATACACTGGTAAAGAATACAGGTTTACCAAAAGATATTCCGAAACTCGCTGACCATTGTTTAAATAACACTTACTTCTTATGGAGAGGCGAATTCTGGTCTGTAGATGTTACCAGCATCTTTGAGCTTCTTGTGCAGAGTAAAATTGTCATGTTTTTTAATTAGTTCTTCAATCTTGGCGCATTGTTCTTCCATCCACTTTTCTTTTGCCTGTCGGATTGCTTCTCTGATCTTCTGTTGCATTTGTTTGTACTTCTCCAAGTTGTTATTTTTGTACATTCTTCGTTTGCTCATTAGATCGAGTATATTGTGTCATCCATCGTTGTTTCTTTTTCGATGACTGGTGTCCCAGCATGACTTCTGTTGTTTCTGTGATGCATTGTTTGAACGAGCGCCAGTACTCCTGAACATCTGCTGTTTCTGTTGTTATTGAGCGGATGCTATCGTTGAGATGTTGCTGTACTTGTCTTTTATCGGCGCTGTTCTTCAGTTTCTCCAGGTCTGCTCGTCTCGTCTTTGTACATTGTATTGATCGCAATTTGAGTCTTATTGTAGCTGTTATTGGGTTATGATCTGACGATATATCGGCTCCAGGGTAGGTTTTTGCTGTAATCACACTGGACTTAAACCTGATGTTAATTAGGATATAATCGATTAGGTTCCTGACGATGTTGTTGTTGTCGGAGTCTTTCGGCGAGGTACACGTGTACAGTCGTCGAGGTGGTAATTGGAACCACGTGTTAGCAATGCTGAAACGTTCTTCTTGGCAGAATTGAACCAGTCTGTCGCCTCGTCCATTCCTTGTTCCTAGTCCGTGTTCTCCGACAATGTTCTGCATTCGACCGTGGCCAACCTTGGCGTTGAAGTCGCCGAGGATTATAGTGATGTCTTGTTTCTTCAGCGGCTTCAGCGTGTTGGTTAGTTACTCATAGAACGATTCGATTTCATGATCTTGTTTGTCTGCTGTTGGAGCATAAACCTGTAGAATGTTCACGTTGACTTTGTTGCCTGCTAATTGTAGTAGTGCTATTCGTTCTGATACTGGGGTAAAGTTGATGACTTTATTCGCTAATTTCTTGTCTACTATAAAGGCGACACCGTATGTTTGTTTGGTGTTTTCTTCTCCTCCGGAGCAGAAGATGTGGTGTTCGCTCGATATAATCTTTTTTGTTCCAGGCCATTTAGTTTCGCTTAGACCGATTATGTTGATTTTAAGTCGATCCATTTCTTGTATGACATTGGCTAGTTTTCCTGCTTGAAGTAAACTTCTAACGTTCCAAGTTGCTACTTTGAAAGGGTTCTTTGACACAAGCTCGGAGATTCTTAGCACCCCTGTCCTATTTAAAGGACGCCGATACTCAGGGCCTTTGTTGATTTTTCTTGTCATCATTGAAGTTTTCCCGTTGCTTTCTTGGATCACAATTTATTTGAAAAGGTCATGTGGGGACCTTTCGAAACGAGTATTGTCTGACGTCTCCACTGAAGTCTTCCCGCCTTGGGTGACCCTTCTGAGAGCACTAGGCTCTCGACGGTATAGCGATCGGCTTCTCAGACGTACACAAACTCTCTCGCCGCGTTAAGGCACCGTTTCTCGAGAGAAGAAGAAGAAGAACCCGGTCAAATCACTGTGGTTGGGCGGCTGTAATCTGGATTTGATCCTGGCATCTCAGCAGTGTCTGGCACAGCATCTCTGACCCCTGGGGCATCCAGCCACCTCCCAGAATGCACTTATTTAATGGCCCATTCCCTTGACGTTCAGATCATACTCTGAATAAAAACTCAACACATTCATCAAAAACGATGCATTCAATAGGGCAGAACATCTAAAAGGCAACGTTTCAGGCAATGGTCCTTTTTTAGAGCAGAGAACTCAAAGCAATATCCATTGCAGTCTTATTGACGAATATGTTGAGGTTTTGCTATCCCTGCTTGTGCACCACACAGCTTCACAACGAGAACACGTTTCATTTTAACCGCGCTCCGTGCAACAAGGGGACGGGGGAGTTTGGGGGAGTTGGCGGCGGCCACGGTACCTCCTCAGCACGATGTATCTCTAGTTGGTGCAGCATCTCGTGGAGGCTCTTATCCTTCTGGCTCAGTGCACCACGCAGGGTGTTGAAGTGCACTCGTGCCCTGCCCAGATTGGCCCGCAGGTTCGACACCTCCTGAGACAGCTGGTGCATTTCGTTCTCCGGCATTGGCAACTGCGACAGGAGCGAGGGCACATGGCATGGGCACGTTAGCTCCTCCAGTGTAAAGCCTGCCTTCATTCGCATCGTGACGGACGCCATTTGACATCGGATGGTGGAGACAACACCATGACACATGGCAAGTGAAGTGCCTCATACACAGGTAGACACACACATAGGACAGATGCGCTGATACCCACACACCCACGCAAGGCAACACGATGATTCCCCACACAGCCTAAACACCGTGGTAGAACGCGCAGCAGCGTTGGTCTCAGATACGCACCCACCGCCATCTCTGTTTACATTCGCTCAGCCAATGAGAGTGATGAACGCTCTGAGGCAACCCGCGATTCAATTATGACGATGTATGGTCACGAGTACATTAAAAAAATCGCTAATTTTGTCAATGTTGTTACAATATTTGTTTTTCAGTTTTATCACAGTACGCTCTGAGCCATGCAGCGCTCGCCAGTTTTTAAAAGACACCCTGGTCCGCCGACGTGTTTGCTCTTCCTTGGTCTCTCTTTGAGCATCTTAGCCCCAAAATGTCTGGAAAGAGGCCTGCAAATGTGTTAGTGCTAGAAATGAGACCAACAGGTCAAGGAAAAGTATCACTTAAAATGGTAACATGCAAGTGATAAGGCCGGTCGAGGTGGGTGAGCATCAAGCGAGTACATTACATAATACTTATTGATAATAAAAAATGTATATTTGTTTTGATACAATGTTTACCATCTGCTTTATTACTGTAATTAAATTGCGCTGATACTGACACCCCAATGAAGCCCTCATTTATTGTTCATAAGAGACAAGGCTGTCGGGAAAGCATCCCCATATGTACAATGGTATAATAACCCTTTAAGCGCTGATTCGATGAATGCCTTTTATTGTGATGAACGCCCACTTCTCCACCTACGCATCTTGAGCGCGAAGCGAGGACTGCCTGTATTCCATACAGGTTTGCAGCGGTGGCCTCCACTCCAGCCTCGCTTTGACTCCGCTCTCTTGCCAAGTACAACTCTGCCATCAAAACGCACCTCCACTGTTGACAAATTCAGTGTCTCCTGTGTTGCTTTCAACTGTGGTATGCTGAACGATCTCATTGATGCTCTTGCCGACCCAGAGAAATAAAGACAGGCCACCTCGCAGCGACAAGAAGTCCATGCGGTGATGATGTAACAATCACGTAGGCATTGCGCCACCAGTATTATTCATAATAAAGGTTTTTGTGTTAGAGCGCGTTATTATAATTGTGTCGCAACCCTCCACCACCCGACACAGCCAATCAGTAAAAAATGTGTCACGTTAACAAAACGCCAATTAGTTACTTCAGCCCACCGGTGTGTTTGTAGAGTGAATCCACAACATTTAGAATTTGAGTACGACGTTTCGCTGGTAATTACATCCAGCATCTTCGGGCGATTTGCCAAAATAGTGAAGCCACCCACCTGCTTCCCGTCTTAAATAGTGCAGGATGACGTCATCATTGTTGAACCACATCAGGTTTCGAGATCAGAGGCGGAGGTGTGGGGGGGTATTGTAATTATATAATAGATTAGCAATCATTCTTTGGATCGGCATCCTTTTTCCTGATGACGACCGCTTGTGTTGCGATTGAAACGTCGTATTTTGTTATTTTTGTAATTTTCTTTGAACATCTACGTGACTTTATCGAAAGACCCAAAGAATATGAATTCTTGCAGTCACGAAAGCTTTAAGGGGCCGTCCATAAATGACGTCAC
The DNA here is from genome assembly GCF_015708825.2 of Lethenteron reissneri. Lineage (NCBI taxonomy): Eukaryota > Metazoa > Chordata > Hyperoartia > Petromyzontiformes > Petromyzontidae > Lethenteron > Lethenteron reissneri. Next base: position 11,055,321 of record NC_083787.1, on the reverse strand, counting down.
GCACCTCGGGGGGGGGGGGGGGTCAGACATTTGTGACGATGTGTGACGAGGGGGGGAGGGGGGGTTTGAGAAATGTGACGTCACATCAAAATGCGCAACTTTAAATAATACTAGCTGTACAACCCGGCTTCGCCCGGGACTTGTATCCACCACGGCCGGCCGCCTTTGTCTCCCCAGTGGCGATGTTAATACGCCACACCAGTTACTCGTTTTGCGGCTGAGTCCCTCCCTCACCACTCTCCCTCCCTCACCACTGTCCCTCCCTCACCACTCTCCCTCCCTCACCACTCTCCCTCCCTCACCACTCACGCACGGCCGCCTTTGTCTCCCCAGTGGCGATGTTAATACGCCACACCAGTTACTCGTTTGAGGCTGAGTCGACCTAGGGGAGGTTCAAATAATCGTCACCGGTGGTGGCCGTGAGCGGGAATCGAACTCGGTTCGCCGGGTTGGTAGCGCAGCGTAGCGTTAAGCACTACACCCACCGCTCCTCACACACCACACACGCACAGACACACAGACAGACACACAGACACACGCAGACACACACATACAGACACAGACAGACACACACACAAACAGACACACAGACAGCACGCTAAGCACTACACTACCGCTCCCCACACACCACACACGCACACACACAGACACACACACAGCACGCTAAGCACTACACTACCGTTCCCCCTACACAACACACGCGCGCGTCCATAGGTACACATACACGCGCTTGCTGCAGACACACACGACTTTGAGGGTGCGTACGGCAGTAAACGACTGAAATAATAAAGCGGCAATGCTGCGCGAGGAACGCCTTAGACCTGCAACACATTTGTGTAATGCGAGCGTAAACACACAAACACATACAAACACATACACACACATACATACACACACATACACACAAACACATACACACACATACACACACATACATACATACACAAACAAAGATCCCCCGTATAGCCTAAACAGACTGTAGGGGCAAGTGCTGTTAGCGAGCACCTATGAAGGCCGGAACGGTACACGAGGGGGTGGGTGGCCAGCACCACGCCCGACCGCCTTTGTCTCCCTAGTGGCGATGTTTACACACCGCACCAGGTACTCATTTAAGGCTGAGTCGACCTAGGGGAGGCCCAGGACCGGTTCAGATAATCGTCACTGGTGTTAGCCGTGAGCGGGAATCGAACCCGGGTCGCCAGGTTCATAGCGCAGCGCGCTAACCGCTACACTACCGCTCCCCACTTACATACACACACACAAACACACATACATACACACAAACACATACACAATACACACACACATACATGCAGACACACAGACAGACACATAACACACATACATACACACACATACATACACAGAAACACATACACACACATACATAGACACACACATACATACACACAAACACATGCACACACGTACATACATACATACAGACACGCAGACATACACATAAAGACATACAAAAAAACCCACATACATAGAGACACACAGACATACACATAAACACATACACACATACACATGACCCGGCTTCGGCCGGGACTTGGATCCACGATGACCGGCCGCCTTTGTCTCCCCAGTGACGATGTTCACACACGACAGCAGTTACGCGTTTGAGGCTGAGTCGACCTAGGGGAGGCCCAGGTCCGTTTCAAATAATCGTCAGCGGTGGTGGGCGTGAGTTGGAATCGAACTGGGGTCGCTCAACCAGCTTAATGACTATTTGTACAAAGAACATAAAGAATCGATTATAATAACCAGGCTACAGTCCACATTATAGAGTGCCAGTACACGCACTCAGCTTCATAAGCAGGCTAGAGTGTACATGATAGAGTGGCAGTACGCTGACCCAGCTTAATGACTATTTGTACAGTGAACATTTAAGTAATCGATTGTTGGCGCGTTGGGTTTAAAAGTAATATAAATTGCACACATTGTGGTGGGGGGGGGGGAGTGAAGAGTACGATAAACTTTGATGAATTTACCTCAGAGTCGCGTGGTGGGTGTCGAGGCCTAGTAGCGTGCAGAGCCTGCGGCCTCGCCAAAATTGTCCACCCGGCAGAGGCAAGGTACGGGTGGCGTTCCTTCCCCCCCCCCCCCCCCCCCTAGCGCTCGAACAATACTGTGTAATGGCTATTATTTAATTAATTACGGAGCCTATGAAAGTGGCGAAGGCGTGGCTAGCCGTTGGCAGGGGCAAGCGCCGTCCAATGAAACTGCAGCCCTTGGCGAAGGCGTCGCTAGCCGTTGCCAGGGGCAACCGCCGTCCAATGAAAGCGGCGAAGGCGTCGCTAGCCGTTGGCAGGGGCAACCGGCGTCCAATGAAAGTGCGTATGGTCCGGGGATACACACACACACAGACAGACAGACAGATTCACGATTTTATATATATAGATTAATTAAATATAATTGTTATAACCACTCATTTTTATTATTAACTATTATTATTAACTATTTGATTATTTAAATTTACTAAGGTCACCTTTTATCTATTCCATGAAGGAGCATTTTGCTTCTCCATGGGAGAATGGAGAAGCATACATTTTGTAAAAAAAAATTGAATGATTGTTATGAAACATTTTGATGCTAATGATTCTACCAGGGCTTTTCATTCTGTGAAATGAATATGTGATTGTTACAATTGTACTCTGCATTTTGCTTCGTTCTACTACACAGTTGAAAAACATGTTTTAGAGTTATAATTACTTTTACAATTTTATAATCATAACAGAATTTCAATACAATATTCTTAACATCTGCAGTTTTAGTTAGACGTTGAATATTTTCAAGTGGATTTTATGCTAAATTTCAGCTTTCCAACGCCTCTTTAATACATGTGTAATAAAGGACTCGATCACAGTATCTGGTCTGGTGTCCTTTATTCGGGTCCGTCTTCTCTTCCCACACGGCTGTCTCACTCTCAGGCCCTCCGCTCGTCGCCGACGCTGCTGCCGCACCCGTCGTCACCAATAGCCTCTCTGCTGGTCTCCTCGTGTCGCTCCCGTAGCCCTTTTGCTCTGCAGCCCCAGGCTGCTGTAGCCCCTAGCAGCCTCGCTGCTGTCTCCCACACGCAGCCTCTTTGCTGCACTCGCTGCTCCCAGCTTTCGCCCTCCGTGGCCTCCCCCTCGTCCAGTCTCCAACCAACTCTCTTCCATCCCGCTGGCTGGCGCTGTCACCGATCCCCTCAGCCACAAGGCTGAGGGCACGGCGACCACCCAACGCGGTCTCCACTCTTCCCTTACCCGACTGGCCCCGATCTCTTCCTGTCTCCCCGCTATACCATCTCCCTCTCACGTGACCCTGACTCCTCCCCACATGACGTCACATCCGCCAAGCCGTTTACGCCCGCATTACATCACCCTCCCCCGTAGAGAAAATTCCAGCCGTCCTCGGCTGAAACAGAACAAAATAATGCGGGCGAAGGCATCACAACCAGGAGTCCCCCAGACACAATAGACCTTATAACAACAACAACAAGTAACAAAGGGGAAGGATCAGGAACCGGAACAGAACAACAAGAATAATAATAGCACAAAGCACAACAACGGCCACCAACACGCAAAAATGGCACACGCGCAACACCCAGAAATGTGGTGTCTCAAAGCGTGTCCATGTTGTTGTTCCATCCGCTCGGCTCAAGTCCAACATCAAAGAGCAAGTGGTAGAGCAGAATGACGAACGGCGCTCAATTTCTCCTTCAAGTCCTCATCCAGCTAGCACACCAGGTAACACCCAGTGCGACGGGAGCTGAAGAATCTGTGACGAGAAGGAGAATCCAATCCCCTGAGGCACAGCACAACAACGCACATCCGCCTGTCGTACACGACAGCCACCCGGCCTCAGGGTAGTGGAGATGATGTAAATCCGGCCCGCTTAAAAAAAAAAAAAAACCCAATAATTACCCAAATTAACCGCGATCGATGCCCCAGTATTTACATTTCAACAACAATATTATTTACACGTGACAACAACAACAAAAAAAAATTCTGCTCTTACCCACCAGCAGTCCTCCCTTGAGGACCAGCACAGACCTCAGACGTACACAGCATGTACCCACAGTCACTCTCAACAACCCAACAAAACGCCTAATCGCACACCCTCGCGTGGAGAGAGCCATGCTCCCCAGCGGTAACGTTTAACTCGCCGTAACCCTCACCGTGGTCGTCAACCCACAGCAACATCCATTTACCATACTCTCGGCTAGTGCCATTTCGGGGATGAGCAGCACTCGGCCATGCTCCTCCCTTACTATCCCATCAGCGATGGACACACACCAGCCTCTTATAGTCTGACGCTTTATAGCCCAGGGAAGGTTCATCCCCCCGGCAATGCCAGACCCCATGGACTCCCCCCACGGGGCAATGTTCTCTTATAGAGACAATAACACCCTAATCCAGATCCCGTGAGCCCCCGGCACACCAGGTTCAGTCTGCCACCGCACAACTGAACCATGACTCCCCGAGTCATATGAGCACATGGCCCATTAGTTTAAGACATACCACGGAGGTTTCGCCTCCGGGCTGTCAGGTCAGCCATCAGCCATAGGCCGATGTGACCACAACTCGTGCATCACCCAATCAACAATGGCAGGCATAACAGATGGAATATTTGCCCCACCGCGGTTTTTCCCGCGCGCTCAAAATGGCGGCCCTTTGCGCAAAGCGCATCGTCGCCATACCCCGCGTGCGCGCAAAATGGCGGCCCAACGTGCGAACACGTGGCCAGTTTTCTCCGTGCGTGCACCCCAGCTTCCCTTTGCTGGGGGTCACAAGACGCATCCCCCGTCTTATTGTAACAACCCCAACAACGATAGACGCACAGCCCCAGCTTGCTGCGCGCAGCAGTCATATCGGGGAATTTTTAACCAATATTTTACCAACCACATTGGTTACACAACCCAACTCGCAAAGCAACTCGTGGCTGCATGCGATCAACCGAATACGCGACGCCACTTGGCGCCCATTTACGATCCCATTAGCATTAACATCTGAGCCACCCACAACGGCGTCATCGCGCACCCTCATTTTCAAAAAGCTCAATTACCCCTATAATATACACGCAATCTCGTGTGCACAACACCCATACAACCAAATTTTTGGGTCCCCCTCTATAATATACACGCAATCTCGTGTGCACAACACCCATACAACCAAATTTTAGGGTCCCCCTCTATAATATACACGCAATCTCGTGTGCACAACACCCATACAACCAAATTTTTGGGTCCCCCTCTATAATATACACGCAATCTCGTGTGCACAACAACGATACAACCAAATTTTTGGGTTCCCCTCGAATTTGTTACCAATTTCCAAACAGGTACGCACAAATAATAACAATCCCAATTCCAATAGTCAACCACTGCATCGCACCCCGTAACCGTACAGAACGGTGTAACAGCACATGCAGTCAGCATATCGCGATCACACTGCGTACATTTAAGCACAATAGCAAGCAGATCTGCAGGCAACCAACACACCATTAATCCTGTCGTAACTTTGCAGCAACAACACAAACATTCTCTCTCTTGCAACAACCACATCGCACATAGCACCTCGCAGCACAATACACCAAAAAAAAAATATTTTTTTTTTCAATTAAGCCCATCGCACAAGGTAACCCACGAGATAATACAGCGCAAGATACCCGACGCTCCCGAGTTAATAATTAACTTCGCCATCAAGATAACAACTCCACGCCGCAGCGCACACACACAATTTGACACTCAGCAAGTACAGCAGACTCTCCGTCCATTCTCAACACACGCACACACTTATATTGACACCGAGCAACAAGCAGATAGCGCGTTCATCGTTATTACACACACATACACACAGTCCGAACCGCGCTCCGCACAATCGAGTCATGAGAGAAAAAAACAAAATCGCCCCTCCGGCCCTGGAAAGATGAGTGAGGTGTGTGTTAAGGCCGGGTGCGTATCGTTACGACTCGCCCGGGGCTGCAGCAAGAAGAGGACGGCAGGGTGGCAACTTGAGACGCCTCGCAGAACTCGTTCGGCGACTTGACTGCTCCGTTGTCACACACCCGAGCCAGGACGGGAAGCTCCCGCCCCAGCAGCATCGTCCTCCTCTCCTCGCAGCTCGTCCTCGCGCAGCAGCTCACTGCAGGCTGCTCTCCCCGAGGCACCTCCAGATGGCAGCGCAAAGCTGCGTCACCGCCGCGATGTTGAATGGCGGCGTCTCCCCGCCGCGGTGAAGACAAGATGGCGGCTTCCCGCCTTTTCTCCCCTGCCACGCCCAAGATGGCGTCTTCGTGCCACGTGGCAGATGGCGCTGGCAGCGCAGGAAAGGCGGAGGCCTGCGGATCACCACCGGGCCTCCCCGACGCCATCCTCGGCGTGGTGAACTCACACAGTTGCGCCAGCACGATTTTCAAGGTCTCCATCTGCGCCGCCATCTGTCTCCATCGTAAGTTGGCGTCCTCCGGCACAGACAGGTCCACCAACGCGGCGACACCTTGCTCACCCGGACCCGTACTCGTTCCAGCACGGATCTCCTCTTCCATCGCAGGCAGGTCCACCGTCTGAGGAAGGTCGTCGTCGTCTGATGATGTAGCAGATGATGGCGCAGGAATATTCTTTTTTTTTTCTTCTCTCAGTTGTTTTGAGATGCCGTTTCACTTCTGACACCAGTGTAATAAAGGACTCGATCACAGTATCTGGTCTGGTGTCCTTTATTCGGGTCCGTCTTCTCTTCCCACACGGCTGTCTCACTCTCAGGCCCTCCGCTCATCGCCGACGCTGCTGCCGCACCCGTCGTCACCAATAGCCTCTCTGCTGGTCTCCTCGTGTCGCTCCCGTAGCCCTTTTGCTCTGCAGCCCCAGGCTGCTGTAGCCCCTAGCAGCCTCGCTGCTGTCTCCCACACGCAGCCTCTTTGCTGCACTCGCTGCTCCCAGCTTTCGCCCTCCGTGGCCTCCCCCTCGTCCAGTCTCCAACCAACTCTCTTCCATCCCGCTGGCTGGCGCTGTCACCGATCCCCTCAGCCACAAGGCTGAGGGCACGGCGACCACCCAACGCGGTCTCCACTCTTCCCTTACCCGACTGGCCCCGATCTCTTCCTGTCTCCCCGCTATACCATCTCCCTCTCACGTGACCCTGACTCCTCCCCACATGACGTCACATCCGCCAAGCTGTTTACGCCCGCATTACACATGTTTCCTCCTACAACATCAGTGGAGCGTCACATTAAATGCGCACTACAATGACAATAATTTAAAGTGATTTGAAACATGTTTTATTTTCAAAATGGAAATATGGTTTTGGGGGGGGGGGCAGAGCTTTGTGACGTCATATTTGAGGGGGTCTGACTTTTTGTGACGCCGTGTGACGAGAGGGGGGGGGTACATAATCGCCCAAAATCGCGTGACGTCATTTATGGACGGCCCCTAAGTCAAGATTAGTAATGTAATTACCAGCCAAACGTCGTACTCAAATTCTTAATGTGGTGGATTCACTCTTCAAACACACCGGTGGGCTGAAGAAGTAACTAATTGGCGTTTTGTTAACGTGACACATTTTTTACTGATTGGCCGTGTCGGGTGGTGGAGGGTTACGACACAATTATAATAACGCGATCTCACCCAAAAACCGATATGAATGACGTAACAGACATTGCAGTGGTGACGTCATTGGCTCCACCCTATGTGGGCGGAGCCAACCCTATATGGGCGGAGCCTATGGCTCGTCCTTATCGCGTCACCAAATGCCACGTGACCCCCAGGCACAGCTGCTGGACAACGGCAGTTGGTCCGAGATGCTGTCACCATGGCAACGCAAACAAGGACCACCTTGCCCAGAAAAAGCTCCTTCCGACTAAAATCCTTGTTGAAACTCTCAATCTGTGATATTAAACTATGAACCTCCTTACCTACGTATCAAGCGTTCAATTTTAAAGTGAAACTTAAAAAAAAATCGTTATATATTTTTTTCTCGATATGATCACGGTATTTAATTCGTATAACTCCGATGCCGCTGAAAGGCAACAGGTGGCGCCACTCACCTCTACTGTTGACGAATTCGAAGTCTCCAGCGTCGCTTGCAACTGCTGCGCTCTCTTGAAGAACCTCATAGTTCCTGTTGGGGGCGCAAGAGATAGAAGCAGCCGCTCAGCTCGCTCGCTCTGTCGGAGTGACGTCAAAGCCGGAGGTGACGTCATTGGCCCCGTCTACTGTGGGCGGAGCCAGATCACATGAACCCCGCCCCCCCCCCAGGCACCCAATGGGGGCAGAGGAAGCTCCCTGCGACTTGAGACTCGGAGCCTCCTCGCCACGTGTCGAGAGTTCAATGTCGCAGTGAAATTCACTCACGAGGCGACTGTCTCTGATCTTGGTGTGCTCCTTTGACTGTCGGTGTTTTGCCGTCTTGCCCAAGCTTGGATATGATGTTGACAAATCTACAGGGAGGTATGTGCTGCACAGTTTGTTTTTGCACTACATATTTATTTGTGACTTGATTACATTTCATCACTATGGGAACCTCATTTGCCAGTAAAAATATGATAATTGTTTTTTTACCCTTCTATCTGGCAACAAAACTGACACCTTTTTACAAGGAGTCATGTTTGCATGGACCGCAATACCTGCAGTCATAATACAAAAGACATAACTCTGATAATGTGCACTGTCCTTGAAGTTGATTGGTCCACACCCGAGACAGCTTTCCTTAGAGCCTAGTCTCACTCGCTAATGCCCCCCCGCGCGCGTTCACATTTCTCGTCGAAACCATACGAGGCTACGATTAGTTAATGATTTATTATCCGCTACCTGCGAATTGCTGTTAAATCAGTGTGGATCGACAAGGCTGGCCTACGCTAACGCCCGAGGGTCTATTCCCGGTTTACATAATTCGATACGCTCTAAGCGGGTTTGGATACTCTTTCACCTCTTTACTCACGGTTGGATGTGCTCGGCGTTCCGTTGGTCTCCTCTCCGCTCACCTCGACACATCGCACGGATGTTCAGGTGGCCGAGCTGGTAGCCGTCTCGAGCGCTGACTTTTTGCAGTAAGAGCACGTTTACCTCTCTGCGTCCCCTTTTTATCCCCCATCTACATCAAAGAATGCCAACCCGAGCGCCTTCTCTGCCAATCAGGTCGTCACGCTCGTTCAGCCCCATTCCCGATTGCTCTAACAATGAGCCCGTCCACACCCGCGGCGCCTTTTGTTATGCCAATCAGCAGCGGCTTCCGTAACAAAGGCTCGCTGTGGGCGGCTTCGCGCCGGCGGTTCCCGAGCACATCGTCCCCGCTAATCAGCCGCATTCCAAGGTTTCCCTAACAATGGGTTTGTTGGCTTGACTGCGGCGCTGGTGGCGGTCCATGGCGCCTTTGTTCTGCCAATCAGCCGCCACCCCCCCCTTCCCGGCTTCTCCCTTCTTTCGTGGCTGTGGGCCCCTGTCTGCCTTGTCGATATGTGTGTGTGGGGGGGTGCGTTTCAACCTCGTCGTGACCATGTAATTTCTCCTCGAGTCACGATGCCACGGTGTGCGTTAGCGTCGGAGGAGACCGTCTTATTCCCTGGCCGCAGGAAACCATGAAGATTATCCCTATACGAGGGCTTCCGGGTTAAAACCTGTCAGCCAGGGGATCTCTTCTCACGCTCTATGTGTGGGGGGAATGCATGAGTGTGTGTTTAGGTGGGGGGTGGTGAAGGGGAAGCAGCATCGGCCTCGCCGCTCGGGGCGGCGAGATTGTAGGGTGGGGGCACCCGCCGATCGGCTCCGTGGCGGTGGTATCACATAGCCCCCCGAGGTGCCAGTCCCCGTCCTGGGTTGACTGGAACACCTCGCCTGGACCGCACCCACGAGGGAGCGCTACTTGGTCCGGGGGATCTGTCCGGACCTCGTGGCTGGTCTCGGGTTGGGTGGCTCTGTCCTCTGGGGTTCCTGCGGCGGTCTTCTCCTCCACTCCAACGGCTCTCCCCATCCCTCTGCACCTGCGGGCTGGGGCACAAACTCGGCAGCAGAAAGGCCGCCGTCCCCTGGCGGGGCTGGAACGCCTCTGGGCCGGGGGTTCAGCGGGGCCCATGTAGCGCGCGAGGCCCCCGAGCCCGGGTGGTGTGGGGGCCCCGTGGGTTCGCGGTACTCGGGCGGCGGGGTTCTCCCCCGCCGGGGCTGCCCTCCATGGTTTTAAGCGGCGGACGTTGACCACCGTTTCTCGGCCCCTCTCTCCACCCTGGATTAATACCGTCCAGGGGGAGATCTGCTGCACCACGGTCCAGGGTCCCCGCCAGTAGGTCGTTAGCTTCCCCACCTGTCCGGCCCCGACGCGATGGGTGTGTAGCCACACCTTTTCGCCTGTCGAGAAGAGGGGGGGCTCCACGCGGGGTCGGGTGCCCTGCTCCTGTCGCCGATGCGGGCCTCCCCTTGCGGGTAGGCCCGGTCCCGGGCCCCTCGTAGGGTCTCCATCAGATGTTCCACAGGGCAGCTCTCTTCCTCCGTTTGGGGTGGGGGACCGCCGAACAGCAGGTCTGCGGGTAAAAGAGACTCACGACCAAACATCATTAGGAACGGGGTTTGTCCCGTCGATGTGTGTACAGTGGTGGCATAGGCGAACAGGGCGTAGGGGAGGTGTTCGTCCCAATGCTGTTGATTTGTGGCCGCCATACGTTTGAGCTTCCCCGCTAAGGTCTGATTCATGCGCTCCACCATACCGTTCGCTTGGGGGTGGTACGCTGTGGTTCGGTCCTTCTGGATTCCGAACTCTCGGCACAGCGCCTGGAACAGCTCGACCTCGAACTTGCTACCCTGGTCGGTGAGGACTCGTTCCGGGATCCCATGCTTAAGTACGTAATGCTCCACGAAGGCCCGGGCCACTACAAGGGCCGTTTTATCGGGGATGGCTACCGCCACGGGGTAGCGGGTGAAGTATTCGACTGCTGCTACGAGGATTTCGCGGTTGCCCTGGTGCGATCGTGGAAACGACCCCTGGAGATCGATGCCGACCAACTGGTTCGTCCGACTGACGCGGAACGGCCTTAGGGGTACCTGGTATCGTGCCGGTTTTGGCCCGCATTGTTGACAAGCGCGTCAGCCTTGTACCCAGGCGGCCACGTCTTGTGCCAATTTGGGCCAGAGATACTGGCGACGCAGGGTCTCCCGAGTGCGCCGTTCCCCGTCATGGCCCCCGAGCGGGTGGTCGTGCACCAGCCGCAGCAGCTGGGGTCGCACCTGGGCGGGAACACAGATGCACCCCGGCTGGCCGGCCTCGGTTAACTCTCATACCGCCCCGTTCTGCATACACAACCGGGCATACAAACCGCTCCAGGGCCCTGGTAGGGTGCTCTTCCCCTCCCGCAGGGCCGCTTCCACCGTCGCCAGATCCGGATCTCGCTGCTGGGTCTGTCTCAGCTGCTCGTCGTTCAGGCCCGGGAAGGTGCAGCCGACGTCCTCCTGGATCTGCCGGGTCCCGAGTCATGGGTTCCGCGCTTGCTGGGCGGTCGACTGGATCCTCGGCTCCACCTGTGAGGGTCTCCGTGGCGCATACCGCATTCTCTCTCGCCGGGGGGGGGGGGGGGGGGGGGTCAGGCTCAGCGGGTTCCCGGGAGTCCGTTGTCTGTCGGCAACGTCCCCCCGTGAAGTACGGGCAGGCCTCCTCCGCCCTCGTCTCGGCACACACCGCGGGTCGCCTCGATAAGGCGTTTGTGTGCGTCCGCCCGGCCCGGTACTCGATCTGCAAGTTGTATTCCTGCAGCTGCGCCAGCCACCTGGCCATCTGTCCCCACGGCTGCTTGAAGGTGAGGAGGAACTGCAGAGCATAATGTTCTGTGCGCACTCGACATTTCCGGCCGTACAAATATGGTCGGAACTGTTTACACGCGAAGATCACAGCGTACAATTCCTGACGGGTCACGCAGTAGTTCAGCTCGGCCCCGCTCAGGGTCCGGCTGGCGTACGCAATAACCCGTTCTGTCCCTTCCTGCACCTGCGACAACACCGCGCCCAGTCCGCTGCTGCAGGCGTCGGTGTCCAAAATAAAATCGGTGGTAAAATCGGGGAAAGCCAGGGTGGGGGCGTGGGTGAGGTGGTCTTTGAGAGTGGTGTAGGCCATCTGGCAGACCCCTGTCCACTGATAGGGGTTCTTAGGGGAAGTGAGTTGGGTGAGGGGGCGTGCAATCTCGCTGAATCCCTTTACATATCGACGATAATAGGTGGCGAGCCCCAAAAATGATCTGATCTCCACCAGGTTCCTTGGCCGTGGCCAATTCACTATGGCGCGTACCTTGTCCGGATCGGTGGGCACCCCTGCCTCGCTGACGCGATGCCCGAGGTACCCCACCTCGCGCTGTGCGATGTAACACTTACGCGGCTTGAGCCTGAGATGAGCCGCTGGCAGTCGCTGGAACACCTCCCGTAACCTGGACCAGTGCTCAGACAGAGATCTACTGAACACTATCACATTATCCAGGTAAATCAGGCATTGTTCCCATTGCAAGCCCCGCATCACCAACTCCATCAGCCGCTGGAACGTCGCGGGCGCGCTGGTGAGTCCGAACGGGAGTACTCGAAACTCGAATAGTCCCATTGGGGTGGTGAATGTGGTTTTCGGCCGATCCTCCTCCGCCATCTCCACCTGCCAGTACCCGGACGCAAGATCGAGGGTGGAAAAATATCGCGCTCCGGCGAGGCTGTCAAAAGTGTCGTCGATGCGGGGTATGGGGAAGGCGTCGCCGAGGGTGACTGCGTTCAATTTACGGTAATCGACGCAGAACCGGGTTGACCCATCCTTTTTCGTTACTAGTGTAATAAAGGACTCTGCAGGCGATGTAAGTCTCCGTCCTTTATTTGGGTTCTTGTTCTCCGCACCCCGCTGGCCTCCTCCTCGGACCAGCGTCATCTCTCACGCACCCCGCGCACTCCCTGCTCGCCCCTCCGCTAGCCCCGTGCACCCCGCATGCTTCGCTAGCCACTCCGCTAGCCCCGTGCACCCCGCACGCTCCGCTAGCCACTCCGCCAGCTCCGTGTGCCCCGCACACTCCGCTAGCCACCCCGCTAGCCCCGTGTGCCCCGCACACTCTTCTCTCGCTCCGCACACCCTGGCCGACGGTGCGCCAAGCCCTCATCAGCCACGTGGCTGATGGCGTGGTGGCCACCCAACGTGGTCCCACCTCTTCACTCCAACGACTGGCCTCGATCCCTTCCGGGCTCCCCTCTCTAACCCCTCTCTCACGTGACCCTGACTCCTCCCTTCCAGATCGTCAGATCCGCTCTTCTCTTACTGCCCTGCTGGCTCCACCTCCAATACCCCGGGTCGTGTGATTGGGCTAGAATCCAGCAGCAACCTCATTCACGCTCGCATTACACTAGTACCACCGGGGCCGACCAGGGGCTCGCCGAGGGCTGAATTATGTTATCCCGGAGCATGTCCCCAACCGCCTCTTTAATCTGGGTGCGTTCGGGTGCGCTCACTTGGTACGCAGGGAGTTTTATGGGTCGGGCGGCACCGGTGTCGATTTGGTGCTTAACGAGATCTATCCGACCCACGTCCGAGTCGTGTTCACTGAACACGTCGGCGTACTCCCGCAGTAACCCGCGTAGCTGATCGGACTCCCCCCTCGGTAAATCCGGCTAAGGTACGTGCAATGCGTCAATAGGCCGCTGTCGGTAGCCTAAAAGAGGCCTAGAAATAGGGTTTCGTTCCACCAAGTGGGGCACTACCTACTTTTTATATTTAACATCATAAATATATAGAGATTCCTTAGGAAAAAGTTCTCCGCACACAACCTTGCAAAAATTATGCTAAAGGTGCCCATTTTGAAAAAAAGGGAAACCATAGGGAATTTCGCACTTTCAAACCTGTTTATCATATAAACCCAAAAATGCAGAATTACCACTTGAAGTACAAAATTAACCAGTTTGAAATGTGTGATATACCTGAAGTTGCTATCTATGCACAGTAAACATGATAAGATTATCAAGAAAACTTCTACTGTAGCATTAACATCCCAATTACTTCTCATTATGTTGTTCCAATTCAAAGGTAATATTTGAGGTAAAATCTGAATAACAAATAGAATTAAGCCAAAATATAATATATAAAAAAACACTTTTTAAAATAACACATTTAATGGTGAATTGTCAATTCGCATACACGAGCAGTAACTGCACTACATGTGTAGTATCTTGAAGGAGACGGAGACTTCTTCAGAGGCCACAAGCTTTTTATTCAATAACAGCTAGACATTCTGACGCACTGGGGAATAGCCTAACCACACAACCTAGGGAGATACAGCCTCCGATCTATTCTAACTACTCTCCTTCCCTTACCCTACGGCTCCTTAGCCTAGGGAAGCTTAACGCCCCACCCGCAGCCCACTCAGTCCCGGCTCGGCGGCATCCTCAGGGCTTGGGGTCCAGGATCTCCGGCGGCACCTTCCTTCAGCTTCAGATGAGATGGACTGACTCCCGCTCTCCGGGAGCCGTCTTATATATCCCCTCTCTGAGGGGCGGGGGTGTCTCGGGGCCCCGGCTCTCGCCAGCCCCCTCCCCTCAGAGCGGTTCCAACCGCCTCTCTGCCCGACCGGTCTGGACCAGTCCAAACCGGTACGTACCCCTCCCCTAGGTTGTGTAACCTGTGTCAACCTTGACCACCACATCACCCCCCCCCCCTATACAGCACGCAGCCGTCCCGGCTGCATCACTATTCACAACCCCAACCTTAATCGCAAACCAGGAACTCGGAACGCGACGGTAACAATGCGTGAGCCTCAACACAACAATAACAATCCAACACAAGAACAACAAGAACAAACCCCAATAATTTACCCCAACCCCCCTGTACATAAGAACACTGCGGACACACCACACCCAAGAACAGGGTGAACCGAACACCCACGCCCCGAGAGGAGGCAGTGTATATGCGTCAGGTCTCAAGAGAACCTGAGACCCTTCGAACGAGTCCGTGTTCCCTGCGGAGGGTCAGGAGGGGCCAGACGATGGGCGTCCGGCACATCCCGAGGGGCCGGGGACAAAGCCCGTGAGCCGTCTTCCTGCAGGCCAGGTGGTCGGGCAGCTCCCCGCTCCTCCGGTGGCCACCCTTGGTGGACTCACACCTGCAGCATCCGAAAGAGTGGCAGGGGGTTGCGGAACAACAACGGGATCAGGAGACCCCTCCTCCAGCCTGCCGGACACATCACGCGGCCTGCCCCTGCGAGATGAAGATGTATGAGTGCGCGGTGCGACATAGGGTTTCAGGCACGAGGGGTGAACGTACTAAGAGCGCCGTCCGCACGCGACCCTAACACACTGGTCCCAAACGACCCGAACAATGTCGACCGGGCCCCGCCAGGGCCTGAGCAATTTGGATGACGTCGACAGCAGCACCTGCGGGCAGTGCAGCCACGCCTTATCCCCTACTGCCCATTTGTGCACCGCAACCCGGCGATCATACAGACGCTCATTCGCCCGTTGCCTTGCCCCGGAATTTTCCTGCGCGGCTACCCTCGCCTCGACCAACTTTCGAATATTGAACTGAACGTGTTCGGACAGTTTCGAGCGCGACGCCGCAGTCTTGACCCGCAATTGCACCTCCAGGTATCCGCAGGTCCCAATCCAATTGTGTGTCATTTACCTAATGGCACAACATTGAGGTAATGGTACGGTGTAGACGCTCGACCATACCATCAGTCTGCGGGTGGTAGGGGGAAGTTCGGACCTTCTGCGTACCCAAAAGGTCACAAACCTTCCGCAGAAGATTGGACGAAAAGTTCTTTCCCTGGTCGGTCAGCAGCCGTTCCGGGGCGCCCTTATCCAGGATGTAGCCCTGGAGAAATGCCTCCGCAACGGCTGCCGCCGACTGGTTGGGGAGGGGCCAGGCCATAGGCCAACGGGTGAAATACTCAACCCCAACCAGCTGGTACTTGTTACCCTGAGCGGTGACAGGGAAAGGACCCAGAATGTCAAGTGCCACCAACTCGTTAACCCGGGACACCTGAATTGACTGAAGGGGCGGGCAAGCCGCCCTACCCAGGTGTTTCCGGCGCGCACACTGCGTACAACTATTCAACAGGTTGGCGACATCGCGCGCCATTCTAGGCCAAAAAAAATTCAATTGCAGGGTAGCGAGCGTTTTGTGAATGCCCAAATGCAGGATGCGTTCGTGCGCCGCCCACACGGCTCTGCCCCGCAGAGCGGTGGGGACGACGATTTTGTAACGCCGTGAGCTGGCGTCCCATGACATGAGACCTTCCCGCAACATGACAGTACCAACACCCTCCTGGCAATTTCCCCCTCGCTCCACACGACGGCGTAACCTAAGGAGGGAACTGTCCTCCATCTGAAACCGTCCCCATTCATCCAGGGGCAGATCGAGGAGCGAGTCGCGAGCGACCGACTCCTGCGAGTCCCCCACGGGGATAGGTTCCACGTCGACCTCCCCTGTCGCCGCCGCCATGGGAGAAGCCGGTGCAGTCCCCGTGCCCGATTTGCATCTCCCCGAGCCCATAAAACACGCACACCTATCACCCGGAGGAAGGCGCGACAAGCCATCCGCGTTTGAATGTTGCGTACCCTTCCGGTACGTCACCGTGAACGTGTAGTCCTGTAGGACCTTGAGCCATCGTGACAGCTGGCCGGATGGCTGGTCTATTTTTAGCGCATACTGCAGCGCCGCATGATCGGAACGAACCGTAAAATGCCTGCAGTACAGGTACGAACGATATTGTTGAACAAATATGACAATAGCGAGCAGTTCACGGCGAGTGACGCAATAACGTTGTTCCGCCGGAGATAGGACTCTACTGCCGTAGGCAACGACCCGTTTGACCCCGTTGACAACCTGTGAAAGCACCGCGCCGATGCCGGTATTGCTGGCATCGGTGTCCAGGATGACGCAAAGCCTATAAAGCTGCGGACTTCCCCTACAGACGTGGGCATGGCCCACGTTCTAACACAGTCAATTTTAGCGGGGTCGGTGGCTATACCCGTAGAACTGACAACGTGCCCGAGGTACCGCACCGATTCCCGCAACAGGAAACACTTCTGGGGTTTGAATTTAAGGTTAGCGGACCGCACCCTAAGAAACACAGCCCTCAGTCTGTCCAGATGTTCATCAAACGTACGGCTGAAAATAATTACGTCGTCCAAATAGATAAGACAGGAGTCCCACTGCAAGCCAGCGAGGACCAGCTCCATCAACCTCTGGAACGTCGCTGGAGCTGAGTGCAATCCCATGCGTAACCGATTAAATTGATAAAGGCCCTGTGGTGTACGGAACGCGGTCTTAGGTTTGGATGCCTCATCAAAGGGCAGTTGCCAAAACCCGGATAAAAGGTCCAAGGTGGAAAAGTACCGCGCCCCTGCCAAGGCATCGAGCGACTCGTCCATGCGAGGAAGCGGATACGCGTCCACCAGCGAAACCTTGTTGAGTTTTCGAAAATCCATACAAAATCTCAAACTGCCATCATGCTTTTTAACGAGCACAATCGGCGCATCCCATGGGCTGTTGGAGGGAGCCACAATGTCCGCGGCAAGCATGTCGTTCACCGTCAACCGGACATGTTCTTTCTCTGCCGGACTCAATCGGAACGGATTTTGCCGAATGGGAGCGGAATCCCCCGTATCAATGTGGTGTTTCAATAGATTAGTGCACCCAACATCAAATTTGTGCTTGCTAAAAACATCAGGGAATTCACGAAGTAACATGCGCAGTTTTAATCGCTGGGACTCGGAAAGATTTTCAGCCCCTGAACAGAGAGAATCTATCCAACCCTCATCGACACCCGACTGCGTCCCGGACCCCGGCGCATCACTGACATGAGCCGCAACGGAGTCAGTGTGGAGCGGCAACGACGCATGTGCAATTACAGCCCCTTGGTGCACGACCTTCATCCGCAACCCTGCATTCAACACCTGAATGAAGGGCTGCCCCTCCATAGGCACCAGCGTTTGTGCCCCCACCAGCTCCAACCCTCGTACGGCCGTATTAGAGGGAGCCAGTAAAACCCCCGACGTAGTGTCTGCCCCCAGTGGTTTCCGTAACTGAAGCGGAATTAGCATTTGCGCACCCAGCGGAATTCGCACGGTTTGAGACGCCATAGCCGGAACAGTTGCGCAAGCCGTGCGCAGCCGGGTTAGTGAGGGCAGGAATGCCATCCGGCGACCCGAAGGGAGCTCAATGCAGCCTTTGTCGATTAAAATTTTGATGGGCATTCTTCCCCAGCAAACAGGGAACGGCAAGGGCTTCGGAGACCAAATTGGGACCCGTTAATTTAATGTCGCCAATGGAAATTTGCGCGGATATTTGCCCATTAATCCCCAAGGAACCCCCATTCGCCGCAAAGCAAGAGACGGAGACCGGTGCGAGCGCCTGACATCTCTTGGGCAGCACGTTGTATATGAGGTCCGAAATTATAGTAGCCGAAGCACCCGTATCGACCAACAATCGAAATTCAACCCCCTCAATGACCCCAATAATAACCGACGAGCCCATAGCCGCGGCAACGACCCTGTGGGCCAACTCCGACCACTGAACCCTGTGGAGCGGCCCCCGAACGTCAACCCCCTCCCGGCTCAGACCGCTTGACGCAACGCGACTGAGCGGCGCGCGAATCCGCGGTGTATGAGATGCGGGCAGGGATCGTGTGCGTGAGGTGTCGCGACATGCCTGGGGTTCTTGTGGAGCGGCAGGCGGACGGGTGGACGATGGCGGTCGACCCGGAGCACGGCGTCGGGGTGCTGGGCAGCCCGATGCCAGGTGACCCTGCTGGCCACAGTTGTAACACGTCACGCGGGCCCACGCCCGCGGGGATCCGTGTCTCCGCCGGGGTTCACATTGGCGAGGCCGGTCGGCCCCCCTCCTAATGGCGGCCCGCTGCGACGCGAAGGCCTGGTTATCCAGGACCTCGTCTTCCCTTGCAGTGACCCGCGTGGCACATGCCGCCACCTGCCCATCCCGCTGGAGGAGCAACTCTGTGTGCAGATAATGGGCAGCGCCCAGCGAGGAAAGGTTTGCTTCGTCTTTAACGTGGACGGCGATTCTCAGCTCTCGAGCCAGCAGCAGCAACTTCTCGAGTACGATGGAGTCCAGGCCCACATCGTCCATTCGAGGGAGGCCGCTTGAGCCAACGCCATCAGCGCGCTCTGATAGGCAAGGGGTGTCACGTCTGCTTCCCTCCGACTTGCGAAACGATGTCTTGTTTCTGATGGAGGCCCATACACCAAGGCCATCCGATCGAGGGCCTCCTGCAAAGTGGAGCGAGCCTTCTGTGGAATAAGGAGGAACGTAGCCAGAGCCACGTCGTCCAAGGCGGAAGGCAAGGCTCGGAGAGCGATGTCTGCAGACCACCCCGCAGTCTCGGCGTTGGCCACGAAACGTCGTGAAAAAGCAGCCCAGTCCCACCCCTTTGCCGCGAAAACTTGCAGAGATGGTAAGTGCTGTTGCAGTGCCGGGATGTAGTCTCCCCCTGAAGCCAGCAGTGTCCCGAGTTTTGCATTCGAAGCGTCGTCCGGTGACAGAATGTCCGCCTGAAGCGGCGGTCGCCTTTCTGAAGACGCCGCTGCTCCTGGTAGAAGACCTCCGATGCCGGAAGTGATGCGCGCCTCCTGGGCCCCGTGACTTCCTGGTCGGTTGACTTTATTTCCCCCAGAAGCGGCGAAACCCCCGGCGGAAGTGACGTCATCTCCGGCGGCAGCATTCCCGGCGGAAGTGATGTCCCCCCCCCGGAGGTGACGTCAAAATTTTGCACGGGAATCCTGCGTTTTTCGGTGGGAACGGCTCCCATCCTCCGGCCTGGTCCTCCAGTCGCCGCTCCCGCTCCCCCCAGCGTGAGCTCGTCGAGGATGGAGGCAGCGGCATGGAGGAGATCAGCCAGCCGGGCGTGGGCCGATTGGATCGCCCATCCCGACGATGGCGGACTCCTGGAGGGGCCCGGAGAACCCGAGCCCGCCGCCGCGGACCCGTCCCCCGGAAATGGCGATCCCTCCTCCGGCTCAATGTCGCCCTCAACGTCTTTGTCCTGGCCCCTGGTGAGCGCCTTTTGTCTGGTTTCCATATCGGCGAGATTCTTTGGCCGCTTCTGACACCAGTTGTAGTATCTTGAAGGAGACGGAGACTTCTTTAGAGCCTCCGATCTATCTCAGATCTATTCTAACTACTCTCCTTCCCTTACCCTACGGCTCCTTAGCCTAGGGAAGCTTAACGCCCCACCCGCAGCCCACTCAGTCCCGGCTCGGCGGCATCCTCGGGGCTTGGGGTCCAGGATCTCCGGCGGCACCTTCCTTCAGCTTCAGATGAGATGGACTGACTCCCGCTCTCCGGGAGTCGTCTTATATCCCTCTCTAAGGGGCGGGAGTGTCTCGGGGCCCCGGCTCTTGCCAGCCCCCTCCCCTCAGAGCGGTTCCAACCGCCTCCCCTATGTTGTGTTACCCGTGTCAACCTTGACCACCACACATGTACATATTCACAGGAATGATTATTGTAAACAAGATTTAATTTTGATAGATTTATACTAAATATATATGTCCTATATTAATTTTATTATCATATACACATCACTAAATATCAAGATCACTGTCCTCACTATCAGATTCACATGAAACAATATCCTCAGTTAATCTCACATTGTCACAATGAACACATTTACATAGGTCAGTGCAGGCCAGGTCAGCCTTGTGGCATGAGCACCTTCTACCTGTACAAGTACCAGACTTACACCCACAGTGGAGTGACCCCAAAATCTGTTGAGGAGCTGGATCTTTAGTCATCCATGATATGATGAGATCATCATCCTTGACAATCCATCCAAAGCCGTCTGGACTGGGAGCATTTATAAAAGGATCCAATGCTCTCCTGTGGATTGCAGCTTGGTAGTTAGCACCAGAGGTGGGACAAAGTCATTGTTATGCAAGTCCAAGTCGAGTCTGAAGTCATCAAATTCATGACTCGAGTCTGACTCGAGTCCAAGTCACATGACTCGAGTCCACACCTCTGAGGTGGGACAAAGTCATTGTTATGCAAGTCCAAGTCGAGTCTGAAGTCATCAAATTCATGACTCGAGTCTGACTCGAGTCCAAGTCACATGACTCGAGTCCACACCTCTGGTTAGCACGCTTGAAGTGCTCTGTAAGTGCATCTTTTGTTGGAGGTAATGCCTGTTCGGAAGAGGCCTGGACACAGAACCTATTGTATCTGGCCAAATTAACTTTTCTCCATACAGTTCACACACAAAACGTTCTATGGTCACAAATGTGGTGCTGTCCATTTCAAATTGCCTCCCAAGAGCAACAAATGCACTGATGTACTCTGCATTTCCAGACACTATATTTAGTGGTTTCTCTTCTCCTTTCCCATAAAAGGAACTAGTTGAGTCACAGCCAGTTAATGTGTGTAGTCCTATCAGTGCCTCTATTAGTGAAGGACCCAAAGCAGAACCAATAGCCTGGAGATCTGACATTCTTTGCCTGTCTTTTGTTCCTGTCAGAAAGTACATCTTTGCTGAGGGAAGCTTAGCAATTATTGAAAGTGAAATGATAGCAACATCAGTGTCAGGACTCTGGATGATTATCTTATTATAAAGTTCACTCCAGGCATGTTTTGCATGAAGTAGGAGCCTCGTGTCAGCTTCTTCATGGTCACAAGTCAAAGATTCTACCTCTTTGACAAACATAATGCCATCTTTAAGAGTGAGTTGATGACATACATTTTTGTGTGCTACAAAGATAGCTATGTCTTTTCCAGCTGCTTGTAAAGGCACAGTTCTCCATGTCTCAAAGAGGAAGTCTGTCAAGGCTTCTTTATTTTCATCACTGGCTAGAAACTTGGTCCACTGACTTGGAGTCTTCTGCTTGATGCTGTATATTTGCAGTAATTGTTGTCCAGCAACAGCACGTCTTGATCGTGAAGCATTTTTGATGCTCACTGTCGGGTCGCGATCAATGACAAAATCGACCCTTGGACAACTGAACTTTCTACCCATCGTAATCATAAGTTGAAGAAGATCATCAGCAAGCTCACCGAATGTGTCTGGTATATTCTTGAGACTCCTGATCAATGCCATGCCATCTATCAATAGGGCACCATTATCACCAACAGTCTTGTTCACATGACAGTCCTTGTTCTTTGATTCTAAACAAGCTAGAAGAGCAGCCTTATTTGTTTTGGCTAATGAACCATTAGTGCTTGCTAGCAGGGATGAAATATTGCCAAGTGAATATGTCAGAATTTCTTTCAAGTTTACAGACCGGCATTGACTTATCACTAACAGTCGTGCCAAGAGTCTCCTGTCATTTTTTAGAATGACTTGATTTCCATCTTTTGTCTTGGATGATTTCTTCATTTGATCCCCAAACGTAGTGAGCTTCAAGGACTTTATTGGAGAGAAAAAGTCTGTTTTGATGACTGGACTCGATCTTGGATGAAAATTTTCAGAGCTGTTTCATCTTTATCACAAGCACTTTGTATGTCATCTCTGACAGTCTTTGTAGCAACAACACCAGAGCTAATACATATGTAATGCGAGCAAGGACAGGGTGGGTGCTGCCTCCGTGCCACTCACACGGGCCGGAGTATTGGGGAGACGGAGCCTGGTCGACGGGGTGAGTGGGAGGAGCCACTGCTCACCTCGGCTCCAATGGGGGTCGGGGTGAGTAGGGGCGGAGATAGGGGCAGTTCGGGAAGGAGGAGTCAGGGTCACGTGAGAAGAACGATATAGGGCGAGAGCCGGAAGAGATCTGGGAATCGGGAGAGAGTGGAAATAGGGGAGAGCCACGCTGGGTGGTGGCGGGAGAAGTGGCGCCATTTGCCACGTGGTCGGAGTCACGGCACCGTCGGCCAGCGGTGTACGTGGAGTAGCAGTAGCTAGCGGAGTGTGTGGAGCTAGCGGGGAGTGAGGAGATAGAAGAGTGTGCGGGGCACACAGAGCAGCAGTGTGGCTGCAGAGTGTGCGGGGCACACGGAGCAACAGTGTGGCTGCAGAGTGTGCGGGGCACACGGAGCAGCGGTGTGGCTGCGGGGTGTGTGGAGCACGCGACATGTGCGCGGGGCGCACGACAGAAGAGGCGCGGGTTCAAAACGAGGACATCGCGGGGTGCGAGACAAGAACCCAAATAAAGGACAAATGGAGACCTACATCGCCTAAAGAGTCCTTTATTACACATACAAGATCTTCACGAGGCAGGAAGGGATTGATCATAGACTCAACCGCTGAAACCAAAGATATAACAGCAGCATTGTCTTTTGCAATTCTTGTTGCATCCAACTCTTTATGACCTCTCTCTTCATGTTGCATTCCAGCCATCATTTCACACTGCCTTGTGATTGCAGAACCTTCAGGATGAGACAGTATCCATCGCTGGACGGCACCTCTGTTCAATGTTATCCTAGTTATGCCGCCTTGGTCTTTGAATCACGGTTGCAGGTTTGTTCTATTGCTTGGTCACAAGCTATGGATGAGAACCTGTTAGCATCCTTACGCTGTACTGTCCAGTTTCCTTTTGCAGTAACTTCTTCATAGCAGTGTGGATGAGTCTTTGGAAGATTGATCATCTCGACCCAATATGCTGATAGGTACCTTGCATAATTTTGGCGGTCATATGCAAAATACCATGCCAGCATACGTCTCACTGTTGCTAAGTGAAGGCTCCAGTCAGTCTCTGGTTGCTCTAATGAAACTCAGTAACAGTTGAACCATTTCAATGTATGAGCTCCAAAGTCCAAAGGTGGGATTAACAGAGTTCATCTCATGTACATATCTATCATAGCAGGACAGCATATTTGATAATATGTCAGACACTGAGTTAGATGAAATTCCTGCCTCAGACTTATACTCTCGTACTAGATCTTCTATGGCTGATATGTAACGAGTGTGCTGTTGCTCAGGAAGGGACTGAAGAAATTACCTCAACCGCAAGATAAGCATTGCCTCAAATAGGAGTTTGTGTGCACGAATGCTACGGTTGTAGTGATGTCCACTAATGACTCAATTTATTGAACCAACAGCTACCACATTTGATTCAATCAGCATATCCTGTAGTCCTGCTTCTTTGAAACGTTTGCCTATCACTGCCATAAAGGACATGGCTGTGTGGAACTCACCTAGTCTTGGGATGATACGCTGCATCAGATTTTGGTCTTTCCACCTTATTTGCTGCGCTTTATAGCTATATAGCCTGGTCATACACAGTGACAATACTCTCCAACTCTAGTCGATCAGCAATTTCCACACTTCTAGTGGAGGTATGGTGTTTACAGTGGTCATTTCTGTAGGGGAAGCCTCTATAACTGGTAGATAGTAGAGAGCGATTTTGGGCAGTGAGCTAGTCTGAATAGAACAATTAAACCCAGGCATCCTGGAAGAGAAGTGTCTGATACTGCATGACAGCTATATTTTAGCAGCACATAGATTGTATCAGTTTTTTGTGCCAGCTCCATAGATGGGACAGTATTATACTCCAGCAGAGGAACATTTAGCTCTTGAGGGCCCTGTCTCTTGGTATGAATGTATAGGTCCAGAACAACTCTTTTGTGGTTGCAGTGTCCTCACACCTTTTATGATGAACACAGTCCTCCTATGGTTTTCGCTTTTCATTTTACTCTGAACCATTATACCATTGGTGTGGTGGATAGTACCTCGTCCAGACATGATCTCCCCAAAGTCAATGTTATCCCACACCAAAACGTTTGGATGCTGCTTTGACATACACTTTGGTATATCTGTTCCGGTAGCCAGCTGATATTCGGCTAAGGCTGTCTCAAAACCAATGGTACTTGATGTTGATATGCAGTGTCCAAGTCTGCTCAGAATATCTAACAATTGGGAAGAGCCGGTTAAGTGCCTAACGGTCAGTCCTAATGCAAGGGATTTAGGTGTAGGCTTTTTACCACTTGATGCCAGGTATACTATGTCTTGGCAGATGGACAGTAATCTCCTGTTGGTATCCTCAGGCAACTGTACTTCTTATCAAACATAGGTTCATCTGATGCTCCAGTACACCAGGCAATCAGATTGTACAGCTCCACAGGTACCATGGTATCGCTGCATAAATATTCAGATCTGTTGACAGTGTGGCCATGGAATTGTCATACCAGAAGTACCTCGATAGCTTGTGCACTAGGATGCCAGCAGAGAACAAAGTTGCTTTCTGTCTGAACTGTACCTCATGTGTTGTGTAAGGTGGCAGGTCACGAGAGAGTTCACCGTAT